>NC_143399.1:601014-901521 GCF_052110815.1 Crocodylus siamensis | reverse complement strand
AGCCAAGGCGCTGGGTACCCCCGGCTCGCTGGGCCTGGTGGCTTCCGTGCCCCCTCGCCCATCCATCCGTACGGGCTTGCTGGCTCTTTTCTAGCCCTGCGACTTCCCCATCTGAGCTGCGGAGCCTCGTTAGCAGCACCGCAAGCGAGAGAGGAACTGGCCCAGTCACTGCTGACTGCAGCCTGCGCTGCTCCCACCTCCGAGTGCATTCGGGCACCTGCTTGCTGGGGGCCTGAGAGAGCATCGAGAGCCCTGCGGGGCTGGAAGCCAGCCTGGCTGCCCTGGGCTAGACGAGCTACGTGGACCTGACGGCCGTGGCTGCCGTGTGCATGTGGAGGGGGCAGGGGCAGGGCGGGCACAGGGGTTGGAAAGCAGGAGCCCGGGGCACAGGCAGCCTAGGGACACCTGCATTTAGTCGATCTCGCCGCCCCGGGCTGCCTGGCCTGCTGCTGCTCCTCCTGCTGCCTCCGCCCGCACGGCAGCCCAGTGCCTGGCACAGCCCTGGCTGCAGGCTCCCGTCTCCCCCAAGCCAAAGGCTCCCCGAGAGGGAGGAGCGCCACTTCAAGCTGCTGCAAACTACGTGCGTTGTCTCCTGCCCTGGGGAAGCCACGGCCCATGACTGACCGCCGAGCGGCTGCTGTGTCCTGCAGCACACACCTGTGGTCAGGCCCCTCTTGGAGCTCCCCCGGCTCTGGGCCGACCCTCCTAGACGCACCGCTCCTCCCGACCGTCCAGCACGCGGGGCCGGTGCTGCGGGCCAGGCTGCTCCTCGGCAGAGAGCCGGGAGGCCAGGGAGCAGGGTGACAAGCTGCGGCGGCTGGCGACTTCCCTCCCAGGCACAGCGGGCTTCCAGAGGGAACCGCTGCCTTCAAACGCCTGCGCTGAGACAAAAAGCTTCTAACAGGAGCAGAAGGGGAAGAGGAAAGTAGGTTACAGATGGGGGACGTCACCAGGCAGTGAAGAGCCACGCACGCCCTCTGCGAGAGCTCGCTATCCGGCCACCGAGAGCGCCGGAGCCCCCCCGGGCTGAATCGGGGGCTGGGACCCAGGCAAGGCGGTCTCCAAGCACCCTAACAGCAGCTGTGGCACGCTCAGTGCCGGCAGAGATGCTGCCCTACAAAGCAGCAGCATGAGACTGCTCTGTAATGCACAGAGCCGGGGCCTCGGCTGGCTGAGGCCGCGCCTGCACAGGGACGCGCTACAGCAAGGCATCGCAGGCAGGACTCAGCAGCTGGTGAAGACCACCATGTGCACGCTCGGCCTCCACCAGCACCTGCCCTGTGCAGCAGCCTGGGGTCTCACCCTGCTGCCACGTCCCCTGCACAGCCGGGCCCGACAGCAGGCAGAAGCATCCTCCTCTGCCCCGAGACTCCTAGCATGGGGCCAGCGTCCAGCTTGTTTGCTCTCCCCATGCAACCCCCTCCCTGGATGGGCCCTCTTCCTGACCTGCGATATCTGCAGACACATCAGGTGGGGGACAAGTCTTACCAGCCGGAAGGGGAGAGGCCTGATGTGCGCAATGCGCTGGGCGCCCATGCTTTGGGCCTCTCTGGGCATCACGTGCCAGTGGTAATGGAGCTGGGTTAGATGCGTGTTCAGATCAGGCAGCAGGGACCAGGAAGTCTGGAGCCAGCCCCCAGGGTTTTGTGCCCTTGGCTGGGACGGTGCAGAACCGGCAGGAGACGAGGTCCAACTCCCCTCCGCAGTGCACTGGCTCGGAGAGGGCGCAGGAGGCGCCCAGGCAAGGGGCAGGGGCGCTGAAGGCAGTGTCCTACCTGGGGTCTGGTAATTGAGGCGTCTCATCTCCACTGGGTCGGAGGAGTGGGCCAGCAGGGAGTCCTTGAGGCCGATCGAGTGCTCGTCCTTGGAAGAGGGGGAGTGAGCCCTTTTCCTGGGGAAGGAAAATGCAGGGTAAGGGGCAGCACGGCTGCTGCAGCCGGCCCAGGCCACGGGGCAGACGCAGCAGCGTGGCCGGCTCCAGGGCTGCACATACACATGGACGCCTCCACCTACGGACAGGGCATGCAGGGAGGCTGCGATGTGCCCTGGCTTCCCCTCTGCCCTCACCAGTGGACGTCAGCCCGCAGGAGCCTGGGTGTTCGTGTGGCACTGGGGCTGCAGCCAACTGTGCTGGAGGCCCCATGTGGATGAGACTCCAGTGCCCAGGTGTGGACTGATGGAGCCAGACTCCCGAACGCCATGCCCAGCTCTGCCACTGCCTCTCTGCGGGGCCCTGGGCAAGACGCTTATCCAACCATGCTGCGGGTTCCCCAGTTCTCCCTGTGCCCCCGCCCAGAAATGCCCTGGGGTGGAACGAGGTGACAGACCGCACCCTTGCTGCGAGGGGAAAGCAAGACGGAAGCAAAACCCACTGCTCCCTACCCGCTCTCTAGGAACTATTTCCTGTCGTGGAAGGATCTACTCAAATTTTGCCTAAGTATTAAAAAAATATTTAAATGTCGAGCGCTGTAATATAATAGCGTAAAGGCTCTTCAGGGTGTGTTTTATTGAGCCATTAATACATGTCTTGAATGGCTGAAGGCACCCCAGGCGTGTATTAATGGAACAATAAAACACACTGTTGTCTCTTAATGCTATATTTATGCCTACAGCTATGCCACCTCCTCCGGCTCTGGTCCTGGCAGAAATCACCAGCCGGGCAGGGCGGGCTCTTTGGTAACTGCCTGGGAGGCTGCTACAGGACGCGGAGCCATCACGGGGCCTTGCTAAGGACATCTCCCCACCTGGCTTACAACAGCCCAGAACTGTCCGGCGTGGCACCGGAGGGTGCTGCACTACAGGGACGGGGGACGCCTTCCCCAGTCGGTGCTGGGATGCAGGGTGCTTGCTGGAGGTGGTCTCCTCTTGCTGCCCGGGCTGACACCACTGCCCAGCCACGCCACGGGGAGCAGCAGGGGCAGCTCCTCCGAGTTGGGACGGGCCCCAGTGCTACGGGGTGCAGGCTTGTGGAGAATCTGTCCAGAGCCCGGGCGCTGCCTGCATCAGAGGAGGCCGTCCCTGGCTCTCTGGGCAAACGCTCACTTGCCTCTGCCTAAATTCACTGCCTGGCAGCGGGATCGGATACTCTTCGCTTTGCCAGATGGGCATCGTCCACGGCAGCCGTGTCCTGCCCACTGTCAGAGTGCTGGAGGCCTGGGTCACGTGGGGGCTTGGCCAAGCAGAGGCATGACTGCTTTGGTGCAAAGCCGCGCACACGACAGACAAATGCCACGAACTGTTAGCAAGTTACTGAATTTTCTGTAGCGAGTGAAACCTGTACTCACGCTGGGGGCCCCAGCCCATGCGCAGAGCCCTGGTTGCGGGCGGCTGCTCTGCACAATGGGACTGAAAGATGCTGGAAGTGCCCAACAGCACGTAATCCCTTCCCTGCCCTGCATCACCCACACATCTCACAAGCCCTCTGCCTCCCTGAGCCCAGAGCGGAAAGCTCAAAGGCTTGGAGAATTAATGAAGAGTACGGGCACAGCCCTGCTCTCTGGGCCGTGCGCAGCTGCACACGTCCGGGGGCGGCGTGGCCTGGCTCCTTCTGCAGACAGGAGCGGAGAGGTGTACTGAATGTCTGTTTGCTCTCAGGGCTCCTGCGGGACCGCGGCCCAAGCTCTCCCCATGCCTGACTTTTACTGCCAGTGGGATACTGTGTTTTCATCCGTGGTTTCATTTGCAACACAAATACCTAAAGGGGCAAATACTCCTAAAGGGGCACCGGGGAGGGAACCCCTCCAAAGAGGAGCCTTTGGATTTGGCCTCGGCATGGGGGTTGCTGGCACACCCTTGGAGAGTGCTGTCCCCTCAGGCCAGGAGAATGGGCCCCCAGTGCTAAGCACGGGCCAGCCGGGACGGAGTCCATCTCCCTGCAGCGCTGAGCAGGCCACAGGCGCCAAGATGAAATGGGGCCAGGCCAGGCCCATAACCCAGGGGTCCTTGTGCAGAGGGACTGGGTGAGATGGGTGGGTGCAGGCTCTGTGTCTGGGTGCTTTCCAGCAAAGCCGCCCCCCCAAACCCGGGTGTGTTGTGTGTTGCAGCAAGCAGGACCCCTTGCGCCCTGCCAGACCGCAAGGTTTGCCCTGCGGAGCCCGAGGACAAGCGGCACCTTTGCAGACAACATCGTCTGGAGTCAGCACCGTGGCCCCAGGCCTCACAGCAGCCCGGGGAAGCTGGGAGCAAACAGCACTGGCCACGGAAAGCCCCGGTCCATGTTGCATGCTAATGGCCTTGGGTCCTCAGCCACAAACCCCAGATTCTGGGGGACCAGGAGGCCAGAGATGCTCATTTGAATCTGGAACAGGCTCCCACGAGAGGTGGTGCTCTCCCCTACCTCGGCGGTCTTTAAGAGGAGGCTGGACACGCACCTGGCTGGGGTCGTCTGACCCCAGCGCTCTTTCCTGCCTGGGGCAGGGGGTCGGACTCAACGATCTGCTGGGTCCCTTCCGACCCGAGCGCCTGTGAATCTACGAATCCCCGGGGATGCATGTGTTTCTGGCCAAGTGAGGTGGGGAGGGCTCCCGAGTGGCAGCTGGCTGCCGGAGGGTAGAGGTGCCAGTGCCAGTGCCCCTGGGTGAGCCGTGGGACTGGGAAGCCATGGGGCCGGGGTGTTGCTGACTCCCTCCAGCTGCCGGGGTTTAAGGAGGGGAGCCGGTCTGAGCCCTCAGCCAAGCAGCAGGAGAAAATCGATTCCTACCTTTCTTGTTTGCTAGGTCCAAAGCAGAGCAGAAACAGAAGAAAGGAGGTGATCAGTGACATGGAAAAGGACCCCCCACCCCACGCACAGCCCTGCCCCCATCTCTGGGCAACAGCCCCAAGGCCAACCGAGCCCCAGGGGAGTGGGGCTGTGTCGCGTGGTGATGCAGCACCCTGCCACAGAGCTCACGGCCTGTGTCTGGCACTAGCGGGCTGCTCCTTCACACACGGCAGGGTGCCCGCAGCACCAGGTTGGTGACCAGAGCTGCGAGGGGCACGAGGAGGTGGCAAGGACCGTCTGCGCTGTTATGGCCCTGCCCGGCACTTGCCAGCGGGGCCAGCTCCCCCCACGCAGGGACAGGCCAGGCTGTCCGGGAAACCTGGGTGCTGGACGCTGCCCTGGGGATCCAGACCCAAGCTGCCAGGCCTCAGCACTGTCCGACTCCTAAAGGGGCACCGGGGCAGAGATGGCTGCTCCTCGGCCCTGTGACAGGGCGGCTCTGCCCTGGGCGAGCTGCACGAGCTCCCGCAGGCCCCCACCCCTCTCCTGCCGTGACCTTTCAGCTGCCTGTGCCTGCCGCACGGTCAGCCCCGGGGGGCACCTGGCACTGGAGTCGCCCCCTGGTCCCTGGGGGCCTAGAGCTGACCGCGGGGCTGCCCAGGCCCAGGCAGGAGCTCACCTTTTGAAGAGCAGGATGGCGATGACAATGATGATGATGAGGATGACGGCCAGGACCGGTCCCATCACCCACAGCATCTCAGGCTCATCCTGGTGCTTTGCCGAGGACACTTCCATCACGATCTCGTCTGAGTAGGGGCTGGCGGCGTACCTCTTCTGTGAAAAGCAAACAGCCGCTGGGTGAGAGGAGGCCGCCAGGTCACGGAGCATCCCTCCGGCACCCTGCCTCGCGAGCAGCGGGTGAACAGCTGGGCACAGGCCCACCCCGCCGCCTCTCCCCGTGAAACGGAGCAGAGCCAGCGCCCGCAGCACCCAGACAGAGCCGCCCAGCTGGAAGAGCCTCGCTGCACCGGGCTCCCGAGAGCCGACAGCCCCTCAGCCCGTCGCAGGCCTGGCTCGGGGTGCTGCGCGGCTCACAGTACCTACCACGCCGGTGCGAACCCAGCGCTGCAGCCGGGGAGCTCCCCTGCTAGGCGAGCTCCTCAAGGAGTGGAAGCCATGGAGGTTGCCTTCCCTCTCGGGGTGCCCGCCCTGGTGGAAAGTGCCTTGGCAAAGGGCTCTGGAGACGGTGGGTCTCTGCGAGCCGGCCCTGGTGGGAGAATCCCGGGAGCTGCTGGGGCGGGGAGGCAGGCAGCACGGCAAGATTAGCCAGCTGCAGAAAGAGCTGCTGCACCCGGCTCGTCACACCGCTGTTGCTAAGGCTTATGGCTCCGCGTTCTCCCTTTGCAGCTCAGCCTTGCTGGGTCAGAAGGGTTAAATACTGCGAAAAGAAATCCTTTCCACCTATTAGGGAGCCAAGCGGTAGCAGCTCAGTGCTGCTGGCTCCTGGAGCGGCACCTGCTGCCCTGTGCTGTGGAGCCGGAGATGCTCTGCTCTTGCAGCAGAGAGAAAGTTTCCGGTCGCTGCAGAGGGGCAGGTGGATCTGCTAGGAGTCTGCCTTCAGGTCCCAGCTTAAGCACGCGCTCCACGTTGCCGTGCAGGCAAGGGGAGGACGGCAACAGCGAGTGCATGCAAATCGCACCAGCGCGCAGCTTGATCTCCTCTCCTGGGTGCCCCTGATCCCCCCGCCTGGCTTCAGACATGCAGCGAGTACAGAGAGGGCTCTTATCCGTGACATCTGCCCGGCTGTGGGCAAGGGTGACGTGCGCTGCTGTCTGCATCCGACGGTGTGACGGCCTGCGAGGCCCCTGTGGATGGGGTCTGGCTTCTTTGGGAGTGCTGCCATGGGCCTGTGCTGGGGTGGGTGTGAGCCTGGACAGGCCATGGGGTCCTGCAGGTCCCTTTTCCTCTCCTCCTGTCGGCATGAGGGCACCTGGGGAGCTGACGAGACCACAGGGCCTCTGGAGCCAGCAATGCAGAGGGGACATGGATGAGCAGCTTGGCCTGCGATGCACAGCCTGCTGCTCCTATGCTCTCCCGGGCCCTGGCGGGGGGCGGGTGGGCTGGGGGGAAGGCGGCTGTGGGGGAGGCTCCCTGCTGCTCTTCACACCCAGCAGCTGGGACGTCACTTATCTACGGAAAGACGCCTGGGTCACGTTCCCGCTCGGCTGTGAGGCCCCCTGGCACCGGATGCTGCGCCACCAGTGAGTGATTTTGGAGGAGCGTGGGGGGGACGGGCAGCCCTGCCACGGGACAGGCCGTGCTTCAGCTGAAAACGGGCCCCATGCGTGGGGTGACACAGCCAGGGGCCCGGGGGCTTGCGGCACGAGAGCAGTGACTGCTGGCTGGCTGCCCCTCGGGAGGCCTGCGGCAGGTCGACCCGGCACAGCGAGGCGTCCAGCCCGTCCCCGGCGTGGGGCGGAGGCCGTGGGCAGCGTCTCTGGGGCACCCAGGCAGGGCCCAGCTGAGCAGGGGGATCGCGGCTCTGCTGGGAACTCACCGCCCTCCCGGTTGCTGCGGCCTGCACCTTGCTGGACCCGCCAGGGCTGGATGAGTAATGAAGAGTTTGACCAGGGCTAATGAGCCATGACAAGGAAACGAGGCCGAGGAAGGGAGCCCCAGCCTGGGAGCTGGGCAGAGGGGCTGGAGCAGCTCTATTATTTCCTGTTATTTACACATTACGCCTCTCCCGCCCTCCCCTGCACCGCACCGCGGGCTCTCGCGGGCTGCTCCCTGCAGCAGCCAGCCCTTCCCCACGCACCTGTCTGCTGGCCTCCCTCCGGGTGCGCAGCGTTGTCTGCTGTGCAGAGGTGCTGGGCACGGGGGTCCCACGAAGGGGACAGTGGAGGGGCTACTGCTGTGGGCACAGGCTGCAGAGGTCCTCACATGCCTCGTTCAAGCAGGGCTCTTTCAGCGCCTGCATAAGCTCCCCTCTGACCCCCGACCTGCCCAGAGCCCTGGGGACAGGGCAGCCCGTGGGACTTGTCTCTGCCACCATGGTGCAGCACGCAAGCATGCAAGCCTGCTGCGCAGGGCCCGGGGAGGCGTCTGCACTGCTGCGCTCAGATGTGCCCTGCAGCAGCGGGACTGGAACGATGCAGCCAGCGGGCTGGCTGGGTGCAGATGCTGCCCACGCAAGTGGCCACGCTACGGCCTCCTGCTTCCTCGCATGCAGGACAACAGCGTTAACCACGGCAATGTTAAACCAGCACTGCCTGGGCAGCTCCCAGGCTCCTTTAGACCCCTCTCTGCTTTGGCTGCGCTCAGGCCGTGGGCCTTGTGGTTTTCTTCGCAGCCGGAGGTGCGGGGTGCCAGCTGGGCGGCTGGACACGCGGCCCAGCGCACCAGGTTGGTGCTGGGGCGGCTCGCAAGCCCGTGCAGGCTGCTCCCAGGCCCCGACTGTGCTGAGCACGCAGGAGGGGCTCGGTGTGGGCAAGGCTCATGTCTCCTGGCAATCACACGTTTGAGGAATTTGCATCCATCAGCGCCACATCTCGGCGCTGCCGGTGGGAATCGCCCAAGCAAGTGGCTGCAAAGCTTGGCTCTGCCTAATGCCACCCCCTGCGCTCATCCGTTATGGCAGATACACATGCCGTTCCCCTCCGAAAACACCATCCATCAAGTCGGTTCCAATGGATGCCTCGTCTCGCTGACACCAGCCCCTCAGCTCCGCTGCTCTCTTTGCAGCGAGCTCCACTTACCAGGCTCCCAACCCTGCTTCCTGCTACCCGAGCCGAGCCCTGATCCCCGGCATGGCACACGGCCCTTACCGTATCCCCGTCCTCCAGCGAGGCCAGCACGAAGCAGCGGTAGCTGAGGTCTTCCGAGAGGGGCTTGTTGTAGAAGCCTTTGTAGTTCTTCTCGTCCCCCAAAGTGAAGGTCTCTGGCAGGAGGTCCATTTGAGCAGCGATGTACGGCTTCAAGCGCTCGGCCTGGCGGCGCTGGCGCCTGCCCTGGCTCCCCTGGTTGATGGCCTCGAGCAACTGAGGAGAAAGAGGCTGGGTCACCGCATCGCCCCATGCTGCCCGGTGGTGCAGAACCTGGACCCGGGACCGAGCGGCGGGGGGCTGGCGCGTGAACCACGGCACGTCGCTGCCTGCTCGCGTGTTGCAGCGAGGCTACGGCAGCCCCTGCCCCCCTCGGACCCTGCACTCGAGGCAGAACGCTGCACCTATGACATCATGCTCATTTCCATGGCAACGGGCTGATGTCACAGGCAGGCAGTGATCTATGACTTCACCGCAGGACCGCGCTGAGCTGAAGGCAGGGGAGGAATAAGTGCCTGGCTGGATTTGGAAGCAACGGGCTTAAGGGAGGTATCTTTCCTTGAGGCGCTGGGTACTGACGGTGCTGCCTGGGCCCCTCCCAGCAGGTTTCTGCTGCCAGCCCCGGGGCCGGCGAGACACGTCTGGGTGGTGGGGTGCAGGGACTGCCCGGGGGTTAATGCACCCCGCTGACTGCACGGGGAACCAGGCCACGTCCCGCTGTCTGCATTGGCACGGACAGCAGCTCCACAGACGCTGGGCGTGAATTACAGCGAGAGCAGAGGTGGGGGGGAAAAAGTGATGTGTGCTATGTCTCTCCCTTCTGTTGGTGCTCCAAGATTTCACCTGCTGCTGGGTTGCAGGCAGAGCTTTGTGTAAATCACACAGAGCGATAACAGATTTCATGGGATGTTCAGAGCAAAAATGGCAAATTTCATAGTCAGCCACAAATTCATGAAAAAGGATATAAACACACAAAAATTCAATTATGCTGCTAAGAAAGACTCTCAGATGTTTAAAGATGTTTTTCTAATGAATAAAAATGAATGTCAGGCTCAGAACAGAAATTCTAATTTAAAATGAAGGAGGCATGAAATACATTTCACACAAAAATGTATCGGCACGGCATTGTCAGAGCAGACAGGCAACTTCAGAGCCACCACAGGGCTGGGAGCCGCGATACCTGCACGCAGCTGCCCCGCTAAGAGCTCTCGCAAGCCAGCCCCATCCTAGCTGGAGATGTCCTTTAAAACCCACGGTGCTCCTCCTCTCCCGGCTGCATTGAGGTGCCTGCCTGGCGTGACTTGGGAAGGCACAGTTTGCTGCAGGAGCTGCGACACTGGCCAAGGAAGGAGGCTAAAGGGGATGGAGAAGCCTGGTCCTTGCAGGCACACCATGCTCTGGGAACGTGGGAGCTGCTGGGAGAGCAGTGACGGGCAGTGAAGCTTGCCCCTTCTGCAAGGGAGGAAGGCAGGGTGCATGGGGAAGACCAGGCAGCACGTCCCAGCCGCTCCTGGGGGGACTGCTACCAGCTGCAAGGGACCGCCGGGTGAGCCCCCTTGCTGCAGTCCCAGTGAGCCCAGGTAGCCCAGGCTGCCTTCTCCCTGCAGGGCTCAGCTCTGCGCTAGCTCACCTGGCTCTGCACCGCCACCGGCCCCTCGCTGTGCTTAACTCTCAAGCGGAGGAAACGCGTGTCGATTAATGGATAAAACACCCCTGAAAATCCCGGCAGCAAAAGGCTACTTGTTGCATCAGCAGAGGGGCACATCAGCGCACAAGACTGCACCCCGTCCTCCCTCCCCGGTCAGCTGGAGGCCTGCGGGTGCACCCGTCACCCGCGCGTCCGACCTCTGCAAGGACGGTGTTAACTCGGCTGGGGGCAGCACCGGTCCCCGAGAGGCGGGCGAATGCCAGCGCGAAGGCTGATGGCAGCTGTCACTCGGCCCGCTCGTGCACGTGTGTTACGGGAAGCGGGATGACGAGCTTGCCGGTGCCGCCCCGCAGGCCCCTTGCTTCGTTCGAGGCGCAGGGGAGCGTGTGCAGTTGTAGGTTGTTTTCGCCCCGGCCAGGGTACGGCTCCAGCCTGGATTTACACCACCACTATTTTAGCTCAGCCTCACTGATTTCCTCAGGGACTTTTCTGGGCCACGTACAACTACAGCCTTCGAGTGGCTCCCAGACGCCCAGCCAGGTGAGCCGGCTCGCGCTGCCCCCGTGCTACAGACAGAGACCCAAGGCACAGGGACATTCCCATGAAAAATGGCCACTGATTTTGGGAGTCCCAGGCCTGCATTTTCAGAGTGCTTGATGTTTCAGAGCCAAGCGAGCACTAGCTTCAGGGGCAAGCGGGAGGGCTCAGCTTTTCTGCACATTGAAACGCCCAAGAGAAAGGCCTGTGGGTTGCGGGCTCCCGTGAACCACTTGGTGCGAGCGACTGGCCCAGCACCGCGTAGGCCGCGATGGAGGGAGAATCCAGAAAGACTCCAGTTGTCCGCAGGAGCACACACCTGCCTGAACTGCAAGCCTGTGATTTTTCTTCCTGCAGCCCCCTGCTCTCTCCCTACGCGTCTTTCCGTTTGCGGGAAGTCCACGACAGCCATCTCCGTAGGCCCACGGCCGTGTCCCCCGATGCAGATTGAGCCGGGCTGGGAATAAAACCCCGAGTACTGGCATGGCCTTAACGCCCGTATCATAAAGGTACACACCAGGAGGGACTAATCACAGCACTGGCACTTCCTACGTGTTGCGAGCCTGCACCTGCGCCCTTGAAATCCTTTTAACAGCCCGCTTTGCGAGGGATTGACGCCGCATGTACTTTTTAAAAAACAAACAAGCCGAAGAACAGAAGCGCCAGCCTGCGGCACCAGTAGCTGGGCACAGTAGTAGGTGTCATCCGCTCTGCTGGGCAGCCACTAACAGGAGCCCGAGGCACCGACCGCCGGGGGTTCACGGTGCCGTTCTGCAGCAGGGACGTGACGAGACACCGGGCGCCTGGGCTCTGCTCCAGGCTCCGGCGGGGAGGAGCTCACCCGTCCCCCGGCCCCAGGGCCTGCACGGTGTTCCTTCACCACCCTGCACCTCTGCACGCAGCCTCCTCCCGGGCACAGGCACCAAGGCCGCCCCGCTCAGTTCCCCGGGACCAGGAGAAACGACGGCGGGGCAAGCCTGCGTGGCCCGGCGTGCAGCTGCTCCAGGACCCACACACAGCGCAGGCGGGAGGGCTGGAGCAGGCAGCTCTCCGGGGCACGTCACTGCCCAGCTCTACCCAGCTCCCGCCAAGCGCGAGAGCCGAGATCTCCACAGGCGCGGCACGGGGCACAGGCTCAACCTCCCCGGCGTCGCGGCCCAACGCCAAGCCCTGCATCAGTCCATGGACCTGCTGGAGCCCCTCAATGAAGGGAGGGTAAGGATGCAATTTTATGGCCATGTGTTTTCCTCTCCTCTTTGCTCTTGGTTTTAGCAGAAATCCTGCAGCCTGAAGCCAACCGCCAGCAGGGGAAGGGCCGCCTGAACCGCCAGAGCCACGAGCCACTGGAAGCAGGGCCCCGCAGCGGACAGGTCAGAGCCTTGTAAGGGAAGGCAGGGCTGCCCGTGTGGCACCAGGAGTGAGGAGAAGTGAGGAAAGGAAACGGAGGCAAGTGTTTGGCTTTCATCTCACAGGACAGCTGCAGCGATTAAGACCGGAGAAGCAGGGAGGAGAGGAAGGGCCCGTGCTGGGAGGAAGCAGGCAGGGCAGGAGAAGTCCTGGGAGTGACTAGAGCACGATGCCTGGGGCAAGAGTTCAGCACTGGGCATCTGCTGTTCAGCGAAGGGGATGCAACGCTGCTCCGCCTCCGCGTGGGCAGCGGGGTGTCTCGGTTCACCAGTGTCCGCCGCGCTCGCAGACCGGGGAGACAAGGGACATCACCCAGGCTGCCTCCATCCTCGGGCCAGGCCCTTGCCCGGGGCCCCGGCCGCGCCTGAGGGAGCCGCGAGCGACGGCTTTGACAGCGGTTCCCAGAGACTCCTACCTGGTCCAGCTCCATCTCATCGGGGCTCCGCCAGCGGGTGGTGAGGCTGCTGGTGGCTTGGTCTGTTGGCACCACGACAATGTAGTACCACCTGGGGAGGAGAGAGAGAGAGGTCAGGGCACGCAGCTGACACCCAGACAGACTTCTCCAGCCGGTCAGTGCAGAGGACCAGCCCCACAAACCTCCCCGTGCCCGCGGCCCCTTCTGCCAGGAGCAGAAGAGCCTCACTGAGACAGAGGCCAGTTTGCCAGCTGCGGGGAGGCAGTCCCTGCTCGCGTTCATTAGGGTAATGAAGATATACAGACCACACTCAGGAGGGCAGTGGCAGGAACTGCGGGAAGGACGTTCCTACCATCATGCCGTAGCAGGGACCCTTGGGGATCGTGCTTCGGCAGGAGGAGAGCGCGGTAACAGATGAGGCTTCCAGAAACCGGCTTATTTAATCTCCTCAAGGCTTCCAGACATTATTTATTTAAAGGATATTGTGCAGTGCCAGAGAAAGTGCTGCCTGATTCTCTATTGGGTTGACTGGGATGGTTTCAATTCCAGCTCAGGAGAGGGAACAGCTCCTGCCCTCTCTCGTGAGCCTCCCAGCTCAGAAGACACAAGCTGCACAGGCAGCCCTGCAATTTATCCCGCTTTACACGGGGGAGTCATCAAATTAGCAGGGCCGTGAAGAGGGCTGACTCTCCCCTCCCCTCGCACTCACCAGTCCACCCGTGGGCAGCACCTACCTGACGGGCTCTGAGGTCTGGACTTTGGGAAGGGTGAGGGTGAACTTCCCGTCCTGTATGTACTTGTTGGTGGCGACGGGTTTGCTCTGCAGGACGTTGGGCGCTGTGCGGATGGAGACGAGGTGCTGGAGGCCGCCTGCGCTGCTGCCGCGGTTCATCAGCACAAAGGAGTACTCCGTGTCCGGCTGGAGGTCGCTGATGAGCTTCTTCATGGAGTGGCCGTCCACCTCCACGCTCTGGCTGTTGTACAGGATCTGGAACGGGAGAAGACGCGCGGTGGAGCGGGCCGGCTGCTGGCGCGCCACGCGCTCAAACCAGCCGGCAGCATCAGAGAGCATCCTCTGGCTCCGGGCCCGCCCTCAGGTGGCTCCAATTATCTGCATTGCATAAACAGCCATAAATCTTGAGCTAAGGAAGAGCCAGCACAGCAGACAGCTGAGCGGCGCAGCTCGCCATGACAGGTGCCGAGGGCCGGTTGGTCTTGCAAAAACCGGGTGGTCGAAGCCTGCTGCATCCGGAGCCTCTGTCAGCTCCTGCCTGGCCAGGCTGCCCGAGAGCAGCACAGCGACGGGGAGGCGCAGGGCTGCGGTCTACCCGCAACCGCAGATTAACGGCTCCTTCTTCCCTGTCTCAGGGCGGTACAACGCGCACGACGCTCCGGGTGTGAAACGCAAACCCCCAACCCGACTGCTCACATGAGACCAAGTGATTCGCACAGCTGCTCCCCTTCGCAGCAGGGAAGGTGAAGGGATGGCTCCTTTCAAGATGCTGTCGGCAAGGTCATTACCACGTGCACCTGAAGCACGGCCCGCCCCAGAGGGGAAACACCCCCCACCAACCACCCGCACGCGGGGTTTCTGCATCAAGCCCTGGTGTCTTTTGCTGCGAGCTTCCACAGGGACGTTAGCAGCGAGCAACTGGCGGCAGGGCAGTGCTGTCAGCCCCGGCCAAGCCTGTCCCGTCAGCAGCGCAGAGCGGGGGGCTGCACGCGGCATCAGCAGGAAACCAGAGCCCACACCCTGCGGCAAGGCCTTCTCCCGGCATCCCGACACACGAGGCTCCCCGAGCGCAGGGGCTGCTACGGCGCGGGTTGTGACCCAGCTGCAGCAGCTGAAGAGGCCTGAGCAGAGCTGCACCTTCACGGCCGTCTTGCTTGCAGGCAGGAAAGCTGGATTTGCACTCGGAGCCCGGCTTTGCCTGGAACGCGCTGCACGCTGGCAGCGTTGCTAAGTCAGATTTCTGGGGAAAGCCGGGGGACAGGCAGGAATTCACACCGAGCCCCCGTGCAGAGACGCCTTCCAGGATGAGGGGCTACAAGGCTTGAAGTCATGCTCCAGACACAGCAAAGCTGCACGTGCTTTCTGCTGGGGGTCCCCAGCACAGTCAGGGCCATGCCCTGCTCTGGCAAGGGTCGAACACTTGGGAGGCGCGATGTGCTAGGTAATGAGCTGGGGAGCGGCGAGCTGAAGCCTGCCGAGCTCAGGCGACTGCCACCTGCCCCGGAGGGGTCGATACAATCAATAAGCCGTGGGGTCTGCAGGAGGGAAGCAAAAACAACCTGCAACTAAATCGTTTCTCCTGCCAGCCACATCTGCAGCTCAGCCTGGCATGGGAAGGAGGCGCAACTCTCCTGCCAGCCCGGCCCTGCAGCGAGCCGAGCCTCCACCCGGCAGCGGGACGGCTCGAGGGCCACGTGGGAGGCAGGCCCCGGGAGCCCTGTGAGGCACCAGGCCTGGGGAGCAATATTGGATGGGGGGTCCAGCACTGCTTGACTGTGACCAAAGTAGCCGAGTCCCCAGATCACTCTAGACTGTCAACCTGCCGAGGCCAGGACAGGGACTCATCCCATTCAAAGCCAACCTCTGCTGCTGGCCCACGAGGCTGCGGGAACCAGGCACGGGCAGCGGTGGTGGGATGGAGTCGGCAATCGCTGGACAGACACCAGCAGCTTCCTGATGGATGCGCTTCAGTCTCCAGGGCTGCAGTGTAAAATCCAGCCCCGCGGCTAAAGCGAGACAGGTATTTGTGGGGAGAAGACCCCTGCCAACAGCCTGACGAGAGGGTGGGCTGGCTGCAAGGGCCCCATGCTTGGAGGGACAGCTTGCTGCTGCAGCTTGCCAGACGTGCACCCCCTTCTCCTCGGAGACGCGCATCAGCCAGGTGCCAAAGCGAGCTGCAGGAACGCCTCTGAGTACTGCCAGCACCGCAGGCGCTGGGCTGGGAGGTCCCATCCTGCTCCACTGCGTGATGAGATGCAACCAAGTCGGGAGAGGCAGACGGGGCCAGAGGGCCAGCCTGGCAGTCTGCCCCTGCACCTCCGTCTGCAAGCGCTGGGCACGGGGCAGCACATCGGGTCGCTGCGTCCCCGTCACAGACAGGGCTGCGCTGCCTCTTCCGGAGGCCAGCGTCCAGCATCTTCTTGCCCCGCGTTAGCAAACCGGCTGACGCAGGCTCACACACGTATGCGGAGGACGCTGGGGACAGTGGCCAAGCCCACCCTAGGGCTGCTCCCCATCCAACGGCGCATCTGCTTCCATGAACTGCGTGTGCCACGACGTCTGTCTTGGAGCGCAGCCGCTGAAGGAACCCGTGGGCTCACGCCGCCTCCAGCCCCGAACCCCCCGGTAGCTCGCGATGCATTGAAAGGTCCAGGACGCATGCCACGTGGCTCTGCTCTGACGCCCCGCGGTGATCCCCACTGCCTTTCAAAGAGCCAAGCGGGCCTTTGTGGGGCTGGTCTTTGCAGCCTCCTGCTCGCAGCTCCTCACCGTTGCTGCAGGTCCTGCGCCTTCGCAGCCACGCTGCGTTACTTCCTCCAACGTTATGTCCCGCCAGGGAGAGCCCTCCACGAACCTCGCCATAACACCGGGGCAGGGAGCCGCTCGCTATTGCCAGGAGAGCTCAAGGATGCCAGGGGCCCAAAGTGAAAATGCGTTCAGCAGCCACGGCATGGCCCATTGCCGCTTGCCTGCGTCAGGGGGGTCCCAGCTGTCATCGCTAAAAGTCTGGCTACACTGCAGTTGAGACCGAGCACCCTTCATGAGACTGCTTAAGAAATCCCTTGAAATGAGCTGAAAGGCAGAGGGCCCTGGACAGAAGGCCAGACCCGCGCCCGAGAGCGATGTCCCGCGGGGCCGCACGTTACAAGGAAGAACCGGCGTGCGGGAAGGGGGACTGTGCCGGGCGCTCAGACAGAGCAGCTCTGCCCCGTGCCAGGCAGCCCTTCATGGGGAATTTAATCTCCTGGACCAGATGAAGCCACGAAAGCTCCCTGGAGACAGCCAAAGCCCTCACTATCGATTTGTTAATGGCACCAACTCCAAGGGTCTCCGCGCAGCCCCAATAAAGCAACACCCGGCCTGCCCACACGCAGTGCTTGCCACCAGGACAATATCTCCTTTAATTAAATCTGTTACAGTGGAATATGACACCCTTTGGGATGTAGATTTGGTGTGAGACTGTTTATCAAGTGTAGATAATACTAATTGTTCCCATGGAGATTTATCTGCTGTACTAGCTGCAGCTTTCAGATCTGGCCTCCGCACCCCCGTGCCTGAGCCAGGCAGATAGCGGGGAGGTGAATCTTGTTTATAAAGCAGGAACTCCTGAAGGTTAAGGATTTCTATCAGGCAGCACAGCCGCAGCCCAGGAGCCGACCCTCTTAGCTCCCAGGCCCAGCTCGCGCGCACCTGTGTGTCTGGGAATATTAACAGACGGGAGACGGTCTCTGAGAAATGGCCTTAATAACACTCTTGTTTGCATGACTGCTCTTCAGCTACCGAGTAACCGACGCCATCTGCTCCGGCGTTGCGTTGGGGTTAATCCTCAGCAGGAGCAGACCGTGACTCACTGCTCGTGCAGGCCCTGGCGGCTGCAAGGCAGGGACGAGACATCGGCTAGCGACGGCCTCCCCTCCCGTTTAAGCAGTGTTCCCACCCCTTCCTGGTGCTGCAGGCGATGGGCAGGCGCCCTGTGCTGTGGCCCCCAGGATTAGGAGGTCCCTGCCCTGCCCTGGACCGGCCCTTCGCCGCTGAGGATGGACAAGAAGGGACAGGGACAGGAACCTCCTTCTGGTTTAATGCCTGGATCCAGAGTGGGGGACTCTGCATGCTCCTCATCCTGGTGCACAGGTTCCCTGGCCTTCAGCCCCGGCAGCTCTGCGCACGGGCAGGAGTGCAGGCCTCCCCCGCCCTGCAGCCCAGCACGTGAGCACGCAGCCCAGTGCAGAACGAGAGCGGCTGGGGAAGTCTGGTCATCTTGGCCCCCCTGCTGCTGGGAGAGGGACCATCTACAAGGGTGGCTGTGGGGGAGATGCTGCTGGGACCCTGGCTCCAGCAGACCACAGGTTTGCTCTGCCTCCCTTCCCAGCAGTGTGGTGGGGTGACATTCCCTTCCTCTCGGGGTGCTGCGAGGATAAGCTCATCGATGCCCGAGAGATGCTCGGGCAGGAGCCCCAGCGCAGAGGGACAGGATGCTCCCGCTGCATCTGTTTTGGACTTCCAGAGATAGCGCGGACCGGCCTTATCCTGGGGGCTGCAGCACAGGGCTGCAGACAGGCCGCCCAGAGAGCAGTGCAGTCAGAATGGGAGGAGCAGAGACGTGGTGCTTGTCTGCATGGGCCTGCACCCACTTCACAGGGATTCCCATCCCGCAGCCTGGCCTGCTCCCCGCACCCGCACCCTGGCAGAGGGCCAGGGCTTGGCTCCTGCTTCCTATCAGCGTGCAAACAGGCCACCCAGGGCCTGGTGCCTGAGACCAGGGAGACACGCGCTGGGCACAGGAGAGCTGCAGCCGTTCAAACAGAGTGTCCCCAGGAAGACCGACGGAGAGGGGTTTTGTCCTATGTGGTGTAAACAGCGTCCTGCACCCTGCCATGGACGTGGTGCCCTGCTGTGGGCAGGGTCGAGGGACAGGTTGCCTTTTGCACGGTCTTGCCCATCCAAGCCCAGCACTGGGGTTGCCGTTCTGACTCTTCCAGGGCGGTCTGTGGCCTGTGCCCTTCTCCTGTAGCTGCAGGAGGGCACTCTCCCACCCTGACCAGGCCTCCACTGGTGCGGAGAACCTGGGAATGGCTTTCTACCGTGCCAGAGGGTGAGAACAAACCCTGAGGCCACAGCGAAGGGAACGCCTTGTCGCCGCCAGGCAGTGATGGGAAGCACTTGCAGGTGATGCCAGGGGGGACGAGACACCGGTGGGGAGAGTGGGCACCTCGCCCTGTCTGTGCATCGGTTGCAGCTGGTCAGGAAACAGGCATCACTAAGGGCCTTGGGTGGACGCACGAGTCCCCCTGCCCCCGGACAGGATGTGCTGGAGCAGGGGATGCTCAGGACCAGCAGGCGCGGGGGGTGGGCTGGCAGTGGGGGGTTAACACACGGAGCACACACTCCTCCGGCCCATGCCTGACCCCGGACACGGAGGCTGCTTAGCCCTGCTGCTAGGGGCCCTGTACGGCTCGCCAGCTACCGCCTGAGGCAGGAGGCTGCACGTACTACAGCAGTGGTGCTGAAGAACACGTCCCAGGGCGGCGGCCCCCACCCCCAGCCTGGTGCACCCCTTCCCTTCCCAGTCTGCCCCAAGCCACCCCGGGGCCCCCTCCTAGCAAGCCACGCCCAGCTCAGCACAGCACGCTTCCCATCGCTTCCTGCTGGCACAGAAGTCGTCATTATTCCCATTTGTACTGACACTGCTTGCGGCTGGCCCTGGCCCACAACTCGGCGTGAGGGAAGGAGGGTGAGAGGTGGCCGGGGCCTCTGCACTGCGCCAGGGCTGTACACATGGAGACCTCTGCAGCTGAAAAGGTCCCCAGATGGGCACCGGCACCGGCACGACCATGCTCAGCTCCCCTGCATCCGACAGCCCAGCGCAGCCCCGGGCAACGGTGCTGGACGCGCTGCGCTGCAGAAGGCCGCTCCCCCCACCACGGGAGCATCTCCACGCCCGGCCTTGTGGGCCTTACCTTGAAAGGCACTGAAGACTTATAGGAGTCCGGCACCTCCCAACTCAGCAGCACGGAGGTTTTCATCGCCGCATTGACGCGGAAGTTCTTCGCAAACACTGAAACGAGAAACAACACCGCTGAGCTCTCGCACGCGTGCAGGGAGGGAGCTGTGCGGCCGCAAGGCTGCAGGCTGCGTCCTGCCACGGCAGCCTGGGTCAGAGAGCTTGGCTGCAGTAGGAGAGAGGGGGAGGCAAGGAGAGGACAGCCCGGCAGCGTCTTTACGGAGTCGCCCGTGGAGTTTCCTTCCGACTGTACTCTCCAGCGTCTGAGAGCGGCGGGTGCCGACTGAGCTGCCACCCTCCTCTTTCCCCCTCCGCTCGGCCCTTTGCTGTGATCAAAGAGCAGCAGCTCTCAGGTGTGGGCTGTGCCGACGATGCTACCTTGCAGGTCGGCACTGGAGCCAGCAAAATGCCTTTCATGTGCAGATGAAACAGGGGAGCCGGCGTGTGAAATGACAAAGGCAATTACATTACTGCCGAGGACTCCCCACCTCGTCACCGGTGATGTCAGGGAAGCTCCCTGTGCTGAGCTGCTTTTGCTCTTGGAAACCCCGGGATCGGCAGCCACACTAGCCAGAGGGAGGGTGCCTTCCTGGGGTCAGGGTGTGCTGGCGAGCGCTTACCTTGATCGACGGGCATGGTCCGGGACTGGATGCTGGGGCTGAGGGGTCCAGGCCCCTTGCTGGTGCGGGCCCTGACTTTGATGTCATAGGTGGTGTCGGGCTTCAGGTTGGTGAGGGTGATGTTGGTGTTCCTGGTGACGTTGGTCAGGTCCTGCTGGCTGTTGATGTCCCTGTACACCACCGTGTAGCTGACGATGCGCCCGTTCCTCTCGGCCAGCACGGGGGGGTCCCAGGCCACCTCGGTGGTGGAGGTGGTGAGCCCCACCACGCGCAGGTTCTGTGGGAAGCCGCTGGGCACGTCCTCCGTGATCGTGATCTCCTTCTCGAACTCCTCCCCCAGGCCTGCCCGGTTCTTGGCCGACAGCTTGAAGATGTAAGTGGCTCCCTTGTGCAGGTTGGTCACGGTGTAGTGATGGTCGTCCCTCCCGAAGTCGATCGTGTTCATCTTCTCCTCGTCCACCCGCTTGTACTGCAGCCGGTAGCCCAGCAGCTCCCCCACCATCTCCTTGGGTGGGTGCCACTGCATGAGCGCTGTGTTCATGGCCGTCGGGCTGATCATCACTGAGGGCTTGCCGGGGACTGAAACAGAAACACACGGTGACTTCCCACATGCAGAAGCAGGAGAAGGCTGTGGGTGCAGGAGAACTGGCCTAACTCTAGGGTGCGCGTGGCTCATGTAGGGGCCCAAACCCAGGTGCTGATGGAAGCTGGGCCCAGTCCATTTTTCAACCCCCTCCCCCAAATCCTACTGTCTAAGCAGGTGACCAACTCAGTGGTCAGCAGCACTGCACACATCTACTTCCTGGTCAGCACTGGCTCTAGGACCCCTTCAGGTGCCACACCAGTCCCAGGGATGCCTCTGCCCCTCTCCGGTCAGTGCCTGCCATGCGGATGTGGACAGCTGCCGCCTCCGAACCATGATGACCTGTTCTGCGGCAGACGCGTGGAAGCCCCCCCAGTGGCTTGCTGCTCCCTCAGGAAGCAGATGCTTTGCATCCCTGAACTGCGATTTCGCCATCTGCACAGGCAGCCCGTGGAGCCGGGTGGGCCGCTTGCAATCAGAGTGTATTTTGCTGTCACTGATGAGCTCGTTCACCAAGCGAATGCCGGTGTGATTGGCGAGCCACTCCCGGGCAATTGTGTTTGTGCTGCACGCGCTCGGGGCTGCTGCTGTCCCAGGTTAGAGACCGGCGGCTTAAATTGATGCTTTAATAACGCGAGCCCCCTTCCACTTAGAGCGGGAACGTGTCATCGTCTCCAATCAGCTCCAGTTTGTACACAGATCAGCCGACAAGGAAGACATTTAGAAACAATGGCGCGGCGCGGTGATTGAGGAGGAAAAACAGGGAAGGCGTTGGGCAGCAGCACAGCCTGGATCCCTGTCTTCACGTGGTATTTAAATGCTGCGGCCTACTGGCACGTGGAAAACGAGAACAGATCTGGCAGCCTGTGGGCCCAACCCTGCCCTCGTTAGCCAACAGTGCCGCTCCCTGGTGGGCAAGGCAAGCCTGGCCGTTGTCTCCCCGGGGTGGGGGGGCGGCCCTTAAATTCAGCATGGCGTGCTGCATGCATGTCGTGTCGTGGGGAGGTTTGCAGCAGGCAGCTGTGTCACAGAGACATTTTGGACGCTTCTCCTGTTTATGGTGCAGCTACCAGCCTCTGATGGGCAGCGCGTGCCACGGTGAGGCCAGAGGGATGGGGCCGCAGCAAGGCTGACCAGAGAGGGTACCTCTGGAGCTACCCTGGCATCACAGGCAACTTGAGGAGACAGCAAAGGGCGTCTGGGGTCAGCGTGTTGGGAGCCAGGATTTCTAGCTCGCACCAAACGCCCTCCTGCAATTAGGAGTGATACCTGCTGGTCTGAAATGCTGCAAAGCAATGACCTGTAGCCTGGAACTGGCCAGCGCAATGCGGACGAGATGCCACCGCCTAATTGGCACTAGGTCTGAGGGCCGAGGCAGCGCGCCTCCAGCAAGCTCACAAAGTGCATCCAAAGGTGAGGCGTCCCTGCCCCCAGCTCTCGTGGGCAGGCTCGTCCGATTGCAGGGGGAGTTCCCCAGCTGGGCTCGTCGGGATCCAGAGGCCAGACAGCGGGGTCTGCAGCACTGCCCGTGCCCAGGTTACAGATCTCCTGAGGCCGCAGGAGCAGCCCTCCTTGCTTACCGAGACGTAGGCAGGAGCATCGCATATTGGCTGGGTCCCTGCTGTAAATCTCCTTCTCAGAACAGAGCAGGCGCAGGAAACACGCCCGCCCCATACCCCAATCCAGCTTCCAGCGCACCAGAAAACTGCGCGGGGAAAGCACTGCATTTCATGGGGGATGAAGTGAGCTTGGCCGTGGGGCTGGCTCCCTGCTCCTGGCTCGCCGGGCTGCCTGCGGGAGCTCAGGCTGCGGGGCTCAGGACACTTCACTGGCACCCCCCCGTGCCGCATGATCCATGCGTTCCAACCCCTAAAAGCCTGGGGTCCAGGCGTGTGGATCACGTGTATCCTTCCCCCTCCACAGGAGCACGGATCTTCCTCAGCACCTTCAACCACATCAGCTGCTGCTCAACGGGGCTGTCCCTGCTGCCCTCCCTCCGCCCCGGGCGCCACGTGCTCACCTGCCCCCGTGGTCGTGATGACTTTGGGCTTGCTGCGTGCGCCGTCCCCCTTGGTGGTGTAGGCTGCAACCGTGATGGAGTAGGTGGTCTCGGGCAGCAGGCCACTGATGATGGTTTCCTGTGGGTCCGTCCACGCAGCAAGCAGAAGGGAAGCAACAAGAAACACGCGCCGTTACCACACGGGATGCAGAAGGGAACGCACGGACCACCATGCGTCGCACCCAGGCGAGCAGGCAACTCAACCCGTGCAGAGCTAGCAGGAGGGGGCAGCCCTCGTCAAGGAGCTTATTCACTCTCTGTTAGTGCATCTCAGAGCCTGGAGACCCGGTGCACGTAACCGAAATCCTCAGCAGCCTGCCGGCAGGGTTGACCTCCAGGGAAGAGGGGGGTGGGCAGGGAGGCGACCCCAGCACCCACCACCTCCCCTCAGCTCCTTGCCTCCTTTCTCCACCACTCTGCCGCTTACAGCAGCTCAGGTTAGGAAGCGGTTTCTGTGCAACGCTGGACAGGCCTCGGGGGCAGCCCGCCCCCGAGCAGGCCACATGAGGACAAGAGGATCACAACAAGCCGGAGCAAACGGCCAGGTCAGGAAAGCACCGGGGGACTCGTTCTGGCACGATTAAAACTCGGCCTGAAGCCAAGCTGAGTGCTGCCGCCGGCCACGGGAGCTCACGTAGGGGCGGGGAGTCGCTGGACTCTGAGATAAGGGGTGCGGGTGGATGGCAACCGGTGCCCCCCACGCTTCAGCTCTGCTGCAGCACTGCTGCGAGGGACGGCCATGGGCGCAGCGGCGAGGCGGCTCTCGGGGGAGGGAGGAGCAGCGCGGGGTGGTTTCAGCTCGGCTCAGCCTCTGGGCTGTGTAGCCCCCGGGGCGCCAAGCTGGGCACCTGGTACCTGCGGTGCTGGTGGTGCGCCCTGGAGGGGACGCTTGGCTGCCCAGAGAGAGGGCACGCGCCCTGGCCTGCCCGGCTGCTGAGCCCCGGGCGACAGGAGGGTGCGATCTCAGCCGCGGCTGCACGGCACAACGCTGCGCGAGACGGCCCGCTGCTCCTCTCCCGCGACAGCGCAGCTGCAAGGGGCCCTGCCTTGGCCCGGAAAGCTGCCTGTGGTGTGGCTGGGAGGAACAGAGCTCAGGGGCCGTCCCGAGAGAGCCAGCCCCAGCCGGAGAGCCGCCCCGGCACAGACCCAGCTCGGGTGGGCTGCAGGCCTGGCTGCGCCGTGCCGCAGCGCCGTCCGAGTGCTGCTCACCCCAGGCACCGGGCCGCGTAGAGGCATCCTCCCTGGACGGAAACGAACCGGAGAAGGAGCTACGGCTGACCGGGCACAGGACGAGGAGGGTCTGGGTGTGAGTGTGATGGGGAGGGCCCACCGGAGAGCTGCGTAACGGCCGCCTCCTGGGACTGGGGGGGTCCTTGGAGCCAGGAAGGGACGAGGGGGGCCTGGGCATCACCGCCTTCCTGAACGGCCTTGGCACCAGCACCGCTTGCCAGGGAGCCCACCCTCTGCCCTCGCTTCACCCCAAAGCTACCACCCTGCCGCCCGGGCGTAACCAGCAGCCCCGAAACAAATCAACAAGCCCCAGCAAGAACGACACCAAAATCACAGGGCGAGCCCGGCTCCCGCTCCCCCGGCGGCAGGCCAGGAGGGGGAGTGAGGGCAGGAGCAGGTGGGCGGGCGCCGCGGCCCGCGCAGGCTGTGGGGACACACTCGCGCAAGAACGGCAGGCTCCGAGCATCCCGGGAGGACCCAGCTCCTCCCCGGTCCATGCAGATGCATTCACACGCAAGGGCATGCACCGGGAGCCCAGCCAGCAAGCAGGGAGGAGGGGACGACAGCGAGGGGTGGACGGAGGGATGATTGCACCAGGTAAACAGAGGGCTGTCATCGCGGCGCCGCGCCTGCCCGGCCGAACGCCTCCTCTTGGCACGGAGGGACAAGCCGCCTGCGCCTGGAGGCTGGCGGCGGGGCGTGTAATTGAATCGCTGACTCTAGAAAGGTCATTTTCTAGTTTGTTCCTCCAAATTTATATTTCAAAATTACGTGGGAAAAATTGGATTTAACTGTTTAAATGAGATTGTTTTCTTATTACAGCCTTTGTTTCAGCCAAAGGTCATGGTTGAGAGCGCGGGTTATTTTTCATGAGCAGGATCAATGAGGTTTAGAGATTATAGATCTAATTTTACCACATAACTAGCTAGGCCAACGCCTGCAGAAAGCAGGCTGCACCTCCCGAGTCGATCACTTGAGTCTGCCTAAAATTGCATTGCAACAAGCTGGAAATACAGATTATAGAAAATGTCAATTGCTTTTCTGCATTTAGCAGCAATCTAAATGCCAATTTTCTCTGGATTTGCTGCTTGTGGAAGGCTTCACGATGTAACTCTCTGGCCTCATTAAGGGAGAGAAAGGGATGTTTTGACAGCACTATGTCTACAAAATTCACAAATCGATTTACCAAACCCCTCTGATCCAAACAGGAACACACACGAGTGGTACTTACGTGGTCCACGGAGTCCTCAGCCCTCCACTGATGGGGAGAAAGGGGAGAGGAGAGAAAAATGGAGACACAGGAGTTTTAAGGGACCACTTCTAGGAAGGGGCTGACGACAAGAAGAGCGCGGGTTAGCAGGGCCGGGCGTGGGGTTATCACGCAGACACACGAGGGATCCCTCCGCCTGGGCCGGGCCAAGGACGCAGCACAACCGCCTGCATGCAGCCAGCCTGTGCAGAAGGGCTAGGAGCGCACACGCACGGGGGCCGGAGCTGCACGCACATGCACACCCCCGACACCTGCTAGCTCTTCTCACGGGCTCTCCAGCTTTGCTGATGCTAGGCATTGCTGTGGCAGCAGAGAGGGCAGCAGCAATGCAGACAAGGTCACCAGCAGCCTAGGCCGCTCGGCCCCGCTCTGCGCCTGGCGCCGCCGAGGGACCAGTCCTCCTTGTTGCGCCTGCCCCGGAAACAGAGCGGCAGCAACAGAGAGGGCTCGGGTCCCGAAACGCCCCAGCCCCCGTCTCACTGCTAACCTAAGATGGCAGCAGACGAGGAGCTGGAGGAGCTGGTGTATCGTAGCTGCGTTTCAGTTGACAAGGGGCTTCTCCTTCCCCAGCACCTGCCCGGGAGCACTTCAGCACCCGCAGCCACCCGAGCAGCTGCAAGTGGCGCCTAATCTGAGCTCCGAACCAGACGCTGCGTGCTCACGGGAAGCCAGGGCAGGAGCTGTTGCTCTCGAGGGCCTCGTGCTGCCTGGGAACAAGCACCGGGGAGGACTTCTCTCTCGCCAGGATCTAAACGCCCCCACGGCCCTGCCAAAGAGCAGCGAGCAGCACACGCACGCCGTCCGCGCCCCCGCCTCCAACGATGCGCTAAGGCGGCTCCCGGGAGGCACGCGGGTTTCCAGTCGTCCCCGAGATCGGATTCTGCTGCCAAGAGCGCATGGGGCATGGCAGCTTCAGCCAGGGCGAGGCTGCTACGGTCACGAGGCTTTCTGCCGACTGCTGACAGAGGGCACTGGCTGAACCCAGATTTTTCAGCCAGGGCAGTCAGTCCCTCCGCCCCGAGAGCATGGGTGTGCGGTCCCAGTCCCGGCTCCGTTACGGACTCACAGCGGGAGCCCGAGCGAGCTGTCCGACGGGGCTGGGTGCTGCCGAGCTGAGCTAACCTTTGCAGAGGGCCAGGGACCTGGAGATGGCAGATGCCCCAGACGGGGTCAGTGATACTAAAAGCCACAAGGTGCCTCTCGCAGACTCCTCCCCGGGGGGTTCCTGCCGGCCGGATCCCTCCAGGCACTTCCTCAGCATTCAAATAAAATCAACGTTTATGCTGTTTTAGTCTACGCATCCAAGGAAAGCAGCCACTGATGGGACAACGCCTCCCGGACTCTCTTCTAGGTCCCACACTGAACGGCACTAACCTGCTGCTGCAACTGTCCCCATAAACCACGACAGAGAAGCCAGGTCACCCCCGGAGAGCTCTGCAAAAGCAAAGTCCTGACTGAGGACGGCCGGCATCAGAGCCTAGGCGCCCTCTCCATGCTCAGCCCTCCTGCCAGCGCCCGGCTGCACCGAGCTGCTCGGCTTTGCGCCCTGCTCCGTCGGGCTGGCTGGACGAGGACGACGGGACTGGCAGCCTTTTCTTTCAGGAGACCATGGTGCTGCGACCGGGCTGGGACAGCACGTGGCCCCATCCTACACATGACAAGGGCGACCAGCTGGACCACGGAGAAGAGCCGCGGGGGCGGCGTTCGGGAGAGCCTCCCCGGCCCAGCAGCCTGCCCGCTCCACCTCCGTCAGGCTCGGAGCAGAGTTCGACCCCGGAGGCGTCGTGCGCGCTGCCCTCATCAGTGCGACATCCTCCCCCTTCGGATCCGGGGATCCATCTCAGCTGCAGAAACAGGCCTGAGGAGCCAGGCCTGGCTCAACCCTTCAAACTGAATTTATATCCATTACGGAAATATCACCGGCAGATAAAAAAACATTTCCCTCCTAAACCAGCTCAATTGCTTCCTAAGTGCTTAAGGTTGCTGAGCAAGACAAATTGATCTCAGGACCCAGTCGCCGTAATGAAAAGGATTCAGCTGGTGCTGAGCGCCAGGCGAGGCGGTGCAGGCAGGCGCTGACGCTAACGGCGCGCATCTATGTCCGCAGAGGTGCCGTCACGACATTTCATTCTGCGCTCCCACGTGGCGCAGCACGGACGCGTCTCGCAAAGGGGACGGCAGCCCTCCCTGAGCACGGCGGCTCTGCCGGCAGCACCGGCTCAGGCCCTTCGGGCCAGCCCCAGCCGCGGGAGCCGGATTTGGGGCTCTCTTGGATTCTCCTCTCTTGCTCAGGACCGGAGCAGAGGAGCGGCCTCACTGCTCTGCAGCTTCGCCTCGCCTCCGGACCAGGCGAGCCGAGCCAGGAGCTCAGGGGCTTTCTGGGAAGCATCACAAGAAACTTCTGCAAGCCACTCAATGGGTCCAAGGGGGAGCCTTCCTCCAAGTCCTCCCGATGCCGGGGTGGGCCCATGGCTCTTTTCCGTCCCCCAGCTCCCCCCAGGCTTCCCAGCTCGCTACCGGCCCCAGGCACTTGCTGTTACTTCCCTCTGCCTTTTCCGGGAGGCCGGGCAGGGTGTGCGCGGAGATGGTCCACCAGCACTGGACACGGACCAGCCGGTTGTGAGACCTGCTCTTGGCCTCGCCGGCCCTGAAGACCTCTCTCGGGAGGGCGCGTGCTCCTGGTGCCGGCTGGCTCCTTCGGCTACGTCTGGAAAGGGGCCGAGGAAGCACCGCGTAGGCCTGTGCTCCCGGAGCGCCAGCTGGCTCGGGGAGGCCCGGCTCGAGCCAGGCTGGAGGGATGCTGTGGCAGTGCACCGAGGAGGCAAGACACGCAAGCCGGCGAGGCTGGAAGCGGCCCAGCGACGCCGAGAGATGGCCGGGCCGTTGCCCAGGGCTTGGCAGACAGCACCAAAGGCACACGGGTCCTCCGCAGCCCTCACACCTCTTCTCTGGGTGAGAGGATGCAGGGTCACTCCCAGGACTGGGCATGGATGCCCACAGGAAGCAGCTGGGAAAGGGTCCCGCTCCCCCCGAACCAGCCCGTCCCATTAAACCACATCTTGGCTGGGCCCGAGCGCCCGCCTCAGGGCAAGCTCCCCACTTCCTTCGCGCCAGGTGCCCCAAGACAGACGAGCTCTCCGTCTCCCGCCTGCCCCGTCGGCACCACCGCCCGCTGTCCCTGTCCCACCCTCAGAGGCTCTCGTGCTCGGAGGAGCCCGGGGCGCTCAGACATCGAGCTGAAAGAAACCGCTCTTCTGCTTCCCCGTCTCCTCCGTCCTTCCCTGCACCGGTGCTCTCGCGGCCGGCACCTCCCGGCTGCCCCAGACGGACGCGGGGCTGCGCCACGATGCTCAGCAAAGAGGAGGAGAGCCGCCCCCGCCCACCCCCGGCCCCGGCGGCCCTGCGGGCGACAGCGCCGCAGCCGGCGGCGCACAGGCCCCGCTCGGCGAAGACGCCGCGCCTGTCGCTGTGCCGGGTCTCGCGGGGCACGGACGCCGGCTCGGCCTGTCCGTCGGGGAGGTGAGGGCGCAGGCTGGAAATGGACTTCAGTCTGGCGAGAGCTGGCAGGGGTAATCAGTCACAGGCATCGCTCCGGCGGGAGACTCGCCGCGGGACCTTCCTCCCAGCCAATTATCCTCCCCCGGCAGGAGGCTGGGCAAGAACACGCGGTCCGTCCGGCCCCGCAGCCCGGGCAGCCCGCTCCGCTCCGACGGGTCTGGCAACTAGGCAGGCAGGTTATCTGAACCGCTAACATCTCCACTGCTCTTCACGTTTCCTTTCATCTTCATTTACTCCCATATAGTTCTCATCTTCAAACAGCGAACACCGTGAGTCAGCTCTCCTGCTGGTGTCTTTATAACATCTGCGGGCAGTCGATTACATGGGACGAGCCTCCTCACAGCCAGCCGACGCTCGGGGCCCAGCACCCGGGGAAGGGGTCCCTGCCCTACCGCTGCGCCATGGAAAGTGCCCTCTGACCCCCGATCTTCGTGCGGTTTAATCCTGCCCCGTGGGCTGAGACGCGCCCTGTGCCGGTGCCGAGCAGGGCTGGCGTGCCCGTGTGCACCCCGGCCTTCGTGACGGGCGCTCTCCAGGGATCCTCCCCGACACGGCTTGAGGAAAACCCCGGGTGTGATGAGGCCGCTGGCGCCCTGCACAGACTCCCGGGCCCGTCAGCTGCAGGCACGAGAGCGTCCTCGCGAACAGGACCATGAGCGCCTGCCTCCTCGCTGCTGGCAAGACGAGGTCCTCTTCTAATGACCGGGAGCCTTTCTGCCTTGGCACCGCGGCTCCCACCACGGCGCGCTGCTTCTCGCCTTCGCTTCCTTGCGGGTTTCAGTCTGGGTGTCGCCGAGACGGCCGCAAACTCAGCACCCGCGGCCCAAGCCGGGATGCACTGCAAGAGGCCAGGAGCCCGCTCAGCTGACCGGCTTGGCCCCAGCTCTGACGAAGAGCACGCTCTCCCACGGGACGCCCCGACCCGATCAGCAAGACGTGGGCGTGAGACGGGCTGAGGCGCTCGCGGGAGGCTCACTCTGGCCTGCCCCGGGAGCACCTCGTTAGCCCCCCGCGGCCTCAGGCTGCTTCTGTGGGAGACGCAGCCCCAGAAAGGCACTTCCTGGTCGACTCGCACAAATCAGCCCCTGGCCCCTCTCTCCCCCCATCCGCGGGTTTTCCCCTCCGCGCTCTGCTCCCCGCCGACACGCATAAAGGATTCACAGTGGCGTTCAGGATAGGGATTGATTAATCGCCGCCATGCTCCATCACGCCTTGGGCAGTGGCCAGCCTGGCATCGACCCCGCGGTGCTCCCGACGGCGGCACGGCGCGGGCTGCGCTCACATGATCCTCCGGGCCTGGAACGGCGTGGGCTCGTGCCGCGTCAGACGAGGGAGCCCTGCTCCGAGGGGAGAGGCAGCGGGTCTGAGCTTCCCTGGGCCCCAGGGAAAACAGGGCACGGGCGACTGCTGCTCCTTGCCCAGGCTGACCCGAAGCAGACTCGAGGTGTGGGAGGCGGTGGGGGGGATGGTGGCCCCGCGTCTGCTCGGCTAGAAGCCATGGAGCCGGCACTCAGCAGGGGGCGACTGCGAACGGGGGACGCGCCCCATAGACAGGGGGTCCCACCCCCAGGCAGCCGGGGCTGCGTGTCTGCGTTTCAGGGCTGCGAGCCCGGGGAAGCGTCAGCATCCGAGGGGGAATGTGGCAGCCTGCAGGCAGGGCCCGGCCCCATCGCGCCCAACACCGGGAGACGCATGGCTTTCAGGGCTCGGGGGCACCCCGCACCACGGTGGCCCGGCTGCCCCTCCAAGGGCGGCACCTCTCCTCAGCATCACCCCTTGCCCAGCGCTGCTGGCATGCAGGAAAGGGGGCAGAGTCCGAGAGCCGCGGGCTGGCAGGGAGCTGCAGGGTCACATCCAGTCCAACCCCCTGAGGCACGATCAGGCCCATCCAAACCAGCCCAGGCAAGCCCCGTGTCTGAGCTCTGAGCGACACGACAGTCACCCCCGACAGCCCTGGGCATCGCCCCCACCCCTGCCCCAGGAAAGCAGGGGGGCCGTGGCTGCCGGCGTCCTGCTGCTGCAAAGAGGGTTCGCAGACACTCCAGAGACCCCAGGCAGAGGAAGGCAAACCTCCTCCCCAGTCCAGACCAGTCTGAGCAGGAGGGGAAATCCCTTCCTGCCCCAGTGCAGCGTTGGGTTGACCCTCCAGCCAGGATCCCGCGGGGGGGGCCAGCAGGAGCACTGGCACAGCCCAGTCCCATCCCCAGCCTGGGCTGCGGCAGCCCCCAGCACCGCTGGGGGAGGCTTGCAACCCCCTGGAGCACCGTCAGAGAGCCTGGCAGGGTGTGCATCGAGACGCAGGCAGCTCTGCGCATTCCCCACCGGGCAGGGGCCGGCCTGCGGGGAGTCCAACGAGGACACAGGCTCGCGCTCGCCTGGGCCTCTCCTCCCCGTCGGCGTGGGACGGGAGCTTCCAGGGAGCCCCCACTTCTGTGGCCGAGGCAACCTCCCCCAGGACCCTCGCTGCCAGCCCCTGCTGCAAAGGCAGGATGCCAGGAGGCTCATTCAGAAATCAACCCCCGCCCCAAACGCCCCCCGCAGCAGTACCTGCGCCTCCGATAACATGACGTCCTTGATGACCGGCTGCCCTCGCGGCTCATTGCTTTCCAGCTTCACGTAAGTCACCTGGTAGCCCCGGATCTGCCCGTGCTGCTTGTTGGAGAGGGGCAGTTTCCAGCTGACCCGGATGGCCGTCGAATTCACGGACTCCACCTCCACCTTCCGCGGCGGGGCGCTGGGCACTAGGACACACGAGGCACAGACCGTGTGAACGGCGCCTGCCCCCCCATCTCCCGCCTCCTCCCCAACCCATGGGGCCTGCTGCCGTCTGCGTTACCTCCCTGCCCTCGCCCTTTCCCAGCTGGATCTCCCCGGTGCCCACGCAGCTCCCGTTACGATACCCAGTGCAACGTCTTGTGCAGAGCGCTTGCCTTCCCTGTGGGGCAGCTGCTTTTGGCAGGGGCAGCACACGGGGCCTGGAGCCGCACCCTGATCACGGGCCCGCCTGGCCACGGCAGCCAGAGAAGGCTAACGGGGAGGAAAGGCTCCCCCAGAGACAATAACCCTGAGCTCCAAGAGCACGGTTGCTGAACGCCGCCCGATAACAGAGCCTGTGGGGATGGTGACAGCTCTGGGTGGACTGTATTTCATGCACGGCTAGCTGAACACTTTTTGATAATGAGATGAAAAATTATGCTGCCCTGGAAATATCAATTCCTTGGCAAGGTGAGCCACGCTTAAAAATGTATTTATACCCTATTTACCATTTGGAAAAATTACATCCTTATTACTTTTCTGCTTCTGCATTGATGGTGACAAAAACGTCAATGCGAAGACATTAGTGCTTTCTGTGGCTCTCGGGAAGTGTCCTCTGACTGAACCGGCTGGGAGCCCTTCGGTGGGCACGGCTGTGATGCACACGCCTGCCCGGCTCAAAGGTCACAGCCTGCTCCTCGGGCCCACCGCGTCTTCCCTGGGAATACCAGGGGCTCGGAAAGCCGCGTGCACCCCAATCCTCAGCGCGGCAGGACAGCACGGCAATTAGATAATTAGGGACAGATCGCTGACAGGCAGGCGGGATGAACGCTGTTATTGCAACCAACTCGATGGGAAGAAACAGCTTCCCGGCAGGCAAGCACGGTCTTTAAGCCTTAGGGCAATTCATTATTTTCCCCAGATGTCTTTCTTAATTGTAGATAATTAAATAAAATGGAGAAAGGAGGGATGGGGTGTCTCGGCACTGCTTGGCCGGCTCAAGGTGCGAGGCTGGAGGGGGTTTGCATGCTGAAGGCCCCCGCCGTGACATGCTGCGTTGTCATCCAAACCACTCGTCTCCGTGACCTCGGGTGAGTCAAGGGGCTTCCCTGTCTGAGCGAGCCAGCCCCCCTTCCTACCTACTCGGCCAGCCGGGCGCCTCAGCACGATCCTCCCTGAGAAGCTCAGAAAGCTGCCGAGCCGTGCGAGCGCTCGCAGGCAGCATCGGCGCTGGCAGGGGCTGCCGGGGAGGCTTCCAGGCAGGTACAAGCTCACGGGCGATGTTAAAAGGTGCCGAAGCTCTTGGAAAGCCTCGTCCCACCGGGCTCGCTAGGAGTCCCAGCCCGCTGGAGCCGGGAAGGTGACCCCCCACAATGAACGCCTGCGCCGTACGCGCGGTGGGTGTGAGCAAGGAGCCGAGCTGAGGTGGAGGAGGGAAAGTTCAATTTGTTTGCCTCTCACTCCGAGCTCTGCATTTCGCTTTCCTCCCTTACAGGGCTCTACCGCGCGCCAGCCTGCCGGAGCAATCCAAATCATTCCTGACAGCTCGACTGGGATGTCCAACCGCAGTGCCCTACAAGTAAATAGGAGAGCTGGCCACGACATTTCTGGGGTAGCAGCTTCCCCGAGGCGATGGCTCCGCTGAAGGATTTGAAGCAAACGGTACAGGGAGCAGGACACACAGATGTGTTCGCACGCCGGGGAAACCGCCAGCCAGTGCTTCCCAGCGCCAAGGAGGCACGAGGGACAACTGCAAACTGCCCGGGTCTGATCTGCCAGCCCGGCTGGGCGCGCGGAGAGGGTCCCCTTCGGGCCTACTGGCCACTTCTCCACCTCACTCCGTCCCCTGACACGCGCGGCTCCGCGGCGGTCCTGGCCGTCACGCTGAGCAGCGGCACATTCAAAGGGAAGGGGCTTAAGTCCCAGTGACGTGACTGACAGTCTCACTAATACAAAGCAATTTTTCTCCGGCTGCCCCGGCCGGCGAAGCATCCCGCCCGTGCGATATGCTGACTCTTGAGCAGAACAGATTTATATAAGCTGCGGCCTGCCTGGGAGCCGGGGCGGGAAGCAGCTTCCAGCAACGCTTGCACGGCTCCGAGGGACTTAATTTCCTCTCTCTGATCTGCCACGTTTCAGGTCAGTAAGTCGAGTTTAAATCCCGGGCCCGCAATGCAGGGGAGCAGCCGCACGGCACCTGCCGCCGGCAGGCGCGTCTCCTCCCAGAGACCGCAAGGCAGGCGCAGGCGACTGGCGCCGCCAGGGCCCAGGCCAGCGGCCGCGCCGGCCCCGAGGGCGCTCGGCAGAGATGCGGCAGGGCAAGCAGCGCAGCTCCTCGTCCGAAACGGGACGCTTCCCCCACCTGCCAGCAGCTGGCCCTGCGCTACGCGCGGGTCGGCGAGAAACGCTACCGGGCTGGGGGCATCCTCCTGCCAAGAGGGTCCTGGCACAGCAGGGAAGCGCCTAGCATCACCTACCATCCTCGTCAGTGCGCACGTGCACGGGGAGGCTCTCCGGGCCGGGGCCCACATCGGTGTGAGCCCGCACCCACACCTTGTACTCGGTCCATTTCTCCAGGTCCGTGATCTCCCAGCTGGAGCGCTCCTGTCCAATGCCTTCCACCACGTGCTTGGCGCCATCCTCTCCTTCCACCGCCTGGTATGCAATGGAGTACTGCGTGATCACCCCATTGCGGCTCTGGGCCGGCGGCGGCACCCAACTTACCCGGATGGTGGTGGAGCTGGTGCTTACACACTCGACCTCTTGGGGCGGGGCGGAGGGGGCTGGGGACAAATAAATGAGGGGGTGGGGAGATGAAGGGAAATAAGTGGAAGGAGAAACCAAAATGGACGGGGCGCTCTTACCCAGCCAGCCGAGCACACGAAATGCAGCCTGAACAACCCTTGCCCTCCTAACCCAGCGCGGGGGCCGATCATCTCCGAGCACCCGCTGCATTTCCCGGCCCGCGCATGGCGCTGGATGCCGTCCCACTGGTAGCCAACAGCAGCGCAGGGAGAAAGGGGGAAGAGAGACGGGGACGAGAGCAAAGAAGATGCTTCCAGCTGATTGCGAGAAAAGATGGGACCAGAAGGCAGGAGGGACAGAGGGGAAGACTCGTGCCCTGAGAGCGGCAAGGCCGCGGGATGGGACGGGGAGGAACGTGGCGCCAGGCGGCTTGCAGGGAGTCAGCACAGAGCTGTGAAATGGGGGCAGGCAAGGCCTCTTCTCCTCCTCGGTGAAAATCTGCTGCGAGCCTGAGCTGCGACAGCGTGCACCGTACCGTCAGGGCGGTCCAGACCCGGGCGGAGGGAGGGAACCGCGCTGGTCTTGGACCGTCCCCCGCCTGCTACCCTGGCGCTGCTGGGACGGAGCAAGGCCCGGGCCCTGCTAGGGCGGCACTGTGGGCATGGGGGGCAGTCAGCCCGGTACCGTCTCTGCCGGGAGCTGCAGCCAGTGCCGAGGCCCGCGGCACGGGAGACATGGTCTCGCTCTGGACTGGTCACTGCTGGGGGGTCTCGGGGACGAGGCACTTTCCCGGCTGAAGACACTGACTTGGGGGGGGGGGTGGCCCGACAGCCCCCTCCCTCACGGCCTGGGTCTCAGGAGTGGGGGGCCTGGCTCTTCTCCCTTGGTGTCGTGTCAATGAGACTTGGTTCGGGGCTGGAGGCCAACAGGCCCCCGGCTCCCAGGGGGACCCTGCCCGGCAGGGGACGAGCCCACCTCAGCTTACAGCGTCCAAACCAGTGAGCGAGGGAGGACCCCCCGGGTGCAGATGGACCGAGTGGTCCCAGAGCAGGAAGGTGTCCAGCGACCGGGCAGTGCCAGGCAGGGGCAGAGGCAGGGTGGACGGCAGTGACCAAGGGGCTGGGAAGGTGCAGGAGCAGAGATCACCCGATCCCGTCTGCCCTGTGTCTGTACGGGCCTGCTTCTGGCCTCTCCTCGCCTGGGATCCCGGGCTGCGACAGCCCCTTCGCCCGCACAGCCAAACTGCCGGTAGCAAGGAGGACGGGGCAGGGCAGCGAGGGAGCAACGAGGGGTAGGCAGGGCAGAGGCCAATTCCCAGACGCCGAGCAATGCTGGAGGCTGGGAAGTGGACGCAGGGCAGCCCGAGCGGAGCCGTCCCCATTGCACCCACCAGCAGAGGCTCCAGGGATCTCAGCTGGGGCACAGCCTCCGCCGTGGCCCCACGGCTGCCAGAGCCAAGGCGGCACAGGCTGGAAGGAGATTTTGGCAATGGGGCTGCGTGCACTGAGCGGCCGGGGGGGGACGGGGCCCGTCAGAGATGGAGGAGAGAGAGGAAGCCAGCAGGGCAGAGGCAGAGAAGGAGCAGCCCGGGGCTGACAGAGCACCTACGTCTTCCCCAGTTAGGGCCAGGGGTAGGGGGAGAAGAGTGGCTGCAGGAGAGGGAGAGGGCAGCGTGCAGACGGGTGCCACAGGGCTGGGGGGAGCCCTGCCCTCGGCACAGCCTGGCAGGACAGCCTGCTTTGGCCAAACACCTGAGCTGCACAGCGCTTGGTCCAGGGGGCTGCCTGGCAGGCGTCTCGGGACCCCTTCCACCCCGGCGGCTGGCTGGGTAAGAGTCCCGCGGGCAGCGTGCAAAACAAGCTTAAAGGAAACAAAACAGACCTCAGACACATGAGCAGGATCAACTGAAAATGGGCACGGCATGGAAATGTCCCCCCACCCATGCTCCGGGCAGGCCAGGCCAGGCACACGTGCACACACGCCGCCACACACCACAAGGCTCGGCTGGCTGCAGGCTACTCGCTCGCCCGCGGGCCTGGGCTGCAGCCCCCGGCGTCATTGCGCCGGAGCGACGGGCCGGCTCGCGCTGCTCTGGTCTGTGCGGGGCCAGCGGGACGGCTGCATGTCCTGGTCACCGCTCCCTGCGCTAGGGGCACCCGGGCGAGGGAGGCGCGGTTCAGCTGTGGCAGGGGAGGAGATGCATTTTGGGGAGAGGGGCCTTAGGGGCGCTTCCTGCACCCACCTGCCATGCAGCAGGAAGCAGCTCGAAAGCTCGGTGGCTGCACTGGCCTGTTCTGCCCCCTCTCTAACAGACCCGAACGATCATGTGAACTGGCCTCCTAATGAGCTTCTTCCTAGGCTGGGCTGACCCCACTCTGCGGCGGCGGGCGGCGAGGCCCTGCAGAGTCCTCCGGGCAGCGGGGCGCTGCTGGGAAAGCCCAGCGGGCAGCAGCAGGGCAATGCCCACCTGGCTGCGCGAATGATGCCTCGCGCCTTCCTCTCCTTTGGGTGGGCAGAAAGCCTCCCTACCGGCACATACAGACAGGATGCGCCAGGGTGTCTCCCGAAGGAGACCTGCACTGTCCACACCATGGGTGCAATCTCCATCTCCACCTATGGAGCCAGGCAACCCTGCTACCTCCAGTGCGAAGCCGCCTTGGATCATGCTCACGGCCACTGACATGGTGCCAATGCCGGGGCTCTCCCAGAGACGGCTCCTGTTTCTTGCTGTTAATGTGGAGGGGCGAGGAAAGGCCCAAGCCTTCGCTGGCGATGGAGAGTGCTGTCCAGCGCCACTGGGAACAAGGGTTAGGAGCCACTCGGGAATGTGGAGGACATCCCCCACGGTCAAATACTCATAGTGGCTTGATCCAAGCAGCACTCAGTTTTTTCAGGTCCAATCTACTGCACCCAAACTAAGGTGTTGTTATCCTGAGCCTGTGCAGAAGAGGTCAGCGGGGCCCTGGCAATCGCTATGCTAATGGAGGGACGGAAAACAGGGTGCCCGCACTTCCCTGGAAGAGACGGTCATCCTCCTCAGCAGTGGAGTCGCTCCGCCATGCCCTTTCCCCACCCCGCACAGTCACAAGATCCGGGCAGACGGCCCCAGTAGAAAGTCTCTTTCCCCTCTTTTTAATGGTCTTTGCATAACAGCGAACCCAGAAATCATTAGTGAAAACGAGCTTATTGCCGAGCCCTTCGATAGCCCTAATCTGCTTATGCACAGCACTCTGAGCTGCCAATCACAGCCCTGAGCACCGCGGCTCCGCGATCACGTGGGGCAGGGAGAGGATGGAAGTGATACTGCCGGGGTCACCTCACTATCTGGCCTCTCCTTTCGCTCCGCGGCGGTGGCCCCAGAGCTGCAGCCGGGCAGCCGCCTCCTGCACTGGCACACGGCACCACTCACACACCCAGCAAGCACGGGGCGCCCTGCGGCCCAGGACCCCCTGCCAGTCCCAGCGTTGCAAGCAGTCCCACAGCAAAGGGGCAGCCGAAGCTACTGGGGGGGTGGGGAAGGGGATGGCAAGGGGTGATGGTGTCCCGCGGCTTGGCAGGCCGGCGCATTGAGAGGCAGGAGAGGCTCCTCACGCTGCCGGTGTCCGAGCTGGAGCCTGCCCCGTGTGAATGGCTCGGCCAGGTGCAAGCAACCTCGCAGAGACGCATGGGGCCACCCAGCTGCCCCCGGCCCACCGCCCCAGCGTCTCTGCGAGTCTGCCCGCTGGGGAGCATGGCTGAATGGACACAAAGAAAGGACTTACCGTGGGCCACCATCTGCCCAACGGCCCAAGACGCAGAGCCCCGGCTGGCGCTCCCCAAATGCCCCCTTCTCTGCGGGGGCACCGCTGTCGGACCGGCTGGGGGCAGGCACCCCACCCTTGCGAGGTGCCAGCCCGGCCCGTCTCCCTCTTGCAGCCCTGAGGACACTTACTGGATTGGGCAGTCCTGGCCTCGATGGTCGGGGTGTACACGCCCAGGCCCAGCTCCGAGCGGGCGCCCAGCCGGAAGCGGTACAGCGTGTCGGGCTTGAGACCTTCCACCGCGTACGAGGAGCTGGGGTCGAACTCCACCTTGCGCTGGAAAACAGGCAGGAGACGCGTGTTACCGTAATCAGTGCCCAGTACTCCAGGCCAGGGGGAGCTGGGGAACCCACGCCCCAAGTCGCCCGACAACTCAAAACCCAGAGCCATGCGGCTGGCAGGGAGGTCACATCCAGTCTGAGCCCAGCCTGAGGCAGGACCAGCCCTGTCCAAACCCCGTGCCTGACCCCTGAGCAACACGACACGGTCACCCCGACACAAGACATTGCACCCAAACCTGCCGCGGGGAAAGCAGGGCGGCCGCAACAGCCGATATCCTGCTTCTGTAAAGGGCTGTTAATACACGCTCCAGAGATGCCCCTACTAGCAAAACCCCACAGTCTGTAGCTACCTGGCCATGGGGTTGAATCCCTTCCTGAACCCAAATATGATGTCAGTCTGACCCCGAGAGCAGGGGCAAGACCCCCCCAGCCAGGACCCTGCAGGGTTGGTGCCAGCAGGAGCGTTGGCCCAGCCCAGCCCCATCCCCAGCCTGGGCTACAGCAGCACCAGCATCTCTGGGGGAGGCTTCAAACCCCCCCGAATCATGTAGCAGAGAGGCAGGAGTCCCTCCCAGCCCCACCAAAGCCCAGAAGCCTGGAAATCTCCGTAGTGGCATCGTTACACCCAGATCATCCCTGATCAGCGGCTGCCCAGACTCTCCTTGAACACCTCCAAGGATGGCAAGTCCAGCCCCTGCCTGGCGTCTGCTCCACTGTCTCCCTGCTCTGACAGCAAAGAAGATTTTGCTGATGTCCAAACTAAACCTACTTTGCTGCAGCTTCAAGCCATGCCCACAAACCATGCTGGCCCGGCCACATGCGAGCCGTGCCTTCCCTGCAGCTCTCCGGGTCCCCGAGCTCCTTGAATTCGAGGGCAAAGATGCCATAAGGTCACTCGGCCTCAGGGCCGCCAGCACTCGCTTCCTGCCGCGGGGCTGGAGCAGGCGGAGAAGCGGCACCACTGAACTCCAGCCTGAGGCTCTGGTCTGTGGCAGCCCTGGCCCAGCTCTCAACGTGGATGGGGATCACGTCCCACACCAGGGACTGGCCACTGTTTGGGGTTGGAAATGCCCATGTGGCAGGCCCCAGCAAAGGGCTCGGTGGGATGCCAGGAGCTCCGAGGTGCAGCAGTGCCCACGACCAGCAGAAACACCGGAAAGGGGCCAAAGCCAGCGCGGCGGCAGGACACTGGGACTGGGGGGGCCTGCGCTCCTCTTAGGAAGCTTCCCTAGGCCCCAGATTGAAACAGAGGTGCTTTGCGGAGGGCTTGACAGTCACAGGGCCCCAGCAGTGACCCAGGAGGGTCCTCCCCACATGTCAAGCCTCCCCCGAGCTGCGGAGCCCTCCTCGACATCCATCTCCCTGGCTGCAGTGGGTCTGGTCCTAGCACTGTCGGGCTACATTTCAAAACATTTTTGCAGTCTGCTGGAAAGCTGCACTCCCTGCCCTCGCGCCTGTCCTGCAGCCACTGCCGCCAGCCCCGCAGCCTTGAGCCACAGGTGCTTTACTAGCTCGCTGGGAATCGCCCGGTGTTGGAGGTAGGGGACCCACCGTCACGCCTGCACGCAGGGCAGCCCACAGCCCAGTGACCGCCCTGTGACAGATAGCCCAGGCGCCAGCAGCTGCCTCTGCTGTGCTGCGCGATCCCGAAGCCCCGACCCCGCAGGCCGGCCGCAGCCGGGCTGGGCCCCTCACCTGGACGCCATCCTCTCCTTCCCTGTACAGCAGCTCGTACTTGGTGATGCGCTCCTGCGAGGCCGGGAGCCAGGTCAGCAGGATCCGGGTGTCCGACTCGGCCTCTGCCTGGAAATCAGCCGGCTGGGCTGGAACTGGGGACCAGCAGAACAGAGTAAGACGGGGGGAGGTGGCATGAAGGGCACCGGGACCTTGTGTGCACTCTCCTGGCCCCGTTTCACCTCCCTCCCTCTCCACCCTGGTCATGCAGAGGTGACACGTGCCCCCTGCCCACCTGGAGACTGACTCGGGGAGTCTGGGCCTGTTCCTGCCTGCTCCCTGGGCCAGCAGCCTCGCCTAGCTCATGCACACAACCATCCTCTGCTCACAGCGGGCCCGGCAGAGCGGCACAGGGCTCTGCAGGGCGGCCTCGTTGGAGCTCACACTACACTCGCCCTTGTCACAACCCAGACAGGGCTGCTAACACGGTTATTCCTGCCGAAGCTGACACGGATTCCCCACGATGCACACAGCATTTGCAGCTGCCGTCTCCGGTGCCAAGATGTCACCCTGACACGCAGCTGCTCCAGCGCCAGGCGCGGTGCCGGAGCCACGCACGCATGAGATGCCCCTGGACAGCTGTGGGCAGTGGGCGAGGCACGTGCCGTGCCCCACGAGCAGTAGTGCTGTGGGGAGAGCGCGTCATACATACCCCCCTGCTGGGTTTTGACCTGGATGCTGTCTGAGGGGGGCCCGTCCCCCACGGACGTGAAGGCCAGGACGCGGATGCTGTAGGTGGTCCCGGTGATGAGGCTGCCCACCGTGGTGAGGTGGCTGTCGTCCGTGTTGTGCTTCTGCCACATGCTCAGGGACAGGTGGGGGTCGGTGGTGTAGTACACGCGGTACCCACGGATCAGCCCGTTGGGCTCCTCCGGCGGCTCCCACTGCACCAGCATGGTGCTGGCACTCAGCATCCGGGCCTGCACCTTCAGGGGTGGGCTGGAGGGAGCCTGCTCGCCTGTCCGCGCCTCCACCAGCTCGCTGGGGGGGCCCCGGCCAATGTTGTTCACGGCCAGGACGCGGAACTCGTACTCCGAGAAGGGGCTGAGGCCGCCGATGCTGTAGCGAGTGGTCGCCACGCCGTCCACCTCCTGGAACGGGCCCTCCCAGGACCGGGGCTTGTACTGGATGACGTAGAACAAGATGGGCTCCAAGTTGCCCGAGTCCCAGGTGAGGGTCACGCTGGTGGCCGTCGTCTCCGTGACGAGCAGGTCCGAAGGCGGCTTGGGCAGCGCTGGAACGGGGAGGCAGACAGGGACACAGTGAATGGTGAGGCTCGCCAGGCCCCAGCAGGGAGACCCCCGGCGCTGCCGCCACCTAGGAGCATCCTTCTCTAAACAGCAGAAATCGTTCGGTACTTGGGAACATGCGTATTTAGATTACCATGTATTGCTTGAAGTGGTTCTTAATGGAAGGATAAACAGAGCAATCATGTTATTAGATGTGCTCGAGGCACTTGCCAGCAGCAGGCTAAATAAAGGTGGTTTAACAGGGATGCAGGGATGCTCTTGGGCATGGGGACGCATCTGGCGACAGTCTGGGCCATCCCCCCATCCCCACAAGCCTGGCTCACAGCCGATTCGGGAAGGGTTGAGGGAAAGCAGCCTGAGCTGCGTCTGGGCCGGGGGAACTCATGGAAGGTGCTGTTAGATGGTCTGGTGGGAAAGCCTGGTCAGTGTTACGGGGCATGCAGAAGGGATGCAGCTAGAGAAATTACCGACTGTTACAGCTGCTATGTCACAAGGTGGAGTGTCAAGCTGTAACCAGACAATACAGCGTTACGCGGGAACTCGGATCCCGGCCTCCCAACGTGTTAACAAGAGCTGCTGTTGCTGCGCGGAGGGGCTGCCACACGCCCGCCGTGCCGGGGCTGGGAGAGCTCTGCGGCGCACCCGCGGACATCCGGACCGCGAGCGCAGCTGAGCAAACGGTCACCTGAGTCTCCCACGGGCCGGCCTGGGCAAGGGGCCTGCTACTTGCTCGTGCCATGGAAATGCCAGGCATGAGCCCAACGGGAACTGCCCCCGGGCACAAAGCAGGAGGTCCGAGCGTTTAACCTCTGTGAAAAGCAATTGGGGGCTGGGACACATGCCTGGATTTGATCTGCTCTTGCAGCACAGCTGAGTGCCACGAGCCTGCAACCAAAGAGCACGCGCTCTTCGGGGCTGGGCCCCGTCTGGGGCAACCAAGCAAAAGGGGCTGTGGCCTCTGCGAGCCAGAACAAGAGGGAAGGGGCTGGGGGTAGCAGGGACGGGCCGTCTTGGGAGGGTGAAAGAGCCCTTCACGGTGTCCTAGGGCCAGGGCCAGGGTCTGCTCCTCCCTTCACACAGGCCCCTCAAGCCCCCTGAGCTGCAGGAAGGGAAGAGCCGGGGAGGGAGGGGAGCGCCGGGCACGTGGAGCGGAGCAGAGCGAACGGCACGCAGCTCCGGGTTAACAGGCTTCTCCAAGCAGCATCTGGGGAAGGCGAATTGGCTGTTAATCTCCCGGGTCAAAGGGGCCCTGTCTCAATTCTGCGGGTTTGTTTGAGCAGGGACGCGGCGCTGCAAGGTGACAGTGATGCAGGACGGGGCCTGTGAGAACAGACAGGGCCAAAGAATAACCTGTCTGTGGGAATCTGCGGGACGTCTGCCTGCAGGCAGAGGGAAGCGACACTCCCGGCTCTCCGGGCGCCAGCAGGAGATGGGGCCGAGGCCTCAGCCGTGCTGCCAGGACGCGGCTGGGACCTCTCCTGCACGCCGCTGTAGGGCCAAAGGACAGGAAACCGGCAGCAGGGAGCGCAGCCAGGACAGTCGTGAAGGCAGAGGGCTGGCCTGCAGCGTGGCAGCGGAGAGCTCGGCCTCGCCAGCGCGCACCCGCGTGCCGCGGTCCTGGAGACGAGGCGGCAGTGCTGCCCCAAGCCCTGCCCTGCAGTGCACTGCAACCCGCCTGGAGTGCAGTGCCGGGGCTGCGTCCCCCACGCCCCACTCCAGGTTTGGGAGCGTGATGGGGAGGAGGGACGGCAGAGGGGGCACGGGGCAGCCCGCAAACCCTTGCAGGTTGGGGGGAGCTCAGGGAAGGCCAGCGACCTGCTGCTCCCACAGGCAAGGACCTGCCAGCGGGAAACACGAGCCAGAACTCCCCAGGAGAAAGCAGATCCCCCAGACCCCGCGACCCACCTCGGGGCACCAGGGACTTGGCCTGGGGCTAACTGGCCTGCCTGCCACAGCTCTCCCCTTGCCCCTGCACAGGGAGGAGAGTGGCCTTTGGAGCAAACTGCAAAATCATGGCAGGAAAAATAGGTGGAAATTGGACTGGGGCTTCCTGGGAAGGGGGGAGGGCTGTGGGACCACCGCAGGGTGCCGTCACGCAGGGGACAGACCCACGTGGGACGTCTCGGGGCTTTGCTCAGGGAGTGGGGACAGGATGCGGGGCACTACCTTTGACGGCGATCTGGGCCGTGGCTTCGATCATGCCCAGAGAGGAGATGGCCACGCAGGTATAGTTGGCGGAGTGCATGATGTTGTTCAGCTCCAGGACGTTGCGGCCGACGGGCATCTCGTCTTCCTTGGTCAGCTCCTCCAGGCCGGCCATCCACTTCACGTAGGGCATTGGGGCTCCCACCGCCACGCACGTGAGGTTCACGCTCCCCCCAGGCATCACCTCGTGGTCGGTCGGAGGGATGGAGAAGCGGGGGGCCACTCGCCGCACTGAAACAAGAGGAGACGGCTAGCAGGGTCGGGGAACCGGCGGGGCGGCGTGCAGCTGCACGGGGCGGGCGAGGGGCTCGGCCTCCCTACCGACGGCCCGTGCATCTATCCGCGGGGATAGATACAGCAGAGCGTGAGCGCCGTTCGCTGCTCTGCCCTCACCCGCCCGCATCCTGTCGAGGGACCGGGGAGGGGGCCGGGCCCTCCGCGTGGAGGCCGTGTCAACCGTGCCCCGAGCGCGGACCAGTGCCCAGGAAAAGCGTGCCATGGGCACGACCTGCTCCCTCCGTTGCCTCACTGCCCAGGGCCCCAGTCCCTAGACCTCGGGGGGGCCGCGGGGCGGGGGGGCACTGCTGAATGAGCCCGCACGGTCCCGCCGAAGAAAGCAGCATTTCCCCAAGAAGGGAACCTGGGCTGTCGGCTCAGGGGGAATAAAACCCGAACCAGTCAGATGCGCCTGACATTGTCGGCGCCTGATCAGATCACCTTGCTGGGCAGGGGAGAACTAATGCTGACAGATGTGCGATCATATCCGTTGTGACAGGAGCGCGCGGGGCGGCAGAGCCCCCCCACCTCGGTGGCGGCACTTTGGGAGATGCATTTCTCCTGATTTCCCTGCACGGCCTCTCTCCCTCTCATCCCTCGCCGGGTATTTCATTCAAGACTTATTTGTAAGCAACTCTCAGCTCCAATAATGCTCTGAAGCTGCAAGCGCTCCAGCCAGGAAAATGACACTGAGGGATGAGGCCCGCTCTTCGGGGCGAGCGTTATGGGCCTATCTAAGCAGGGGCGAAGAAGCGACCGGGCTCCGTAAATCTCCGGGCATGCTCGTTTTACTCGGTAGTTAAAAAGGGCAGCTGCGGGCGCGTGTTTGTTCGCCCTGAAGCCTCGCTCTGTCCTGGTCCCTTCTGCAGGAGGCGATGAGCACGCTCCCGCGGAGCCCTCTCTGCCGACCGCCTGGCCCTGGCGATCCCTGCGAGCGAGGCTGGCAGAGCAGCGAAGAGCGGGGCCGAGCCCTGCGGGGAGGGCGCGTCCGGCGGTCGTGCGTCCCTCGCGCGGGGGCGGCGCTCGCTGCGGGGGCCGTGGCCTGGCCGCCCCCACACCCCGGCGCCTCTCCAGCGCCCGTGCATCAGCCACGGCAGCGACACCTGCCAAGCTGCCTCTGCCCCGAGGCGGATCGCTCTTTGATGCTTCTTCCCCAAACCGCCAGGCTCGCAGGAGCAGACTGCACGTAGAAACCCCCATGCTAGCGTGTACGACAGAGCTAGGGCTGGGTGATAAATTAGACAATCCTGTCAACATCGTGTGTGTATTACACGTCGTCTTGGTGACAAAACAGGCCTCATTAGCTCCTTCCCTGCCAGGGGGAAGGAGAACTTGCCTTTTTTGGGTTTGTATTAATGTCTAAATCCAACGTCTTGCTGGTTGTTTCTTTTAATCAATTATTAAATCTCAAATCAATAGCTTGGCGCGTGACTGCCAGCGAGGCGTTACCTGGCTGACGGGGGAGCGCTCCCCGAACAAGACAGAACTGAAAGTGCACTCGCGTCTACACATCATGAGAATAACCGAGGTAACTCAATGGACATGGCAATGGTGTTAACGTGATGGCGTTCATCAAGAGGCAGGTGGCCCTGTCCCATGAACATGGCGTCGAATCGTTCCAGGCAGAAGCCGTCCCGGGACCGGCCCCGGCCCCCGTGCCCCCCGCCCTTCTCCCCGCGGTGCCCGGAGGAAGGACGCGCGGAGAGCAAAACATCGCGGCGGCGCGGCGCAGCAGCATGCGGCAGGCAGGACAGGCCGCCGGGGGCCAGAGACGGGGGGGGAGGAGAGCAAGGGAGGTGCACGGACACGAGACGGGAGAGGAAGAAGAGGGGTGACCGCCCGCCATGCAGGAGGGCAGACACAAGCGGGCATGCAGGAGCAGCGTCCATCCCCCGGTCCTGTGAGAGCAGGGCTATCGCCCGCCGGCCACCTGGCCCTCCCCGCCACGGCCCAGCACCGGCCCCCGGCCCGGCAACCTCGGCTGCTCTCTTTGCGGCAGCGAGGAAGTCTGTCAGGCCCGGGCTTGCAGACGGCACGGCTGGCGGATCTGGTGATAAGTGCCTCCGTTCCTCCCGTGAAGCGTTATCGAGAGCACCTCCAGCCTCCCGCTGCCGGTTACAGAAGTGGGGAGAAAGGGCGGAGGCACGGGATAGCAGGCATGGGCGCCCGTGTGCCTAGCAAAGGGATGAATGACAAAGAAAATGCAAATGCAATATGGGAAAAGGCTTCCAGGCAAACTTCTTCTGGGGCGGCAGTCGCAGGAGCCCCCGGGGCTGCAAAATCCCCCGTGGAGGTGTCGAGGCAGCTGGCAGCACAGCCACGCGTCTGCTGGGCCAGAGCCTTCTTGGGGACGGCTCCCCGCTCACACGCCAGGTCCTTCCCTTCTCGAGGGGACGGCTTCTCGCACCTCCGGAGCCCGCGGCCGGACGGCCCCGCGCCGGTTTGGCTGCCGACCGTCGCCAGCCGCTCCCGTCAGGTTCGCGGGGAGGGAGACAGGGTCTGACTCGTGCCGGCACGTGATGGACAGAGCTGCCTGCCTTCTTCATGCCGGCGCTGCTGGGCGGTAACCATGTTGCTCGAAGGGGCTGAGTTTCGTGGCCCCTCTCACCACAATGCCAGCACCAAAATGGGCCTGGACGGCCACCCCAGCCCTGTCCAAGCACGCCGACCGCCGTCTGAGTGTGGCCCAGCGGGCGCCACATCCGCGCCTGCGAGGGGAACGCCCTACAGCAGCGCTTTTCAACCTGTGGTCCGCAGACACCGGGAGGTCCACAGACACAGACGATGTCTAACGGGTTCGCGAAAGAAGACTGTATTCAGATGTGAATATTCGCACTCACAATCCAGAGGGGTCTGCACCTCCATTTGCCATTTTTAGGGAGTCTGCAAATGAAAAAAAGGTTGCAAACCACTGCCCTACAGCATGGCCTGGCATTGCTCTGCGGAGGAGCCAGGAAAAAAAGGGCCTCCCTTCTCTGCCTGCCCTAGCCACGTAGACTACACCCGCCCGGGACTGCAAGTGTCTGGGCCCAAGCAGCGCCGAGCTCGCCAGTGCCAGGAACGGGCAGCTGCCAGCATCGGCCGTGAGGCGTCGCTGGGCTCGGGGAGCCAGCGCTCCCACCCCAGCTGCGGAGGGGTCGGGGCTGCTTGCACCGCTGGCTCTGATGGACCGCGCCGGTCTCCCTGACATCGCCGCAGGACGGCCACGAGCTGGCTCCCTCTTGTTCGAGCGCTGCGCGGGACACGGAGGTGGGCTCAGACAGGCCCTGAGCAGCGTGGAGAGGGGCATGCCCCTCCAGGTACGGCTCCTCGGCCGCCAGAGGTGGGGAGCACAGGCAGGGCCTTGTCTCTCAACCAGGGAGGCTTGGCGCTGCCTTTGATTACACATCTGGCTGGGATTATAACCCACCCTGGGCGTATGGAAGGGAAGAAACGGGGTGGGCTCCGGCACAAACCAGCACATCAGTCTGGGATAATTGGCAGCTTCTCTCCGCAGCTGGTCCAGCGGGACAAGGCAAGAGGCTGTCAGTCAGCATTAGCAGTAGCTGGCGGAGATCTCGCGGGCCCTGCCAGCCCCAATGGCTCTGGCTCAGGCCTACCGGCAGCGCCCACTAATCAAGCAGACCGGCGAAGCTCCTTCCAGCGGCGGCAATCTTCCAAAGCCTCGTCCCATTTACAAGTCAAATCGCGGGGGCTCACGCAGCCGACGGTGCCACCGCAGCTCCGTGCGCATGTGGCTGCTCTTCGTTCCTCACAGCAGTGCACCCTCCCCATGCTTAGCACCATTTCCTCGATGAGAATTTGCCATTTTTCCCCCCCTAATCTTCTTTGCGGATAAAGATCAAAGGCGGCGGTTGGGAGGTTCTGCAAGAACAGCATGGGAAAAATTGCTGCACATATTAAAATGATTTCAGCAGACAATGGTATAACTCGGAGGTTTATTCAAACCAGCAGACCGTCAGAAATGGGATTCGTTGTCATTCATCCCCAGCCAGGCAACACGAGGGATGTGCAAGGCTGAGCCACGCCACCAGCATCCCCTTGGAGAGCGCTGCTGGGGAAGGGAAGTAACGTGAGACCCCAAAGTGGTAAGTAATACAGTGCAATGTGAGCCACGGCCTTGGTTCCCACAGGAGAGGGAGAGAGACCAGCGTGCCACAGACCCACGTCCAGGGAGCAGGCAACACCACAGCCAAGGAAGGAGAGCTGGAGGAGTGTTAATAATTCAGCATGCATCGACGTGCGCATTCCCCGGCCGCCTGGCTCTGTTCACCGCTGGGGCGATAGCGGCTGCTTGAGGTCTCTGGTTCCACGCGAGCGTGGCCTCACCGTGCCTACCCTCCTCTCTGCCGCCTGTCCAATAGCAAGGGCTCTGGGCACTGGCGCTCGGGGCTGAATCGAGGCCCGTTTGCAGGGCCCGAGCAAAGCATGGCCCTAGGGGATGACTGTGGGGCAACGTGGGTGTCCAGACTCCTAACGTGAGAACAGGACAGCCCCGAGGAATGGGGCTGCCCCATTGCCCTTCCTCCTGCCCATACTGCGACTGCTCTCCTCCTCACCGGCCGTGCGGCGGGGTCAGGAATTTGAGAGCAATGCTCCTAGAAACACAATCGCCGGGCTGCCCGTTTGCTCAGCCATGGCACCTTTCATCTCTCCCTGTGCTATCATTTTACGCAAGGTCTCCAAATGGAAAGGTACTTACTGGAGCCTCACAATCTATTGACAGAATCAACAGCAGGAGAGGAAAAATGGGAACGAGAAAAAATGCATTTACAGTCTAATCTTGTGCTCAAACAATGCTGTACTATTTATGCTCCCAATGCATCCTTGAGTGCTGACATTTTATAGACAATTTCCAAAACAGGGCCTTGCCATTTTTGGATTATATTTCAGCTATAACTTTTAGGTCTAATTATTTGCGCTGACAACCACATATAAAAGAGGATATATCATTACAGTGGTGCAGCACTGGAGACGCATCAGCATTCAGCATAGTGACATACTAATAGCAAAGTAAGGGCGAGGCAGGCTGTGGAGCTCTGCAATTTGCATTCACTCTCTGAAATTTTTCTGATGAAAATAACACAACATTAAGGAGGGGAATAAGAGAAAAGATCCACTGTATCAAGATAAAATAACTCTTTAATAAATAACCTCATTGCGGGCGTAGAGCAATAATTAAATGCATGGGTGAGCAGTACACAGTTTTAAGTAAAGCTGGGAAAATGTAAGATGTAATTATCAGTGCCAAACAAATTATAAGCACCGCAAATCCCATTGGAATATTTAGAAACTAATTTCTGCCTTCACATTAAATATTTGTGCGTGTGGGTATCTTTGGTGGGGCAGGAGAAATCCTCTGCTCCTCCCAGCTGGGCTCGCCTTGACTCGCTCGGCCCCAGCCAGCTCCGCGGCACTGCCACCCTGCACAAGGCTGAGTCCTCGGGCCTTGTTACACATGCCCTGAGCAGTGCAAATACCCTAGTGCCGGCCTGGGGTCCGGAGCATCACCCCCGCAGTCTAGAAACCTCCTGACTGTCCCGCACCTGCACAGCTAGGACTCGCCGCTGGAGGCCTGGAGAGTGGGGCAGTCCCCCAGCCCGACCTTCTGTGCTCCCGAGGCCGAGGCCGGGACGCAAAGTGCCTAACTCCCCAGGCTGGTGGGGCAGGCCGAAGCTGCGCTTGCTGCAGGGTGGCTGGGAGGGGATGGAAGTAAAAAACAAAGCAAAGCCCAAGAAATTGAATTTGTTGGTTAATGGTTTGGGGGACAAGACTGGTGAGGAGAGGCTGAGGGAACTGGGCTGATTTAGTCTGGAGAAGAAGGGACCGAGGGGGATTGAACAGCAGCCTTCACCTCCCTGCAGTGGGGGCAGATGACAGGGCAAGGAGCAATGGGCTCAAGCTGCAGCAAGGGAAGTTGAGGTTGGAGATTAGGAAAATCCTTCTCACCAGGAAGGTGGTGAAGCACTGAAACAGGCTGCCCCAAGCGGTGGTGGAGTCTCCACCCTGGAGGTTTTTAAGACAAAGCTTGGCTGGGATGATGCAGTTGGGGCTGGTCCTGCTTGGAGCAGGAGGCTGGGCTAGATGCGACTCCTGAGCTCCCTTCCCGCCCTCGTTTTCTAGGATTCTGTGAATTAGCAGCTGGCGCCTGGTTGCAGTGGCGTGTGTCCCCCTGACCCAGAGCCAGAGCTGGGCTGTAGCTTTCTGGCTGGTGGCGGCACTGTCTGGTCCAGGTCGGAGGGAGGGAGAGAGGAGGACGACACACCACAGACGCAGTACGACTTCGCTCTGCAGCTGGGAGTGGAGTCGTCCTGCAACTGGCTCCTGCATCCATACAGACAGCGGCAGAGCCCCTTGCTTGCAGACCAGATCCACCCATATTTGCCCCCACAGCAGTGGCCGCCAGCTTACAGTTTCATAGTTTCATACTTAGTAGGGTCGGAAGGGACCTGAGCAGATCATCTAGTCCGACCCCCCGCCATGGCAGGAAAGAGTACTGGGGTCAAACGACCCCGGCAAGATGTGCATCTAACTTCCTCTTAAAGACCCCCCAGGTAGGGGCCAGCACCACTTCTCTTGGAAGCTGGTCCCAGATCCTAGCCGCCCTGACCGTGAAGTTGCGCCTCCTGCTATCTAACCTAAACCTACCCTCTGCCAGCTTGTGACCGTTATTCCTGGTCACTCCTGGCCGTGCTCGGGGGAACGGGGACTCCCCCAATCCCCACTGGTCCCCCCTGACTAGTTTGTAACAGGCCACTAGATCCCCCTCAGCCTTCTCTTGTGGAGGCTGAACAGGTTCAGGTCCCGTGGCCTCTCCTTGTAGGGCCAGGCTCAGCACTGGTGGGGTGTCCCCATTCCTGGACCAGGGGCTGGAGGCTGGAGAAATAGAAAAGCTGCAGCTCCAGTCCCTCGGCCGCTCCACTCAACAGCTGGGGGTGAGAGCTCACCCAACAGGAGGGTGAGACAGGGGCCACTACATCCTGGGATAGTGGAGGACGTCAACTTGAGTGGCACATCAGTGGGGAGTGGCCATACGTTAATGGAACAGGAGCTGGGTGGTGTGGATCAGAGATAATCCTGCCCTGAAGTGGCGTAACATTGAGCCACATAATGAGTGCTTTAAGCCACTTAAAGGTGTTACTGTGCGGACAGTCCAGGAATTAAGAGCTCTAGGAGTCACCCCAAATTACCGTCTTACAAGGCCCTTATGTGTCTTGCCCTCTCTGAGCCATCTCAGCAACCTTCACACTCAGGTAAACTGAGGCGGCTTCAGGCTTCCCTTCCTCTCCATCTCCACTGGCCCCATGACTGACTTGGGCCCAGGAATTGTCATCCTCTCAGAATGCTGTTCTTGGGCAGCAAACGTACAAGCAACCGGCCTTGGTGCCTCTTAAATGGAGGCATGTCCCAGGGACAGCAATGGGTGCAAAGGGACCTCCCTGCAGCAGGCGCTGCAACACCCTGGGGACACACCCTGGCAATCGCAAGGTCGACCCAGCCAGTGGTAGGAGGGACTCGGATCCACGCCCTGCTCCTGGAGGGCAGGTCTCCACCTCACGCTGTTGCCCTGCTCGCTTGGGCCTGGTGGGCAACTGCACTGGTGCCACGGGACAAATGGGCTGCAGAAAGACACCCTTCCGGCACTCCCAGGGCAAAGGGTGCACAGGAGCATGCTGAATGCCTGCCTCTCGGGGCAACCTGGACAAAGGGCTTCGCATCATCTCAGGGGCCTGCTGGGCCAGACAAGCTTTCCTCATAGGTCTGACTTGCCCTGTGCCTTGTCCTTGATGTGCTGTCTGGGGTAATGGGGTTGCAGGAGGACAGAGAGGAGGGTAAGGCAGAGTCCTGTCATCACTGGGGTGGCTGCTGGGCCTGGCCAGTCATCACCAGGGCAAGGCTAAGACCCAGCTGCCCCCGGGGAAGGAGGCAAAGGCGAACCCTGTTTTCCTGGCTGGGCAAAGAGGTTTCCGAGTCCTGGAGAATGAGTGAGCGAGCATGGCGGAGGGCAAGAGAGCTGCCTCTGCCACAGAGGTACCCAAGCCCCAGTCCAGCCCCCTGCCCCACCTTGTTTCAAGTCTCTGTTTGCAGCTGTGACCGAAAGCAAGTTTCCCCTTGTGAAAAACCCAAGTGAAAGGAGGGAGCACGGCTCTCGCCCCATAGCTCCCCAAGTGACAGAGGGAGACTGTTGGGATCAAGCCCCCACTGGCACCTTGATCTCCTGCCGTCAGAGTGATCAGCGTCGAGCCTAGTGCAACAGGTAAAGGCAGGAGCCCACATCCAGGAGCATGCACTTCCCCCCACGGCACCCGCTGGAACGAAGGAAAGGGATCCCTGGATGGCGCTGTGCATGCAGGTGCAGTCTGTGCATTTTATCTCAAGCAACAAAGGCATGCAAGCAGTGTAGCAATGCCATCACCAGAATCACAGCAAACAGGAAGCAGGTTTCATCAGGCACGCCAAGGCCGTGCCCGGCAGGGAGCCAGGGTCTGCAGGGCCTCTGCCCCTTCCGGGGCTGGCTCCCCTCTCCCTACTGGAAAAGTCCCATCTGACGTGGCGTACTGTAGATGGATAAGAAGTGAAAAGGACCAACCTTCTCGCTGATCTGAGAGATGAAAGTTTGGTTTGTTTGATGGCAGAGTGCGATGAAGATGAGGAGGGAATAAAAAAAGACAAGGAAAAACACAGAGAGTAAAAACAGGCCAGGCTTCATCTGTCCGCACACCACTGAAACAACAAGACAAGACTAGAGAGGTCAGTCAGGACTCCCCACAGTGCACACACGCCACCGCACACCAGGCAAGCGCACGCCCGCCACCGCGCCCTGTTCTGGCCTCTCCAGCTCATCCAGACTGGGGGAGACAGGGCAGGGGGCACACACCTCGCACACACAGCCATGGAGCGTGCTTTGGGGGCAGCCCTGCGCAGCAGGGCACGGGTCAGCAGCACGGACACGTGCACACGGACAACAAACAGAGCACAGGACCTCACGGCACGGCGGGGCCGCGCCCCGCATGCTCCCACTCTGACCATAGGCACGGGGGCAAAGGCACTGTAAACCCACTGACCACACGTCGGGGGAGCATGGACACACAGAGCAGCACTCGGGAGCATGAAGGAAATGTCCCTGCTGGGAGCGGACAGGCTTCACCAAGGAGCGCGGCTCCCCCTCTTCAAACAAATTGCTAAACGTAGGAGAGAGATTAGACAACAGACAGACACGTGCTGGCTCGGGGCCGCGCCGGTGCCCGGTGCTGCAAGGGAAAGGTGGAGTAGAAGTATTGCCGACGGAAAACGGAGTGACCCCGGAGGCCCCAGGTGTGGCTCCTGCAGGAGAGACAGTAAACGGTTAGTTGCGCGCTCCCCGGGGAGAAGGGAGATCGTGTTTCTGGCGAAGCGATGACTTCACTCCCGCCAGAGACCTGCGGCATCGTGGCGGTAATCGAACTCTCGCCGAGGGGGCTACAAGAAAGCAGCTGGCATGGTTAGAGACTGCTGACGCCTCACGTTTTGCTGGCGAGGGAAGGGCAGCGCGGGGCGGGGGACTTGCCGAGATGCTGCGAATGGATTAACGGCATGTGGCTTTAATTGGTGCTCAGGACAGTCCGCCTGGGCCGGCGGCGAGAGGGCAGGGTGTTGACCAGCCCGGATGGGGCAGTGCAGAGGCCGGAGAGGGGAGCAACATAGCCATCGCTTTCACGCACCCAGCCTCGGAGGACCGGGTCCAGCCAGGCCACACCGGCCAAATTCAAGACCCGCGCTCCCTTCGGCCTGTTTTGTGCTGGGCAGTTCCTTTGCCACCCTGCCTGCGGCGCGAGGCTGGAGGCAGCAGCGTTTGCAGGAGGCGAGGGGTCAGACCGGCCTGGCTCCTCCCGGTGGAGTGGCTGTGCTTTCCTGGGACGCAGGGGCATGGCCACAACGCTGGGACACGAGGCCAGTCCTGGGGAGGATGGGGAAACGGTCCCACCACGGGTAGCAGGCGGTGACCGAGTCAGGCCCTGGGGAGCTCTTATCGACAAGCCGGCCTCATGAGCCACGCGCCTGGCCACGGTGCACAACGAATGGCGACAGGGAGCCCTCCGCGAGGTGCATCTCCGTGCAGCTATGCAATCTCCCCTCATCCCCCCGTGAGTCGGGGCCGGTCTCCCCCCTTGCCAGGGCGTCTGCACCCCCTGACAAGCAGCTGGGAGGGCGCCAGACGCCCGGCGGGCTGGAACCGGGGCTGTCCCCGCGCCGGCCGCCCACGTGCAGCTGATGGGCTGCGGACGCCGTCTGCACGTCTGGAAGGCAGGCTGCCCTGGCAGCGGCTTCCCCAGACGTGTTTGCACTTCAGATTACAGCTGGAGAGGTGAAGGGACACATGTGAAACACGCTAATTCAAACAGATTACTGACGAGCCCAAGTTTGGGCCCTGCTATTTGTCGCTAATTGGTGGATTATCTCTTATTTTCTCGTTACATTAATGGATTATAGGAAATAAACACCAGCGGCAGGCTGTTTTCCAATGGCGAGCAGGAGAGGAAGCCCCTGGACAGAAACCTCCCTCTCCTCCTTCCTTTAGCTAATATTTAAATTGTTGCTGCTGCTGCTGCTTTATCTCTGCAAAGGCTGATAGCACCGAATGGAAAGTCTGCTCCCTTCCAGGTCTCGCTCACAGCCCCCTTATCTCCCGTTCTCGAGCCCTGTCACTCCGGTACTGAAGAACCGTGTCTTGCCCACGAGATTTTCGCTGTGTTTTTCCAACTCGACAGCGGGATGGGGGCAGTGACAGCAAGAGCGGTCCCAGCCTGGCACGCCAGGGCCTGAAACAGCCCGACTAACCCCTCTTGTGCCAAGATCCAGGGACGCCGGCCTGTTTGCCTTCCCTTTCGGTCCGGTGGCGCTGGGAGCAGCTGGGGGGGTTGCACTGCCGCAGCGTGAGGATGAAGGCCGTGTCAGAGCTGCACCGACTGTCAGATGGCTCCAGCGCTCTGAACACAGAAACTCCCATGCTGATTCAGTCCGGCTTTTACCCTTCCACGCAAAGACTCAATTAATGCAGCACCAGCAATATTCTGACCGCAGCGGCTCGCTGCAGACAGGATGATGTGGGGCCCGCGCGAGTCTGCGCTCTCATGCAGAGGGGCCGCACCGGGCTGAGCGCGCGTCCAGGCGCTCGAAGGAGCAGGCTCATGCGGCCCTGGCACCTCTGGGCAGCAAACACTTCCCTACAAGGCAGGTCAGTGCCTGCAATCTGGCTGCCGAGGGCTGGCAGCGTGCTGGGAGCCGGGCAGGACCCCCCGCTCCACAAGACAGGGAGGCCGGGGTTACGCCGGCCCCCCAGACTTTCACTGCAGCTTGCGGCTTTGCATTTCTCAGGGGCAGGGGAAATCTTTGCCCCAGGTGAACAGAGCAAGGCCCTTCTCTCCTCAGCAAGACACGCAGAGGCTGTCCAGATGCCAGCGATGGACACGTGGGCAGCACCGGGCAGGGACAAACAGGACTCTCACACTGGCACCGACCGACCTGCGGCGCATGCGCGGGGGGCATGGAGTGCACAGGGGCGCGGGGGTCTTGTGCTGCATAGGGCACGAGGCTGGAGAAGAGCGAGCCAGCCCTGATCTGTGCCGCTGCAGTGCACATCTGGCTAGCCGCCAGTCAGAGTCCAAGGTCTTCATAAAGCCCGTTTTATAAATAACCAGCCTTGGCCCCATCCTGCACTTCTCACCTTCAAAGGGCTTTGCAGAGAGTACTAAATGGTGAGGCTCACTGAGCCGGCTTCTCTGAAGGACTGAGCCATCTTGGGGTGGGGGACAGCAGGGAAGAGGCAGGGCGCTGCTCCCTATTTAACTGCGATGACTGCAATTATTCTTGTGCAGCAAGCCGTGTGGGGCGTCTCACCTGGAGGGCTGTGGACCGTTTCTAGTCTTTGGCCCGTTCGGTGCCATGCCCACAGGTGCAGGGCTCCAGCTCCTCTTACCTACCCCTCATTTCTGGCTACTCCACAGCCTCTCCGGCAGGTCTCCTAGCTCGGTGTCGCACGCGGCAGCAAGATGCATCCACGCCCCGATCCCCTGGGGCAATGCACAAGCCATCTAGCTTGGGCTGCCCAGCCCCAGCCCGCACCCGACTTGTGCCAGACCTTCACCCGCTCCAGGCCCCTCTGGGTCCACGCAGCTCCAGCTTCAGGTGTGGGCACAGCATCATTTTCTACCACAGCCATTTCCCTATCGTCCCTGCCTTGCAAGCACCCACCGCTTTGCTCACCCATGGTCTGAGCAATGCCCTCCGCTTTCACTGCCCCACAGGTGAAGCCCCTGCCTTTGATTGCTGCTGCTCTTTTAGCTATTGTAATGCAAGATAAATGGAGAGGGGCCTTTTAAAGCCTTGAGCCCTGCTGCTGCTGCTGCACTTGGGTTTGTTAGCACGTGTTGTACGGGACCCACAGCGTGCTCGGCCCTTCCAGACACGAACGGCTTCCTCTGCCAGGCCGCCGTCCAGCTGGCCCCAGAGTCCCTGGCCAAACACCTGGAGGTGCCAGCCCCGCTCCTGCCATTGGGACCGGAGCAACTCGTATCCCTCATTTTGTTTGGTTTGCCTTGGCTCTCGGGTGCAGTTTGGCAGAGGACGTCTCAGTCCCACAGGAGGACTCTCCTCCCACCAAGTTAAATACCAGCCTGGCCTTTTACAAGGCAGAAAATGAAAATATGCATTTATTGTAATGGCACTGTTCATATTTACTGGCTTATAATTTTGCAGGGATGCCTCCCTCTGAAGTTGCCTCTTTTTTTACAAGTTGCATGCAGGTTTCGGCAGAATACCCAGCAAGCAGCATCCTCGGGGGGCAGGAGGGGAACGGTGCCAGCCCTGAGCTCCTGCACCTCCCTTGCTGCGCGGGTCCGAGCAGCAACATGTCACAAAGGACGTGGGCTGGACGTCACCCAGCCAAACCGCTCCATCACAGCACGCCCTCGTAACAGGCGGCAGTACCAAGTTACTTGCTCTGGAGGCAGCTGTGGCATTTCCCTGGGGACACGTACAGCACCGTCTCTGTGGGCACGAGGGTGCAAAGCCCAACAAGGGTGGCACCAGCCTTTGTGCAAGGCAGAGGGGAGGGAAAGCTCTGTGAGGCCTGGACCCCGTGCATGCCCTGCTGCCACGTTTGCTCCCAGCTCTGCAACCCATACCGCTCTGAGGCAGGAAAAGGGTCTTCCTGCGTTTCGGCAGAGCTCCTGACCCCGATTCAGTCAGCAGCTCTGCTCCACCTCACAAGTCCCAGTCATGGGACGGCTGGGCCCTCCAGGGAGCAAACCAGGGCTTGGGGCAGCGAGAGTCAGGACGGAAAGGGCTGCACCAGCCGGTGCCCCCGGTCACCCTACACCCGGTCTCCAGGGCCCAGCACTCCCACCGCCGTCCCGCTGCCCCCGGCTTGTCTCGTCCTGCTCCAGAGCCCCCTGCCAGCCCCGCCGGGACGAAGCCCCGCCACCCCCGCAGCGAAGCACTCTTTGTTTGCAGGCGGGTGGGCCTGTCGCTGAGAAGCAGAACGCTTTCGAGGGCTGCTTTTCAGCACGCTTAGCACGCTGAAAATCGTCGCTTGAAGGAAAAGGCATCCATTTCCTTTACAAATCCCCTGTGCAGGAACACTTTAACTTTTAATGAAGTCCATCTGTGCAGCAGGGCTGGCTCTGGAGGGCAGGCAGAGACAAGGCACAGCGGAGTAGCCCGCTCTGCTCTCGCACTGAGAGGGAAGGGCTGAGCAGCGCTTGGATCCTCGCTCCCTGCGCCCAGAATCTCCCTTTGTCGGTGCCTGAGTGTGATAAAGATGCAAATGAGCCGGGGCTTTGTCACACTGCCTTCCCGCACAGGATTACCTGGGGGGCCGGAAAGGGGAGGAAACAATCAGAAACACAAGCCCCAGAAGTCAGGCGACAAACAAACGTTTGAACTATTACAGAAACAATGGGCTCTCGACGAGAGCAGGCTGCAGCACCCCCGAGAGCTGGGCTGGATGGAAATTAATACCACTGCTCATAAAGCTACAACAGAAGCAAGGCTCAGCCACACTTCCCAGTAAGTGGCTAATTCCTTGGGTATTCGCTGTAATAAGGTCAATCGTTATGAAACCATCAAACGGTGGTGGTGTATATGGAACGCTTAATTCCACTGTAATTTAGCATTAATTAATGTCTTCTCCAGCGAAGACACAGGCACTTTCCAAGGACCCCACAGAAAGTTACTGATCCTTCTAGCTACCAACAACGCTGCGCTGAAGCGCGGCTGGGGAAGGGGATTCTTTTTGCTCCGCATCCTCTCCCGAGAGACAAGGAGACGTTATCCCAGGTTTGATACAGATAGAAACTATGGACCGTGGTTCAGGTGGCTCCTGGAATCATTAACCAACCTATTAAAGATCCAATATTTGGTTTTGTACAGCACCAGATATCAGATGCCACAGCTGTAAACGGGGCTGAGGACCCACCCTGCATGGGGAATTTCACCGGGTGACAATTTACGGAGTACCCTGTCTTTTGTATGCTGCAGGGCATCATCAGGATCACGCAGGCTGGCGAGTGACACTGTGAAGACTACGTGCAGTAAAGAGAGGCTTGTTCAACATGCATGCATAAGGGAAAGTGATGGTTAACAGGAACCGGACAAAGCGCTGCTCCAGGAACACGTTCTCCCTGCCAGGCCTCAGGATCCCCTCACCCATGTCTGAGCGCCACGCTCATGCCCGGTGCAAATAGATCTGGGAGCCCCTTGCACGTGGCAAGCCACACATGGCAGCTCAGGGCGTCGCTCATGGTCTAAGGGATTCTTCTTGCTAAATTGAGAAGGAACACACACGCATAGGAAACCAGGAAGATTTCGGCTGAGGTTTCTCCATCCCTGGAAGCTGCTAGGTTCAGGAAAAAAGTGGCCTGCAAGCTGTACTTGCCGTTGTATTTCTACAAAACACGTGGTCTGTCTCGGGGATGGACCTGCATTCATGCTGGGAAGGAAAATCACTCACAATATTGTGACAGGAAGGCTAAGTAGCCACAAAAGTTTTTGCAACAGCATCCAAAGTGATAAATTCAAATGAACATCCTCTCCCTCAGGGTGTGAAGTGACAACCTGGGGATGGGTTTGACTAGAGCTCGCCTGAAAAATGAATTCACAAGAATGCCGGGAGTTTAAAATCATCCATAATTACATTGTGAGAGTGAGATGAGCGATTCCGCTGCACAGCTACAGCTTCATCTTCTGCACACGTTTAATTTGATACTTCAGCCTTCCCCGGATGCTGATACTCCTAATTATGCTGCAAAATGAAAGAGCATCCCCCCAAACAAGCACAGAACAGAGCACCACGCCAGAAGCTGCACCTAGGAGCAAATGCACCGCACTCAAGTTTACCATTCTTGTGTCCTGTGTTCACGCTACCCGACGCACTCGCATCCCCCAACACTGGCTGGGGTTTTTCCTTAAAGGAGAGAGAGGAATGCAGATGAGATTTCATCTGCAGACAGCTGGCAGGTTCGAGTCACCATGCAAAATGAGGTTTGCTGTACACAGCTGCCCGAGCCTCAGGGGGCATCGCACCAACATCCCATTTCTCCTCCCTCTGGCAAACTCCGCTGCAGCTTGGAGGGGTCCCAGTCCCGATTGCTCTGGTCACACACGTGCCCCCCGCGGGAGCTGAACAGACCGTTCACCTGCTGCCTGAGCCCTCCCCTGCCTCCCTCCAGACCCAGGAGCCAAACGACTGCATTTAGAACAAAGGAATTTGGCAAGAGACAAAAATCTGCCATAAAACCTGGCCATTTTCTGTATTCTGAAAATAATAGCTTCTCAGAGAGAAAACAGGAGACATTAGGAAGTCTTTTCTTCTCAAGAATAGTGGCTAATTTGAAGCAGGTTCTTAGTGGGAATCTTTCATGCCCATGGAAACTCTCCTTGCAGCAGACACATGATTGACCAAGACAAGTCCTCAAAGCTGCCCTGCTCTTTATCTTTAAGGACACCCACTCCAAAGCACATGTCTAAATACTCGCTCCCTTGCAACTGAGCAGCTCTAGCTCAGGAGGAGAATGCCACTTATTCCATCCTTCGCCATGCAGAAAAGAAATGAAACCACCCCCTCAATTAAACCACTGGAGCACACAGTTAAGAAACTCAACTTTGAAAGCGAGGGAAAGAGCATTCTTCTCTTAATTCAGCTCTGTGAGAACAGCAGCGCCCTGCCAAGCTGGCAAGGATGGGATTTGAGACGTTGCAAACTGGAGCCAAACCCAGAATTATTCAAAGGTGTGTCTGGATTCAATCTCGAGCAAACCACCGCTGGAGTCACACGATTCACAACGCATGATCAGGGCATGAAGATGGGGCCACGCACTCTCTCTCTGCAAAGCCACGCAGCTCCAGACCGGGAGAGTGACCCGCAGAGAGAAGGGGCTCTTACCTCGGACGTAAAGGTTAGCTGGGGCAGAGTAACGGGTTCCTGCGCTGTTGGTTGCGACGCACTCGTATTTGCCTTGGTCCGACTCCTCGCTGTTCTCTATCTGCAGAGCCCCTGGACACAAACAAGATGACAGACAGCTCAGGTCATAGCAAGTGAACCCCGACAACTTCTCTGGGCGAGAAGGGAGAGTGCACCCCACTCTTCCAGCAGCTTTCCCAGATAAGCGCATGGTGAAATGTTGCTCCCTGGCCCCTTGGCAGTACCTACATGCAACCACAGGGCACCCGCGGCCGGCAGGGCTGTTTGTGTCCCCACCTACACAGGACAACCAGTTCTCCATGCATTTCCGAGGACACAGGTACGGAAACGCACTGCAGCAGCAAGGGAACAACATACCCTCCCACGCTGCCTGGAAGAGGGCCCTGCCCGAGGAAGCCCCTACCAGTCTTCCACCATCAGCTTTCTCCCAGTCCAAGCAGCCGAGTGAAACGCAGCCGGCCTGCAGCTGCCTGCTGCTTAGGCCGTGTAAGGGACGTGCGTCGGTCACTTTGAGAGCCTCGTCCCCCCCGCTCCGCCAGTTCAATTCCCCTCGCCCTGCCCCGTGCCCCGGGAGCCACATCTCTGTCCCCTCACGCCCGATTATATACAGTACAACTTGAAACAGCAAAACAGACAGTCTGCTGCACACAGACTGTTGTGCTGCACCGCGCATGCACTCCCACACCCTGGACCCTTTGCCTGAGCCCATCTCCTTTTGCCCTCCTTCACCCTGCTCCTTGCTGCCCCACTCCTGGACCAGGGCTCTCAACCTCCGGCAGGCTGCGAGCTCCCAGGGCAAAGGTGTCGTCTTCCCTCTGCCCTGGCGGTACGACCCCAAGCCGCAACCCCAGCATCCAGTGAGAGCCGTGCTAGGCAAAAGTGAGCAAGCCTGCACGTATGCTGGGCTGAGCAGCTGTGTTTTATCATGGGCCGGCCCCCTGGCAGGTAACCCTGCTCCCTGCTTAGCACAGATGGGACCTAAACCTGGCTGAAGTGGGCTGCACACGGAGCCTAAAAGGGAAGAGGTGAAGCAAGGCAAGAAAAGCAGAATCCAGGCGGTGACAAGAATAACAAGCAAGCAGCCAGTGCTCGGGGCAGACATCCAGGCACGGCTCTTGCTACGGTTCGGCCTGCTTTCCCGTGGCAAGAAGGAAATCCTTTTTAAAACCCTACCAAGTTCTCAGCTGCTTCTGGCGAGGGCTGTTTGTCAGAGGGGAACTCTGCTTGCAACCCACATGCCTGAGCAAAAAGGAAACGTTAACCCCTTTGCTTGTACGGATTTGAACTCATTCCCATTCGCCACGGTTCAAAACAACGGGCGAGAGCAGCGCTCTGAATAGCTGAGGAAATTGCCTTCTCCCTGCTCCCCAGGTCAAGCTGCGGAGGTCAAACTCTGTTTTTCATATCATCAGAAGAAAAACTAATGCGACGCACCCGCCGCCACCTACATTATTTAGAAGGATAAATGGAGACGGTAATGTAAGTCTATATGTCACAGGGAAAAAATGAACTTCGCCGAGTTCTGCTGTATAATAAAAATGATGTACAGAGCCCGCCTTGTTGTGGCGCTGGGGCTCAGAACGAGGCGGCGGCCGGGCAGAGACGACTTGCTTGCAGCAATCTCTCAATGCGCTAACCGCCGGCGCTGCGCGCTTCCCGAGCTGCGCTGATCTCTGGGCAGCCGCAGCCCAGCGCTCTGCAGTGCATTACTGCTTAATTCAGGAGGAAGGTCAAATTTCCACAGGCTTGCAGTGAAAAACATCTTCCAGCAGACAGCGACATGACAGGCAGCAGAGCGGCAGGGAGCTTCTCGGAGCTGACAAGCTGGAAAGAATCACAGAACCGAGCGACGGGAAAGACCCATTAGGTTATCGAGTGCATCCCCAGGGGCCGGCGCGGGCCTGCTCCCTGCTGCAAGCCAACACGTGTCCTGTCCGATCCCATCCGTGCGTGCGGCATGACGGGTCTCTCACCGCCTCCCTGGGGGATCTGGGCCCTGGCCAGCAGCACCGGCAGTCGGGGGGGGTTCTGCCTCACCTGCGCCCTCTTAGGCTCCGTCCGTGACTCAGTGGGCACAGCAGGGTCTCGCCGCCCCGCGTCGTGGGGCCTCCTTGGATGCGGTCCACGACACTTTCGCTGCTCGAGTTCTTTCCCGGTGAACGTGGAGGAACCTGGGTGGATTATCACCCCGGCAAGAGCCCCGAGCCAGCTAAGCCAGGCTGCAAGCACCACTGCCTGCAGGTGGGATGGGGTCACATCAGAGCCCAGTGAGCTCTGCGCAGAAGGGGCACCCCTGCTTCCTGCCCGGTAAGTGCACTTGGGGGGTCACACCCTTCCTGCTTACGCTCCTAACTGCTGCCTGGATGAGCGATGGGTGCAGCTCTACCTCGAGAGCCCAAGGTCAAAGTTAGCAGGAGGCAGAGGGACAAGAAAATGAGGGCCAATGGCACTGGCAGGCACGTGCAATAAGGACTGCTGCAGACAAAGCGCTCGTTGCCAGCAGCGCCCAGCTGTGCGGCCGGGGCTGGGCTCCCAAGCTGCTCCATCAGCCCACGTCGTGCTTCTGCACCAGGTCTACACACTGCCCTGGGGCATGCAGTGATGCCCAGCGGGGTTACGGGTGCTGCTGCAGTGCTGCCCACGGGCACAGCGTGGAAGTAACCATGTCTGCGGTGACCCAGGGGGTGCAGAGAGCTAGAGGAAGCCTCCCACCCATGCCATAGGGGAGATTCCCACGGCCACCAAAAGGAATTGTCGCTAGACGAGCCTTCAGCTAACGAGAACGAGCAGGAAGCTGTCCCACTGCGACGCTGGCAGCAAGTGGCAGGGCTGGAGGGAGCCTTCCTTGTGGGGAAGCTAAGTGAAGTGACAGATCCTGGGAGATGCACTTTCTTACAGCTATCTGCTGAGCGCAGATAACCTGGAGGAATTATCTGTGTGAAACAAGGAGCTCAGGGCTGGGCTGCCATCATCAGACGGGAGATAAGGAAAGGAGAGCGGAGGCGGAGGATGCAGGGAAGCTCCCTGGCGGTGACAGCACCTCGCCGGGGCAGGGCTGGGAGGCTCCCCATTTCGGAAAGCAAAGCCTGGCTCGGACAAGACGAGAACACGCAACGGAGGATAGTCCAACCTGCCTCAGGAGAGGGCAAAAAGGGCACCGAGAGCTCCCGTCTCTACAGCTGGGGCCCCTGACGTGTCAGAGCGGTGGCAAGCCCAGCCGGCTCTTCCCAGCTGGGTGGATTCGCTGCACAGTTGTCAAACAAGCCACTCATCAGCTGCCCAACTGCCTGCTTGCTGCCCGGAAAACGGGGTCGTTCTCTTCTCCTCCATCCTTCGCCATCCTGACGAGAGGCACTGGCAGGGAACCTGCAGACCCCGGTTCTGCGCAGCTCTGCCACTCCCTGGCAGCACGACCTGCATGTGGTTTGTGCAACACGGGCTAATGAGGCTGACTTGCCTTTGGAGACTGCGCTGCGACCCAGCCCATAAACCCAGCTACAGTCGGGTCTGTCTGCACAGGAAGCGATCGTACATTAGCTGTGCCAGCTCCTGCGCACGGACTCCCTGAGTGCACAAGCTTGCTGCATGCTCAGAGGCACCAGGCAGCCCCACGCAGCAGCGGGCAGGTGCCTGGCTGCACCTGCACTTGCCTGCACAGCAGGATGAGCTCAGGAGCCGCGGCACCGCTGCTCGGCACTCAGCTCCACTGCGCCCGGCCACCGGGCAGTCACATTAGCAGCCCTGACATGATTATGCAACTGCCTTGAAAGTGCCAGCATCCCAGACCCTGCATCCCTGCTCGGCCGGTGCCACACTCGAGGGCTCGGTCGAAGCAAGGGCATGTGCAGGGCCACCCGCTGCAGGCAGCGAGTGCTCCAACGGGCGGGACGGGTTCGCAGGATTAGAGCTGCCCCAGCTACCACCTTGGTGTTAGAGGCCTGGGGAGAGCAGCCTGCGCGGCCCGCTGCCTCTTCAGCAGAGCTGCTGATGTCAAAACCGGGCACGGCAAGCTAGGTACGCGGATATGCGGACGCCAAAGCGGAGCCTCGTCCTGCCGGCCCCCCACGGGGAGCCTCTCAGGCGGGCCGAGTGGCGGTCCCTCGGGAAGGCTGCATCGGCAGGAGGGGGCATAGGCCTGGTCCCCAGCGCAGGCAGGGAGCGGCGCTGGCTCCGAGACGCACCGATCTCCACCGTGGCTCCGGCCCGTCTCCTGGAACGCGTTCGGGCACATCAGCTGCGGGCCCCAGCCCACGGAGAGCAGCAGCAAGGCGGAGGGAAGAGGCAGGCACGCCTGGGCGGGTCCTGCCTCCAGAGGCCCATGCCTCCACCCCGCCGCTCCCCTTCCCAGCCTCCTCTCCCTCCTTAGACGACAGCCCGGTGGCTCCTCTCCGAGATGCTTATCTATTCAAATACAATTGCGCTGCTCAGGCAGAATCATTAGCTGCGATGATAGTGTTTAAAAGAGGCATTTAAAAAGCGCATTTGTGCACAATGCAGGGAAGGCAGATCTTGATAAGGGCATCAGCCTGGCAGGTACGCCACCGCCGGCGCAGGCTGGGCTCTGCTGCGCCCAGGCTTCGTCGCTCCACTCCAGATGATAATCATGTAAAACCTCTCCAGCTCCGGCAGAGATTTCATCCGCTGGGACCCCAGCCCAGAGGCAGCCGGGGGGCGATCACAGGGCCCCTGTGGTGCCCCATGGAGGGAGGGGTGATGTCTTGCTGGGTCTCTTCTCTGCGCACGCTGGACTCGGGGCTTTCCTACCAGGTGCACTCACAGCCTCGGCCACCAAGGTGCAGGAGGGGAGAGGAGACTCCCCCTGCGTGGGCTAGGACGACGGGCACAATGCAGGGTCCTCAAGCCAGTGCTGGGAGCGGCTGCGTTTCCCTGACAGGGAGAGGGTGGGCGCTGGGGGTGGGGGGAGAGGAGGGTCTCCCAGTTCCAGCTCTCCCCGCACGCAAGCCAGCCAGCTCAGCAGGGCCGAGGTCCCACGGTGGCCCCTCTGAAGTCGCTTTGGCTATCAGGGAACGCCCCACACTTCGTAGCCTCCTGGTGCTTTTTTACTGATGCTGGGGGATGCAATGTGGAAGCATCAAAAGAGTGAAGGGGGGCAGGTGGAGACGGAGCGAGGAGGGGTCTGACGCTGTGCTAGCAGGGCCGAAAGACCCCAGGGGCTGCAGCGAACAACTTGCATCCAAATGCTTGTAGAAATTGCTAATAACTCCAATCAGAGCTTCCCGCAGTCCTTGGCTCATTCCACGCTGTGGAGTTTTGTACTATGTAATAAAGGCAACTCCCAGCTGTTACGGAGCAATGCACCCAGCCCACACTAGCCATCAGCAGTGCCAATTATGCAAACGAGATCACTGCAAAAATATTTTCATTGTTAGTGCTCGTTATGTTCATTACGTCCCTGTGCCGGATGATTGGCATGTTAGGCACTTGTTCGGATGCCAGCGCTGCTGAGGACTCTCTCTGGTACCACCAGAGATGGCTGGCGATGGCGCCGGACCTCTGGGATCCAGCTGGACCTGGGCAAAGGCAGGAAGAGAAGTCAGGCAGCAGCTCTCTGCACCTCCTGCTACGTTGCAGGGTCTCAAATGCGCTGCTCTCGCACGGCCAGGGAGCAGGAAGGAGTCCAGGGATCTCAGGGGATTCCAGGCCAGAAGCCAGCTCCGATGCTGTCATGCAGCCAGGATGCCTATTTGTGCAGCTCCACAGGGACACGGCCCACTTGAAACCCAGTCACACATTAAAGCAAGGATTTGCAGGCAGTTCCCCGTATGACACCCGCCCTCCAACTCCCCGCTGCCCCTAACAGCTGGTTCTGCAATCGCATTTCCCTCCTAGTAAAAACGCCTCTTTCCATTTGAGAGTGGGAAAGCCCACAGGTGCGCCAGGGGAACAGCCAAGCCAATGGTATACAAAGCGCAGTCCAATGCACGAGCACCCGTGGAAAAAATGCTTGTCTCTGTCCCCCGGGCAGGAGTCTCAGGGATGCCCGAGCACCACTACCACCCAAACTAACTGGACAGGAGAAGGGGGACATCCAGCTGACAGTGCCCAGATTGGTCTCCAGACTGGCCCAGACACCGACAGGGATCCCACCCTGCGCCACATCACACCGCGCTGCCATGTCGGGCCTGGCAGGAAGGAGCCAGGGAGGGTTCCCCGGACACCGACCTAGCTCAGCTCTCAAGAAACACAGGACGCTGCATTTCCTGTTCCGAAATCGAGGGAGGAGGCCGGAGAGCAGCTGCCATCTGTCTAACATGGCAGTCGCCTGCTGGCGCCAGGTCACGCCACGCAGTGCCACTGACCTCTGGGGCGAGCCGAGCAGCCTGGGCGTCCCCGGACGGGGACAGGGACGGCGTCAGCAGCCGGGACTGGGGGAAGAGGACCGAAGCCTCCCTACTGCAGAGGCGCTCCGGACCGAACAGACTGCGGCAGCAGGTCCAGAATGAAGGCTAATCACAGGAATAAATCTTGCCGCGGTCAATAAGGGCCGTGCAGAAGGAATTTCTTAGCTTAACCTCCTGTTGATCGTGCATCGATTCCTACAAATGAGGTTTTCATTGGTCTCGGCTTGTCCCCCAGGAAGCACCAGACTAATGCTCAAAGCGCCGGGGCTGCGTCACACCACCACCGCGCGGCAGAGAATTATACCAACAGTTAAAAAAGATCAATGGGCCCCAAAACTGATTGTTCAAGCAGCGCCATTAGTTTGCCCTTCCTTTCAGACCACACGAATGGATGCCAGAGAAGCAGCAAACTTACCTTAATGAGGAACAAGTGTGCAGCCGGGCACAGAACATGGCAGAAGTCACGTCTATGCGGACGCGACCTCTCCGTTACAAAAGAGCTTTCATCTAATCTGTTGGTATCTTTAGAAATGCAACGACCTCCGTTTTACATGAAAGGCATGAGGCTGACAACAATCTTCCGCGAGAAGCCGGGGAGGGGGCACCCAGTTTCGGTCTGCTCTCACCGAAACGTCGTCTTTGACATTCAAACAGGACACACACATTTGAAATTATGTCAGGAACGTTCTCAAAATACCTCGTCAGGGCTCAAACGGGGGGGGAGAGCTTATGTGTTATGAGATGGATGATTCTTATTACAGAGACACGCTCGGGTCCCAAGCAGGATGTATGCACATCCGCGCGGTTCTGGTGCTGAGTCACTAATGTCATCAGACAGCGAGAGCCACACGTGACGGCCGCGGCGGGCAGCGCGTTGCGTGCGGGACGCTGGGAGCAGGCGCGCTCAGCTGGTTAGTATTCCATCTGTCGTTTCGTTTTAGGATTGGCAATAGAGAGAGAAGATGAAGAAATAGTTTAAGGAGCTTGTAACATCACAGCTGTCAATCCCGGAGTGTTCCAACGGGAGGAATGACAGATTATATATATATATATATATATATATAAGCCCATTCATATCAAAATAAGGTTTTCAGTCTTTTTCCCTGACCCAGATTTGCTACGCAAGCAACTTAATGCAAATACACACAAAACAGCAATTCACATTTGCTCTGAAATCACTTAACGGGAGCTGAAAACATTAACCCCCAGCAACAGAACCAGTTCCAGAGAGTCAGATTATTAACTTCCAGCGGTGATTCAGTGGAGAGGGGAGGGGGGGAAGGGGAGCACTGAACAAATGTGGTTGTGTCAGTCTGGAGGTGGCAGTCAGTTTATCAAGAAATTCAGGGGTCAGTCAACAGTGGTAACGAAAATCACAAGAGAACTCGGAGGGTCTTAGCATACAGCCCGGGTTATCACACTAAAGTTAATTTAAAGGGACAACTTTGAGTGTTTAGGCTAGAGAAACACCGCTCCAATCAGGAAGTCATTACGGGCGCACGCAGGCTGTGAAGAACGAGCCAGAGACTGTGCCTGCCGGGCTGTCGCACTGTAGGTGGGTTTAACTAATGACGGTGGGAAGCAGCCAGATGTGCTTCCGCTTCGTCGGCTCCAAACGAACCTTTGCGCTGCGAGGCAATGCCAACTTGTCGGGCGGGGGCCGGAGGCGAGACGGGCTCCTTCGGTGGGCCCGGAGGCAGCCCGTCCCCCCTCTGCGCACTTGAAAGCAAACGCTTGGTGCATCCCGGAGCCCGGCTGGCCCGAGCTTTCAGGATGCGTCTGCCTCGGAGCAGTTTCCTGCCTCTCGGGTTTGGCCGTTCTCTTGTGAAAACGTTACGCTCCCAGGCTTGCGCCAACGTCGTCCCTCTCAGACTCCCCGTGCAGAGACCTGCAGGCAGGGCGGTCGCTGCCGGGGCAGCTCGGTGATCCTAGGGCTGCAGGGGCATCGCAGCCCAGGGGCGAGCACTCCCCAGCGGGCAGGCGTCCCGTTGAATAACCCCCTTGCGACAGTGTGGACATCGTAATGGATGGTGCTACAGAGTCACGCTAAGACCAAACCAAACCAAAATAAAACACACCGGTGGGAGAGTGCGGATGGGTGACAGCGTCGGCAGAGTTAGATAGAGCGGAGAGGAAAGCTGGAGATGAGAGACACTGGAGGAGGGAGCAGGGCAGACGGAGATGGAGTGACGTGAAAACCGGAGGCACGGCTCAGCATTCTTACCTCTGATTGGTGTACCACCTGGTGAGGTAATTTGAATGCAAATAAGATTAGAGAGAAGCATTAGTACAAAGAGGAAAGGAAGAAAGTCATAACTAAAAAGCAGAAAGTTTTTTAAAAGCTAGAATTTGTATTAGCGCGACAGGAATAAATAAAAAGGAGACTGATGGGCAGTAAAGGTCGGAGTGACGCTCTCCGGAGGTTAGTAAAGCTCGGCGCTTCCAGGAGCGCAGCCCCCAGCCCGGCATCACCCGGCGAGCTAGCCTGCCCCGAGGCGGGCCAGGCTGAGCTGCGGCAGGGCGCGGGCCGAGCCTGCTTGCGCTCGTCGTCAACGCCCTGATGCAAGCGGTTGAGATGGAAGAGACGTTGGTGATGGTGCGGCGCCGGCCACCCCGCGCGGGGTGGTGAGGGCGTGCGTGCGTGCGTGCGTGCGTGCGTGCGAGGGCAGGGCTGTGCGAGCGCGAGGGGGCGAGGGAGGTGCAAGCGCATGGCTGCAGGCGTGCTGGTGTGGGTGCATTCCTGCGTCGAGGTTAGAACGACCAGTGGGACAAAAGCTGCTGATTGACAGAATGGGAATTCGGAGGAGCGCGGGGAAAGCCCACGCCTGCGCCCTCCTCCGACAGCGCGCAGCTGCCAAGGAGCCCTGGCGTCACGTGGCGTGAACGTGATGTGGGAAGAGAATCTGCTGCTCTCAGGGATCAAACTGCGGCCCCTGCCCGTCTGCCTAATTCAGGCGTGACGCCGAGCAAGGACCCCCTCTCCCCTTTGGAAGGGAGTAGAAGACCATTCGACCTGCTACAGGGAGCAGCTTTGTATACAGAAAGCTTTTGGTAACGAGGTCCAACTGCCTTGAGGCAAGTCCACAGGGACCTTCTCTACAAGGGGCCGCTGGATTACGGGGCACAGCGTCAAACGGTGACGGCACCGAGATGTTTTACAGTGTCAATAAAGGCTGGGGAGATGACATGAGAGGAGGCCCAACAAGGCGAAGGGGCCGTGAATCCTTCTAATCCCCAGTTTTGTCCCCTTGGTCTGGCTGTGCATGTATGGAGGCTGTTAGTACGGGGGAGAGAGTCATGCACATCTAACCCGTAGGCAGTTCATGGTATGTGTTGGTTTTATGCAGATTGGTAAGATCTGAACACCAAGCACTTACCAAAGAAAACTGAGGAGTTTAAACAGACAGAAAAACAGGGTTAAACAGGACACAGAGTGTCAAATCATGTTCAGCGTATCGATTAATAAATACCAGAATCATAAACGAGTGCGGTGTAGCCCCGATTTACCGCTCCCCACTCCATTATCCACAACACTGAGCACCCCATGGGAAACAAAGACAGACACAAAGAGTTTCTGTAAATACAAAGAAGGCAGATTTTAAGCGTGTTTAACTTGCCTCTTAAAGAAGTCATTAAAATATTTACACTTATTATCTCTCTCCTAACTACTGTTCCTCCAGGCAGAGGCCTTGCTTTAATCACGAGCAGCCATTCCAGCTGCTTGTTCCACCGCTCTCCTCTGCCAAGATGACATTACCCCATTTTAACTTTACGGCTGGTTATAGCTGCTGATGTTTTTGTCCACAGTCAAGCGAAGCATCAGGAATGATCCCGCAGTCTCTGAAGTTGTGGGTAATCTCTGCCTTGCCATAATAAATCTGCTGCTCATTTATCTATCCTGGTAATGACTGCTACCCTTGACAGCACAGCTATATCCCCAGATGCTGCCTGGCATAGACAGGGAGAACAGGGCGATTTCTCTCCGCCTGGCTGGCAAGTTTGCTGAGTGCCCAGTTTTCCCGGGTGGTTTCTGTCTCTCTGCCCAGCCGGAGGTCCCCTCCCTTCCTTCTTCACTAAAAGCAAGGACACAGGTGGAGAAATGAGCTGGAGAACCGGCTCCCAGGAGCGGGCCACACAGAAGCGCCTTCCCTACCGCCCGGCAGCCTGGGGCTGCACCGGCACTGGGGAAATCTGCAGCAAGGCTTGCAACCTGCTGGCCGCAGCCGCTGTATCCTTCCCCTCGGGGCAGGCCGTCTGCATCGAGCCCCTGGATCCCCCCAGATGGAAGCACGACCCACTCGTTTTCTACCTGCGTTAAAACACTGGCCTGCTGGCCTCGGAGCACGTGCACCCCCGGGGCTCGCCCCAGTCAGACACCAGGCATGGGGACGTGCGTGGGAAACGAGGCCTCAGGGGAGAAGACCCTCCCCACGGGATCCCCAAGTCCCTTGAATCATGGGACAAGGACCCCTCGGCCCCTGGGATCCCGCATGCCCCATGGAGGAGCTGTCACAGCAGAGGTCATGAGGGCTGCACTCGGCCAGTGTGCCAGTCGGTCTGTCCAGCGCCGGGTGGGCATCTCCCGGAGAACCGGATGACTGCCAGGCAATCTTCTGAACCAAGGGCATCCCGCTATGCAGCATCCAGCCTGGCCCCGCAGCACGGGGACGGTCTGCAGCGTTCGGAGCCGAGAGCTTCTCTCCCTCACAACGGCTGGCACAAGGTCAGCCCCTCGCTGCCAGCCTCGGCTGAGACAGGGGCCGAATGGACACGGACCCGCGGGCAAGGCAGGGTGGCCTAAGCAGGATGGAGGGCACGTGCCCTGCCGCTGCCTGCACATACGCTTTCTCAGCCTCCGGGGCCGAGGGTGCTCTGGCTGCCGTGCTGACAGCCTTGCTCACAGCAGGCCCGTGGGACACGGAGTGAATGCGCCGGGGGCTGGTGGCACCGCTGCCTCCCGCCGCGCCTATCCCCAGGGGCTGCCCTGACGGACAACAAGGCGCACATTTGCACCCACTGATGCAGACACCCCCTCAGCAGAAGGGCAGCAGAGCTCGCAACTGGCGCCCTTGGCCTCTTCCCACCCCGACTGCCAGCAGGCGCTGAGGTTAGTGATGTCTCCGTCCCACAGCGCCCGGCTCTGCTGAACCAGCTCGTGTCTGACGAAGCTTCGCTGAAGGAAGTTAACGTTAGCAAAACGTGAGACAGTGGATTGTGGCCGCCCCGAGCAAATGATCGAGAGGCCCAGGGCGTGCGCATCCCACCACGGGTGCATGCGTGAGCCCGACAGAGTCCCACGCTACGAGTCACTCCGTCACCCCGCGGGGCCCGTCTGCCTGCTGTGGCGGGGAACCGTCCTGGTCACAGCTTCCCAATCCCCTGCAGCACAGACATGCACGGGGGGGTCGCGCGGGAACCCACGGGCTGACCGTCCAGAGGGCACGCATATGCTAGACGGTGGCTCGGCAGCGCCGACCAGCGGGGAGAGGCAGTGGGGTGCTCTGTGATGTCTCTACTAGTAGATCAGCGGCTTGCATGCGGCCTTCGGTGCAGACACGCCTCAAATTAAGTGTCTGTTATAAAGAGGAGGACGACCTGCCGTTCTGTGGGTGCAGGATGGCAACGTCGCTGATGCTCCTTGCACTTCGACACCATCAGTCGTTCTCCTGCGGAGGGAGGGCAGACGACTCCTCTCTGTTGCACGTCATCGTGCCCAAGTGGGGACCCTGATTCCAACCCTCCATTTTCTTTTTTTCCATTCGGCCTGTTATTGCCCCATTTCCTGACATGCTCAGTGGAAATGATCCCTGGGACATGAATCCTAAGCCCACATGCGAGGCTGAAAGTGCGAACAATGTTGACTCTGTACCCAAGTCCTCGGGACCTCTCCTGAGCGCAGGCTGTCTGCTCCAAAGCATCAGTACAAACTCCTGGGCCTGGCCTGCACATTGAAATCTCTCCCAAGTCATAAGCTCATTTCAAAACCAGATGGAGGAGAAACAGAGACAAGGTTCTCAGTGACCCAACCCTGTTTCAGTGCCTCCATCTCCAGCCCGCTTACTATCAGCTCAGCTTGGCAGGCTTTAAAATGGGCGAACATTTGGGGGTGATTTCCCCAGTGCAAGCACGGCCTGAGACCCTGCGTGCACGATTCCCGGGCACTGAAGCTATACATCCGAGGGGGGAATATTCAGAGTCCTCTGGAGTGACGAGGGGCTGGTAAAATTTCCTTCCTACGGGAGGTGGGAGATGTTACTGAAACTTTGATGCGGCCAGTCCGAATTGCAGCCCCTGGGTGCAATCTCTGCTGGTCCAGGTGACACCCTCGAGTCCGTCTAGTGCCTGCTGTGCTACTGACCCGCTCTCAAGAACAAGAGTACGTGCGTGGGGTGGCTAACACCCACGGGTGACCCTACCCCGGGTTTCCCTGGGTTTCTGCGTTAAAAAAACAAACTAAACTAACTAACAAACTAAACTGGGAGCTGCCCAGGAAATTCTAGAAGAAAAAAAATGTGTGCCCCTATACGTATAGACAGCTGACCAGGAGCAGGGAAGACGTGGGTCAGCTGCAAGAGGAGCTGTTTTGCTGATGAAGGCCCTGGCTGGAAGTGCCAGAGGCTAAACAGCCATGGGCTGCAGGGCATCGTCTCTGGGACCCTGTCAGACCCCTGAAAACAGATGAACTGAGCCCGCACGGGCATGCGGGACCTGACCGCACTGCGGTTCACAGCTGATGCCCCCTGAGCACTGCCAACCCATGTAACTGGGAGCATCAGAGGACAGACACCACCTTTCCCAAGCATCTGACTTATTATTTATTTCTAGCTATTTATATTGTGCCAGGAGCCTGGCGAAATGAAAAAAACCTGTCTCTTTTAAAAGCTAATTTAGATTTCCAAGCCCACATGGCATTTTTAGGCTTACATTCAATATATCTGAGCTCGAACTCTGGCCTCTTTGGAAAATTATAGATAGCATATTAAAAGGCCGGGTGAAGATTTTTGGGCAGGCACCATCTATCAGCACCGTCTGGACTTCACCATTTATGTTACAACTACTTTAACCACATTACATCTGTCCGGGTCTTATTAGGTTTTAATTTAATTAAATTAAATGAGTTTGTGCTCAGACCGAGACAGTCAGGGCTGACACTTATGCAGATATGCCGAGCTGATTGCGAGATACCGTCATATCAGATAAGTTTGTTCTTCAGGGAATGGGGCGATTTTTCCATGGGGAGGTTTCGCACCTCATCAGGAAAGGCTTATTTCAGTTGACATGCCTCTAAAACGTGACTTTTCCTCACTATCCAGTTCTACCGGATCATCCAGTGGTGCCTGCGGGACTGGGCCTGACAGCGCCTGGCTCGCTGCACCGCGAAAACAGGACAGACACCCGCAAGCAGGGGATCTGCACCCCAGGTCCAGCGACAGCTCGCACTACAGGAAGGACCATGTGTGCCGGCAGCGGTCCAGGGGACGCGAGAGCCCAGTTGATGCTGGGTATTACTTGGGCTTGCAGGGACGAAGGAAAATCCTCATTTCCCCCTTGGCTTTGCATCCTTTTTTCCCTACGTGAAAAATGAAGGTTTTCCTCCGGAGTCAAGACACCACGCTTACTACATTAGAGCTTAATCTCTCCGTCTCTTGCATGTCTGGGGACGCATGCTGCTTCTTCTACAAGGTTCCCCTGATACCTCCCTGGGTAATAACTGTCTGCAAGCAGCAGCCAGTTTTGGAGTTTGAATCCCAGGTGAAATTCAGCTGGGGGACAGGAAAAAGCAAACTAAATCTGGGGACACTGGCAGGGGTTTAACATCCTGTTTTGAATCCCTGCTCTCTCTCACCGAACCTACACGGCAGCCAGGGGACAGCCAAAGGGCTGGAGGGCGCAGAGCCAGCACAGCAGACCTGCCTTGCTCATTTAGGGCTTCAGCTGCTGACGTCGACTGAGTCAGTTAGAAAGAGCAACGCATCCACACGCACTTGCCTATTGCTGCCTCCCAACGCCTCTCAGAATAATTAACGAGAGTGATATTTTCTTCCAGCACACACACATCAAGATTAAGCCATGTTTGTGGGAGAGATAAGCTAAAGGTCACTGGGAAATTTCATACGCTGTAAATGCATTAATGTAATTAGTGCTCATTGGTGTATCTAGGTGGAATCAAGAGTGCTGGCCTGAGCTTTGATGTAGGTGTCAGGGATGGCTAATTGCTCGCACTCCCAGCTGCGGGCGGCTTTGCCAGCACAGGAGCCAGAGCACTGCAGAGGCTTCCTCCGCGAGGACCCCGAACGGACCCCCACGGCACTGCCGTTGCAGGGCTGATGGCTCCTACGGCCTGGCAGGACCGGCTGCATCGCTGCTTCCAGCACCAGACGGGCCCAAGCCCAACACTGCAGGCAAGGGAGCTGCACTGACACGCCTGGCGCCTCGCGCTCTGCACCGCTTTCGCAGATCGCGGATCCTGCTCTGCCCCAGGCCACCCGCCGTGCCTTTCGGAGCATGCCCAAAACCCTGCTCCTGCCTCTGATGCTGCTGCGATTGATCCTGGTGCACCCGGTACCTCACTCCAGCTCGGTGGGATGGACACTGCCCTGGAAGGGAAGGGGTCCAGGGCCCTGGCTTCTGCTGCCCACTTGATTTATCCAACAAGGGAGCAGGGGGCAGGGCCCCCTTTGCCACAGAGTTCACCTTTTGGCCCCACAGATCTTCTTTCCTGGCTGGTTCAACAGGAGGGCTGAGGGGAGCACTGAGGGGCTCGGGCACTGTCCTGGGAAGTGGACGATGGAGGTGCACATCCTCTTCAGGCGAGGAGTACGGAGCTGGGGACTCCGATGCCCGGGCAAGAACCGAACTCCTTGGCTAGGGGGCCGAGGTGGGAGGGCCACCGCTCTTCTCATTTCTCTGTGATTTGCACAGAGACTGGCGCCTTCCTGGGAAGGGGTGAAAGCAGCAGGACCTAAAACAATGGGATCACAGAGCCGTGGGGCTGGCGGGGAGCTGCGGAGGTTGCATCTAGTCCGACCCCCACCTGAGGCAGGATCAGCCCTGTCCAAACTAGCCCACACAAACCCCGTGTCCAACCTCTGAGCAACACGACAGTCACCCCTGACACAGCCCCAGGCATCACCCCTGCCTCTGCCCCCGGGAAAGTAGGGGGGCCGCGGCCGCCAACGTCCTGCTGCTGCTGGGGTTGTTAAAATACACGCGAGAGATCCAAGGAAGAGGGCCCTGTCCTGGCGACAGAGGAAGGCAACCCCCCCGCATCGTCTGTACGAATCTGAGCAAGGGTAAAACTCCTTCCTGACCCCAAATGTGGCAAGTGGTCCAACCCTGAGCGGAGGGGCGAGACCCTCCAGCCAGGAACCACTCGGTTCGAGTCCCGGCAGGAATGCTAGTCACAGCGACAGGTAGCTGCAGCATGGGGCTTGGATCAACACGTCTGGCTGGGAAGCACCGACACAGGGCAGTCCTGCTTCCTGCCGCGCAGGGGGAAAGTCCCAGGCTCGACTGCTTCCCACCAGGAACCCTTCACACTGCTCAATTCTCTATGGGATCGTGATGGAAAAGCACCTGGGGAGCATGAGAGATCATTATCGAGAGACTGGTCCAGCCACCGGCCAGGGCCCATGCTTGTGGAAACTGTGTCCGTCTCTCCTTGAACTCTACACATCAGTCAGTTATTTGCTACTGCGCTTCTTGGCTCGTCTTTGTTCTTGCTCCGTCGAACTGGCAAGGACATAACGCAAAGCAGAGCCGTGTCCCAGAGGGGCACGCAACCCCTGACTTAACATCTCATGTGCTCTGTTTTCTCTTGGGCCGTGCTTCTCACCCCGGGAACCGAGGCCTGGAGGGCAGGTGTCTGGCTCTGCCCTGAATTTGGGCACCGTCTTTAGGCCTCTGCTCCCACCTCCCCTGCTGACGGTACCGCCGGAGGAGTCCGAGGTGTTCCCAGGGCATGTTCTCCCCCTTGCCTCCCCTTTGTCAATCTCTCCCAGGATATCCTGCCAGAGAGAACGGGTTTCCCCCAAGCCACATCTGTATCATAATGGAAACCAAGTCAGATCACGTGAAATGCCCGGGTTCAGCATCGCGCTACACCCCCTCCCCCAGAGCGGTGGCACGGGAGGGCTGGAGAGCCGGGGACACCTGCTTGGCTGCCTTACCTGAGCGGAGCTGTTTGATGCGCCCATTGCTCACGGCGGTATCCACCGGGAGGAAGTCCTTGAACCAGGAAATCTCGGGGTCCGGGTTGCCGCTGGCGGCGCAGAGCATCGTGGCCGTGCGGGCCTTCTCCACCACCTTCAGCTGAGGGCCCATGTCGATGATGGGGAAGCCAGCGGGGATGTGATCCTCTGCAACGGGAAACAACACACATGAGGACCTGGCTGCGCAGCCACAGGACACCGGCCCCGCGACACGTGACCGCAGCGGTGCCCGTGCCGGAGAACAGCAGCCCGACCCCCCCGCTGAGAAACTTTTGAAGGCCTTTCAGCACATCAGACTCAGTAATGAGCACTCATTATACCAACAGGGCCTCGGCTAAATTTAACTCGGCTTAAAATCAATTGCCTTGGGGAACGTCCATAATTCTCCCCGATACTCAGGCTCCAGGAATTGCTGTTAATAAACCCGGTGAACGAGGGCACTCGGTTTTCTGCAGGGGTCTGGGGTGGTCCTGAATCCCGGCCAAACACAGCCCCAGACGTGGGGGGGCAGAGAGTCTGGTGTACATTTAAAAACCCCCCAACTTGATCGATACATTCCCAAATCAGTATTAATACACAGCCTTCATCATAAACACTGCTGAAATAAACATTGCATAAAAATCCTGAAACCAATAAAGAGCGACCAGCCTGCTTTCTTTTTTCCCCACTCGGGGTTTCCCATAGAGGAAGGACACCGACGGCGAGGCGACCATTACAAATAAACGAGTGCAACATTAACGAAGCCCGCTCTCCTCACCGAGGAGCGCTCCCAGATGCTGCAGCGGGAAGCACTGGTGGCACGTGGCAGACAACTGATGTGTGCCCCGGCACGGCTAACGGCCATAACGAAGAGCAGAGCACGGCCACGGCGGGCCGTTGACGCCCGGATCCAGCAGGCAGCGAGGGAGGTTAACGCGGCCCACCGCTGCCCTGCGTCCGCAGGTTGTCTCGGCCGAAGCCGCCTGACAGCCCCGAGAAGTAGAGGACCGTGCCGGCACGGTCGTTCAGCCGGGGACCGCAGAAGAGAGTTCGCTTCCTGCCTCCTGCGCGAGGACGGGCTGTGCTCTGCGAGGCCGGAGATACAATCAGATGGACGTGCTTCCGCAGGAGGAGTCCCCAAGCACCATTAAGGAGCTTTCACAGTCCTGGAAATTCAATTATTTGCAGCATATTCTCGGCCTTTCCCCCCTTTACTTGTTGAGGAGAACTAAAGAAAACTTTCCCTGGCCAGCGAATCCACTCGACAAGGCCTACTTGCTCCCCCCCAAGCCCCAGCCGATCAGGAGCTCGCTGCAGCTTTCTTTCCCCCCGACACTGCTGGCGAGCACACTCCAGCCACGGGGACGTTCGGGAACCTCGTGCCCAGCGCCGCAGACCTGCAGCACAAACGCCGGCCATTTGGTGACTAATCTTCAACATCCTTTGCTCAGATCTTGGGAGACTCCCAGGCCCCTCGGCTCGTTTGCACATGAAGTTCGACAGCACAAGGAAACATCTGCTGTAAACAACACAACACGCTGCAATATTGCTTCTGTGTTTGGATGCGAGCAGCTACAGGGCATCCAAGGTTTTTGAAAGCAAAAAAACCACGCTACTGAAGCTTATTAAGAGCATAAGCCACATTTTGTCTCCCAGTCTGCCCTCCTGAGAAACCTCCTCTTCTCCAGCAAACAAAGGGCTTTTTCTGTGAAAGGTACCACTGAAAACTAGTTCTTTTTATTTGCTCTCCATTGATTTTCAAAGACAAAGGCGTACAGAGCTTAACTGGAAAGACACCAGAGCCAGCATTCAATAACAAGCAACAGCAGCATCGACACAGCCACAACACATCCTCCTACGTGGTTCAAAAGGAAACAAAAGCAGGCAATACACGGCAGTGTAGCGCCGTCAAGATTGGGCTGCAAAGGAAGATACATATAAGCAGTGGTAAACAATTAAATTCTCTTGGAACAAGGCCACGCGCGAGTAAAGTGCAGCCCCGTGCTACTTGCGATAGGAAAGCAGATGCTCCATTTGGGGAGGCCAAAGCCCCCGAGCCATCCAATTTAATGACCCTGCTGAATATCTGCACTCTTTGCACAGGACACGCTGAGCAAAGTCTCAATTAACAGGATCCAACCTATGCACTGAGGTTTATGCTCAGCCAGCCCAAAACATCCTTGCTTTCTGCATGGATCCCCACCCATAGGGACCAAAGGAAGTGTCTGCATAGGTCTGATGCTGATCTGAGTTACCTGGGGCGCTGGCCTGGAGTATCTGTGCTAAATGACTGGACCAAAGGCTGGGAAAGGACTGCAACGAAGCATAGACAGAGATGCCAAGAGTCAACTCGAACCTCTCTGGGTATCGTGGTATCATAGTACTTGGGGTCGGAAGGGACATAAACAGATCATCAGGTCTGACCCCCTGCCCTGGGCAGGAACAGGCGCTGTGATCATATCAACCCAGCCAAATATCTGTCCAGCCACCTCTTGAAGACCCCCCAGGGCAGGGGAGAGCACCACCTCCCTCGGGAGCCCAGTCCAGAGCCTGGCAGCCCTCACTGTAAAGCAACGCCTCCTGATGCCCAGCTGCGCCTGCTCTCTAACGATTTGTGGCTGTTGTTCCTAGTAACCCCGGGTGGTGCCTGGGGAACAGGGACTCCCCCAATCCCCACTGGTCCCCCCGACTAGTTTGTAACAGGCCACTAGATCCCCCTCAGCCTTCTCTTGTGGAGGCTGAACAGGTTCAGGTCCCGTCGCCTCTCCCTGTAGGGCCTGCCCCGCTGCCCCCGACCATGCGAGTGGCCTCCTCTGGACCCTCTCCATGCTGTCCACATCCCTCCTGCAGTGTGGCGCCCAGAGCTGGACGCAGTCCTCCAGCTGCGGCCTGACCAGTGCCGCACAGAGGGGGAGGATCACCTCCCCGGACCTGCTCGAGATGCATCTGTGGATGCATGGCAAGGTGCGGTCAGCCTTCCTTACTGCCTCCCCACACTGCCGGCCCGTGTTCATCTTGGCATCACTGATGACCCCCAGATCCTTTTCTGCCTCTGCGCTACCGAGAAGGGAGCTCCCCAGCCTGTAGGTATGGTGCCGGTTGTTCCCGCCCAGGTGCAGCACCTTGCACTCGTCTGCGCTGAACCCCATCCTATTCTCGTCCGCGCACCCTTGTAACCTGTCTAGATCTAGCTCGATCTTGTCCCTCCCCTCCAGCATGCCCACCTTGCCCCATGACTCAGTGTCACCAGTGAATTTGGACAGCAGCCTCCTTAAAGTCCAGGAAGGCGACGTCCACCCCGACACCCTCATCCAGGGACTTTGTGACCGGATCGTAAAAAGAAACCAGGTTGGTCAGGCAGGACCTGCCTGCAGTGAACCCATGTTGGTTGCCCCAAGCATTACCTCCCATGCTGGGCCCTTGCAGATGTGCTCCTGGATAATTTTCTCAAAGGTCTTCCCAAGGACCGAGGTGAGACTGACTGGCCTATAATTGCCGGGGTGCTCTTTTCTCCCCTTCTTGTAAATGGGGACCACATTGGCCCTTTTCCAGTCCCCTGGTACTGGCCAGAGCACCACGAGCGCTCATAGAGCCATGCCAGGGGCCCCGCGATGACCCCCGCCAATTCCCTGAGCACCCTCGGGTGAAGAGCATCCGGACCAATTGATTTAAACATGTCCAACCCCTCCAAAAGTTCCCTAGCTAGGTTGTCCCTGACCCTAGGCATGGCGGTGCCTCCCCTGGGCCCGTCTGCAGTTCTAGTGGGGGAGATGTCCTGGTCCCTGTTCAGGAATATGGAGGCAAAGGATTTGTTAAAGAGGTCAGCTTTTTTGTTTGCTGCAATCACCAGATTGCCAACCCTGTCCTGGGCTTGCGGTAGGCTGGAGAGAAGCCCAGAACGGGGCAGGGATGCGAGAAGTGAGGAGACAGGAGAAGGCAGCATCTCCCCGCTCACTAGCAGTCTCCGAGACCCTTCGATCCCAGCCCACTGCAACGCGGGACCTGACTATTGTGCCCTGGACAGCTTAGCAGGAAGGTGCAACCTCTCAGACAAGCTACTACAATTTCCCCGCTGTCTCTTTGGACAGAAAGGGACGTCAGGCAGAGGTGAGCGCACCTCTCGCTGCCAGGCATGCCCAAGGACCCGGGCAAGGCATCTAGGAGAGAGAGGTACAGGACGCGGGGTGTCTACTGCAACATCATGCGGACGCGCCTGAGCGGCTCTGGCCAGCTCGCTCGGGGCCCTGCAGCAGCACAGCTTGGCCCCACGGGGCCTGGCCGAGCTGCAAACCTCCCAAGACGCTAGGTAAGAGCCAGCGCTGTGCTCCATGCTCCCGGGCACCCGCACTGCCCAGTTTAAACTAGTCCTGGTATCTCCACACTAAACACGGACCTGGTTATGCCTGCAGTCCAGACAAAGCAGAGTCCAAAAATGCAGGGGCAGCCAGGGGCTGTGCAAGGCTTGGTCCCTTGTCGATCCCACGCGGGCAGTACGAGCGCACGGCTGCAGCAGCGCGGTTAGGAAGCCCAAATCCCGGACCGGAGACCGAGCAACAAAGTGCCCAGGGAAACTAGGGGTCTTTGCTCTGATGACTGAAGGAAAGGCCTGAACCGTGCACACCCCCTCCCCACTTATCAGCGCGGTGCCTGGGGACCCCTCTGCCAGGTGTTGAGACGTGCTGGTGTGGGGCAGCCACAGGCACTGGCTTGCACTTGTCTTGTAAAGTGAGGCTTGCTGCAAGGACGTGGTGCTGCTGCTGGCCCAGGCCCAGGCCGATGCCTTCCCCAGAACGGCACAGGGTTTCTAGATGCCTGTTTGCAGGTCTCTGCCTTGCAGCACTGCAAGCACAGGCAAGCACGTTCAGAGGCTCTTGACTCACCTCCCCCTCCAGCAAGGGTCTAATCTGGCTTTAATTAAGGAGCTGAGCTGGGGCTGTGCTCCTCTGAACTCTCACCAGCTGCACGGACTTGCCTGCACATGGGGCTACATATGGCCCCCACACCCCAAGCATGGGGCTAGTCCAGAGCAGCCATTATGCTTTATCCAGACAGGGAAAAAGTGCAAACGCTCTCGTCCCCTGCGGCATGCCCCACCTGAGCTCCTCTTCTCCTTGGGATTTAGGCGAGGTCTGAATGGTAAACCACACACCACATGGCTCTGCATTCAGCCAGCGACCACAACGGGGAGGCCAATTAGCACAAAGCAGGTTAATTGGCACTGCCCAAGCGCTGCATGGACCTACCTACACGGCTCCGAGTTTTGCAGGGAGCCTGTGCAGAACTGTGCGGGAGGGCTGGGGTGCCACAGCTGGGCTGGTAAGTTGGCTGTGAAGACGTGGCCTTGGGCAGGGGGCTGGCGGCAGCCAGGCTGGGACTCAGGGTGAGGGGCTGCAGCGAGCGTAACACCCTCCAAGCAGAAGAGTAAGTCCAGAAAGGATGGAGGGCAGGGGGAATCACAGCCAGGTGGTTTTCCAACTGCAAGCTGGAAGTGCAGGCCGAGAAGCTGCTTCTCCAGTGCTGAGCATCTTTCAACGGGAAAGTCTCAGGCAGGGAAGACTTCCACTCTTCCCCCGGCAGGGGCCAAGTCCTTCCTTGCTGCAGCTGCGATTCACTGGCTCGGAGAACCACCGCCTCCCCCGAAGACCCTGGCGCAGGCGTAAGGCGGCCGAGCATCCTCCCGTCCTGCATCACTCCCGACACCAGCCGCAGCGAGGCAAGCCAAGTGGGACGGGACAGCGTGGAGCAGCTCCGGCACGCTCGGGTGAATGCACGCGTACCTGCAGCCCGTGCAGAAGAGCCCGCGGCAAACAGCTGCCGGGGAAGAATCCCCGGGAGCGGTCAAGCCCAGGGTCCCCGTCGGGTCAGCTCGCGTGCAGAGACCCGGCGCTTTGCAGCCGTTCCCACGAGACGTCCGTGCCCGAGACTGAGCAATGCAGCAGGGAAATGGTGATCGGTAGCTGTGCTGGAGCCGGCGTGGGGGCAGGCGGATGCGCTGGGGCCGGCCCCGGGCAGCGTGCCTGCGAGGCACCGTGCCGCCAATCCCCGTACGGCCACTACCCCCCCTCGGCCCGGCTTGTTTCTGTCGACATATTTCTGGGAAAAGCCGTTTCAGAAACAACAGTAAAAACCGTGAACATTTTTATGGGCGCTGTTTGTCATATTCCTCAGCCTGTAGAGCCAGGCCTGCTGCTACCAGGAGTCCAATTGCTCCGGCTGCAGAGGGAGAGGGGAAAAACGATTCCCAATATAGTCTGGAAATAACAGAAAGTGGCTTTTCTGAACGTTGCACTGTAATGGGGAGGTTAAATCTCTCATCATCTTTCAAAAGCCTTCGACCCCAGGAGAGGGGCCCTCTGCTCACTGCTACCGAGGCGCTGGCCCTATGCTGTCGTGGGGCTAGAAAGACCCGCCGTCTGCAGACTTTCACTAGTGCCCATCACCTTCGCGTCTCAGACCAGCGCAGGCTCCAGGGGCTCGGCGAGAGCCCCGGGTCGTGCCACCCTTGGCAGCTCAAATCTGGCAGCCGGCTGCAGCAGCCCAGCGGCGCGGAGTTAAGAAACCACGTGGGTGGACAAAGCGAGGTCTGTGGTCGAGGCCCCTGGCTAGGCAAGACCGGGGTCACCGGTGAAGCTATTTCACGGCTTTGGCAAATTCAAGCTATTTAAGGCTAAAGCGATTCTGCGCCGCGGCAGCTGCGGATACGGCCTTGCTCTGCTCTCTCTGCGCGCTCCCAGGTGCACGGGGAGGGGAGGGGAGGGGTGCGGTGCGGGAGCCTACACGAGCCTTGATGGACTTCGGGTTTGACGGCTGAACAGGATTCCTTTACAAGTTTCACTAGCTTCCAAAACTCCCTCAGAGACATTAAAACGCATTAGCAAATGAAAAATATCAGCGATAGTAAGACAGGCATTTATAAAATCGTGAGTAGCAGGCAATATCAACTAATGGAAGATGCAGGCTAATAAGGCTGCGCCGCACCACGCAATCCAGCACATCTGCTGGCTGAATAAACAGCTCTCATTCCTCCTTCAGTGCAGGTTACACCGTGCTGCTGCTCAATTAATGCAAGACAATCAAAAGCAGCAGAGCAATTTAGAGGCCCAGAAGAACAGCATCATTTTACGTGACAAAAGGCTGTGCTGAGGCAGCTCTGCTCAAGCTTACCCAAAGAGGCGCCCAAAGAGCTTTATGCGAGCAGCTTGGAGGGGAGACTCTTTTCTTTATGGGTTTCTATTTTTGCAGACGCTGCTCTCACCGCTCAGCAGAAAAGCGCCTGGTAAAGCCAAGTTCTCCCGACGCCTCGAATTCGAGAGCGTGCGGGGAGCGGCTGCAAGGAACCAGACCCCCGAGTAGGTTCATCGCTGCAGCCGAGCCCCCCGCGGCACAGGGGATGCCCGACAGCGCTTGCACCGCCTGTTTAACAGGCCACGGGGAGAGCGGGCCAAGAAACCCGGGTGCCCGAGAGCAATGCATGTGCCGGTCTGCGTCCGCGGGTGACAAGGCCTCGCCAAAACCCCTGGCCACCTCTGAACGACAAGCTGAGGCTCCGGTTTCAAATGTCTTCTCTTCACCAGGGGAGCGTAGGAGGGACGCTCCCGAGAGCCTCCGCTGCCAGAGAAATCGCTGCACGATCCCCGAGGGTAAACGGAGCCCAGGGCATCTCTGAGCAAGCGCCGTGCTGCAGCAAGGCGCAGCACACCGGGCCGAGTCGGTGCAAAGCAAAACGAAGACATTCAAGGGGAATGCAACATGGGATGCAGCAGTGGGGGCGATGGCATCGGGAGGACCTGCCCTGGGGCTGCCTGGGCGGAGTTCGCGGGGCCGGAGGTGATGACCGTGGGCACGGGCACTGCACAAGGGTGTGACCCTGCAACGTGCCAGCCGGCCGGGGCGACTGCCCATGCGCACGCTCGTACCCGGTGGTAAATGCAACGAAGCGCGTCCCGCTCCCGCGGCGCAGGCTCACCCCCGGAGGAGCCCGTGCGGGCCCAGGTGCGAGGAAGGGAGCTCCCCTGGAAGTGCCAGGAGGCTGCTGTTAACCTTGCCCCTTCCACACAGGATGGCGACTCTCTAAACCTACAGGCCACGGACCCCTTCCCCGCAGCACGACCGGGTGTCCTGCCAGAGCAGCTGCCGGGCTCAGCAGGCGGCACGCCCACCTGCAATGCATCAGCAGGTCATGGCACCGCTCCGCGCCTCAGTTTCCCTACCCTAGCTCCCCGGCCTAGCGACAGGCTGCTGTGGTGAGCGTGCGTGTGCAGCTCTCTGCGAAGGCACAGTGCTGCCTGAGCGCTGCAAAGCACAGCACCAGGGGCACGTCCCATAAACACAAGAGCACGCTGACCTCTATTACTGACCCCCGGCCCCTTCCTTCCCCTGCCCGCAAAGGCATCCTTCCCTTTCTAACATCCGCATCAGATGGGAAGGGTGGGGGGAGAGCAGAAATGCAGGCGCTGAAGGCGGAAGAAAAGGCTGAAGCGTGACAGGCCAAGGGACCGTCCCCATCAGCACCCCCACCCCAGGAGCCAGACGGGGGAACAACTGCTCTGCCAGCCTGAGGGCCGGAGAGGAGCCCAGCACCCGGAGCCGCTGTCCTCCGGAGGAAGGTTCGTGCCTCCACGGACCACGTCAGCCGGCGGCGAGCGGCGCTCTTGGCTTCTTCGTGGCTGCCGCGTCCACCAGCAAAGCCTTCCCCCGGCCCTGGCTGGCGAGGGGTCCTTCCCCTCCTGCAGGGCTGATCGGCCAGCCTCCTCCCCATCTCGCCTGGACCACGGCAGTTTGGAGGCCTGGATGTAAAGCCCTCGGCCCTGGGAAAGCACCAAGCCTCGAGAGGGCTCAGCGCGGCTCCTCAGCAGCACAGACCATTGCAAGCACGTTCACCCAGCCCTGCACGCTCGGCCCCTAGCCAGATCCCAGGTCGGGTCTGCACAGTCCCCCCTCGTCTACCAGGAGCACAGTGCAGCGTGCGCCTTGAAGGCAGAGCCCCGCCAGCAATGCCGGCGCTGCACGCACCCTCCCTCCCTGGGGATGCAACGGGGAGAGCACAAAACCGCTTGCCCGACGGCATTGCCGTGCCTTGGCAGCACTGCAAGGGCTCGGGCGGGTGTGAAGAGGGCAGCACAAGAATAAGTACAGAGGGAATTACTGAGCGTAGATGAGGAGGAGCTTAAAGGCAAGCAAACCAGATACTCCTGTGCGATTCCCTGATTGAGATGGGCCTGGTCGTCTTATCTCTAATTCGGGGGGAAGCAGCCAGAGAACGGAGATTTTTTTTCCCCCTGCTGACATTTTCCAAGAATTTTACAGCTCATTATCAGGAAGGTGAAGATACAGTTTTTGCCGGTCGTATCCAGCAGGTGATAAATAAAGCTAGGCTATTTCACCGAATATTGCTTAGAGAAGGAATGTAACCGCTGGGAGTTTGCATTTTTTCTTCTTCTTCTTTTCATTTCTTTTAAGTGCAATACAAAGATAGCTGTACTTGGACAGCGGCTGCAGCTGGTGGTTAGACTCCACCGTAAATGAACAGTCGAAGCAGTGCAAGCTGTGCCATTTACCGGTGTCAGCTGTTGAACGAGGCTGTCCCAGGAATTACCTGTGATCCTTTGGTTAAAAAACACATGGCACAACAATGCGAGCATATTTCATGTTACTTGGACTGTAATAACGTGACCGAGTACATAAAATGCGCTCCTACCAAAGGGTAAAATACTTCACGCTTTTCAAAGGAAAGCGCACAACTGGGTCTTCCTCCAATTTTAGATCATCTATTCATCTATTCCGTTTCTCCCTACTTCTTCACCTGCATTGAAGCGATGTGCTATTAGCACCGAGATTTTCATTTTTTTAGCTACACAATCAATAAAGCATTTCCATATATCATTAAATATAACCTGCTGTTAAAATTAATGGAGCATTTGACTTTTGATCCATCTGAGTCTGGTTGCAGTTCAATGCAGGAAAAAATGCACAAGAACCGAGTTAATGTGACAGCGAAAATCTCCCACGCTTCCTAACGTTCAGTCTCAGATTAATGCGAGGCATCCCTGCTATCGCTCAGCTGGAATACACCAAGGTCCGCTCGCTTCCACTTTGCAGCCCAGGCTGCGAGAGCTTCGGGAACAGGCGTCCTACTGCGAGCTCCAGATCCTACTAATATCCGGTTTCTTTAGTGCTCCTGCAACCCAACCCACTGGCTTTTCCTCTGGGTAAAAGCTATCCCCAACAGAGGCAACAGCCACGTGACCTGGGTAGCAGAGCTGGGCCAGAAGGCCCTGCGTTGAGATGGGAAGCAGGCTGTGAGCATCGCAGCACCTGCCTGATCTCACCGCCTCTCCTTGCGGTTAAGCTAGCTAACAACGGCAGCATTGCGGACGCTGCTGGCCTGCCCGTGACTGGGAAAGGCTGACTTTTTAATGGCACCGCTACACTGGTTCTGTAAGAGGGAGGAAGAAAAACCTCCCCCCACCACCAGTTCCCCCCAAGAACATTGCAAACCGGCTCCAAAGACGCCAGTGCCCGAAAGCCTCAAGCTACGCGCTATGGCGGCACTTCACAAGTGGGACGAGAAGCCAGCTCCAACTATTCTGAAGCGTGGCAGCTCTCCGGACAAGCCCCCTGGAAGTCCAGGGGTCCAAAATCCACCCCTTAAAAATGGGCTTGGGACCCAAGCGGAAACAGGCCTCTGCGCTCGAGCTTGAATGAAGGGTTTTGCCCCTGAGCCATCAGCAAAGCGCCAGGATGGCTGGGGAGGAGAGCTCCTCTGCAGAGGACACGGTGGGAAGGAACTGCCGGCTTCTCCTCACCTCCCCGACAGCTCCTGCTCCCAGCTCCAGACCTGCAGCACCAGAGAGCCAAACAGCTCTTGGGGTCTCAGTACCCACCCGAGTGAGCCAAATTGCCACTCGGGACATGTCCAACAGACTGTAACAAGTGCGGGAGTCCCGGGCAGAGCTCCTTTGGGTTCACGATGAGCAGCAAACAAAATAAAGACCCTGTAACAAACCTCTGGCAGCGAGACCAGGTACTTCTGCGACTCCTGTACTTCCCCCATCCGTCTCTCAGAGCAGGGGAGTCAAACACACAGCCCGGGGGTCGGAGCCAGCCCGGGGGTCACTGGACCAGCCCTGGCCCCACATGCTGGAAGCAGCGTGGGCTGCACCTGGAGTGGCGTGTCATCATGGGACGCTGCGTGAAGCCTGCACCACGGCCCCCCGTGCTGCGTGTAGTGCCCGATGCAGCCCATGCGCCGTGGACACCACGTGCCCAGTGAGGCTGCGTGCACAGCAAGCCTCAGGCTGGCACGTGCTCCAGGTGAAGCTCGCCAGAGCTGCAGCCAGCATGCAGGGCCCCGCACAGACCATGCCCCCGGTGCCACGGGTCCTCTGCACGGGGTTAGCTCTGGCCTGGCCTGCAGGCCGGCTCAGGCTGCTCATCCAGCCCCAAGTTTCTCTGCCCTGTTGCAGAGGAACTCTACCCCGGCATGAGACAGACACGGAGTTTCCCGTGGGTTGCTTTAATTAGGGCGCAGGGGGGCATACGTGGTAGGGGGTTGTGCTAGCAAAAACCATGCTTAAAATGTGAGGCATGCTTCTGCTCACTCGGGAGGGGACCAGCACCTTCGTGCCCCTGTGCCTTCCACCCGGGAGGGCTGGAACATTTTACCAACATTAACACACGAAGCCTCGTGAGACCCGTGGGTGCCTCGGGCAACCCGTCTGTCATGGGGAAGGGCCTCCTTATGGAGAGGCAGGAGCGCGGCAAATCTCTGGCAGAGCGCGCGATGGAAATGCGTCTCCTTCTGACCCATCCCACACCGCACCCATTAGACCGCGCTTTGTAGAGGAACCACTAATTGCGCTGGCTCCCGGAGCCATTTGGACACAGGAATTGGGTTACATTAACGGTCTTTTAGAGACCGTACAAAGTGGAAGCAGAGAGGCCCACCGCGCAAGGCCAGCAGCAAGTCAATGATCTGGATGCAAACATAAATAAAACATTGTCTTTTGACAAGTGATGCTTTTTAATGCCGGGCTGATGCAATTGATTGGGGTTTAATGGGAGGACATCACATTTTTTACACAGACAGCGAGGGCTGCAGAAGCTCAATCCTCTATTTACTGCTCCGCAGCAACACCCATCTCTTCAGGAAGATGTACAGGAACAGGAGGGGCTGCCGATTTCAGCCCAGGCTCTGAACAAATCCCCTCTGTGAGCCCTCATGAATTAAAGAGTGCATTACAGATAAATGGCAAGTTGGCGGTGGAAGCAGACCACGGCCATATGGAAAAACAAAGGGCACCACTCTCCCTCTTCTGTGTTCATTTCAAAACTGATCAAATAAAATCCTCTTTGTCCCACGGGGGAATTTATTTCCTGATGTTACTGCTCATTTGCACGCTCCTCTGTCTCTCTTTCTGAAACGCCGGGCAGGGAAAGCGATCTGGCTCCTAGTCCTCAGCGGCCGTTCTGGGTGGGGAAGGCGGGCTGCACGGAGCGGCAGAGGGCACAGGCAGGGCTCGGCGCCCACGACCTCCACCTTCCCCACTCCTTCCCTCGCTTACATGCACTGGATAAGGGGCGAGAGCAAGGAACGGCTCCTTGAGCTCATTCGTAAGCATGAGCGTGCCGGCTTTGGACTCGTCGGGCGCAGCGTTTCACTCCAGTGGGAGGCTTAAGATGATTTCTTTCCCTTGAAGAGACAGTGCTCAACCCCAAAAATTTAAAGACAGCTTGCTATTTTGCCACCACAGCTCAGCTCCAGTTGGCGCGAAGATGGTTTCTGTACTGACTGGATCTGGTCACAAGTCTGCAGATGACACCAAGCTGGGGGAGTAGTAGATATGCTGGAGGGTTGGGCTAGGATCCAGAGAAACCTCAACACATGGGAGGACTGGGCCAAAAGAAATCTCAGGGGGTTCAACAACGACAAGTGCAAAGTCCTGCACTGCGGAGGGAGCGATCCCCTGCACCGGGGCAGGCTGGGGCGATGGGCTGGGAGGCAGCTCTGCAGGAAAGGACCTGGGGGGACAGGGGACAAGAAGCTGGACAGGAGCTGGCAGTGTACCCGTGGTGCCAAGAAGGCGACCAGCATCCGGGGCTGCACCGGTAGGAGCGGTGCCAGCAGCTCGAGGGCAGTGATGCTTCCCCTCTGTTCAGCACTGGGGAGGCCACATCTGGAGTCCTGTGTCCAGCTGTGGGCCCCCACGACAGAAAGGATGTGGACAACTGGAGAGAGTCCAGTGGAGGGCAACGAAAACGTTTGGGGGCTGGGAGACAGGACTGGTGAGGAGAGGCTGAGGGACCTGGGCTGATTGAGTCTGGAGAAGAGGACAACAAGGCAGGATTGAACAGCAGCTCTCACCTCCCTGCCGGGGGCTGCAAAGAGGCTGGAGCTGGACTGGTCTCAGTGGGGCAGATGACAGGACAAGGAGCAATGGGCTCAAGCTGCAGCAAGGGAAGTTGAGGTTGGATATTAGGAGAAACTCTCTCACGAGGAGGGTGGTGCAGCACTGGAGCAGGCTCCCCAGAGAGGTGGTGGACTCTCCATCCTTGGAGGTGTGTAAGACGCAGGCGGGCAAAGCCCTGGCTAGGATGATGTAGTTGGAGCTGGTCCTGCTTTGAGGGGGTTGGACTAGATGTAACTCTTGAGATCCCTTCCTACCCTAATTTTTTCAGATTTTCTATGATTCAAACAGCTGAGGCATTAGTGTGTGGACATGGCATGTTGCACAGGTGACAGCAGCGTTTTGAAGGCTTTTATTTTTTTACTTAGCTAAGACCATAGAGCAGGATGAGAGCAGCAAATTTCCTAAAGTAAGGAACAAAGCTGGAGAAGTCCACAAAGCACTCTTTACCCCTGGAAGATGCAAGTGATTACGCTGCCAGCTTCAAAAGACTCCCTTCTCTTTTCCATCTTCTCATGCTTATTAATGGGTCTGCAGTGCTGTTGAGCAAGAAGCGACAGCCCACTGCCCTGCATGCGTGTGGGATAGCCAAAAGGGCTGCAAAGCCCAGCTCCCTACCCCCACTGCAGAGCTGTGACGCTCACACTTCGGCTGGCTGCAGACAACCAGCAGCAAAGGGCTTCTGCTTGCGACAGCAGATGGTATCAGCGGAGGCCCTTGCAGCTGAACAGCATGTAAAGGCCACAGCAGTCACCTCCGCCTGACCGGGCCAGGCCCAACGTGATCCAGACGAGCTAGCTTTCAGGGCCCATCCGTGCAGGTCGCAGCGTGCAGAGCTGCCTGCTACGGGATGTCAGCGACAATGAGCAGAAGTGATGTTGTGATGTGATTTACCATCGGCTCCGTGGCTGCTTGGCAGTGACCATTCAGTGGGAGGTCAGGCAGCGCTGCCCTTTATTAACACGTCGCCAATCAGCTACACTAACACCGGTCCCTGCAAAGAGCTCCTGGACCTGGAGATGTGAGCATCCTTGGCCAAAGCTAATTAGAAATAGGCCCTGAATTCCTAATAACCAAAGTTATGGTCCTTGGGATTTATGCCAAATTAAAGACAATTAATTTTCCTCTCTCGATTATTACACACCTTAATAGCTCTGTCCTTGAGTCAGTCTCATCCTTCGTGCGCGCAGCTCTTTAGCTCAGTCTCTAAAATTCGAAGTGCGTGAAGAACAGTTAATAGGAAAGTTCTGAATCAAACTGGAGTCGTCGTATCAAAACCTCTCGCGTTTTACAACACGGAAAAGCAATTGGAGTCCAGGTCTACTTCAGATCTGAGATTAGGAGGTGTTTGCCGCAGAGCTTCTGCTCGCAGGCTTTAGAGATGTTAGAACAATTCCACGTTTCCCTTTAAGATGCTCTTTTAATATACAGCATGGCCGTACATACAGATATCATCAGGATTGTTTTCATTAAGTGATTTGAGTGAAGTTCACTGGCTTTATTTGATATACAAAAGACTATTTAACCTACTCCCAGGATACATCCCTGATGTAATTAGGAACCAGGCACTGGGGAAGGCTCTCCCAGCTGTAACAATCAGCAGGAGAGAGACATTTCTACTAAGCAGAAGCTGATTAAAGTCTATTTCTGGAGAGCGGAGGAGACATCTACCTCTGGCAGCTGAAACCCCTGCACATTTTTAGGTCCCCAGCCCAGTTAAATGTGGGGTCCAAGTCAACCAAAGGAAAGGCGCATGCTCTGGCTTAAGCACGAGAGATAACGGCAGCTAATGCCGTCTTTGTCGGTGTGCTCCAACACAAGAAGTGGGACTGACTGAGCTACTACAGGCAATGCCGCAGCACCTCATCCGTGAAACGGGGCTCCACCCTGCGGAGAAGCCCGGGACACCTGGAAGAGTGTGGGCAGTGGGGTCCCGCAGGGCTCGGTGCTTGGACCGATACTCTTTAATGTCTTCATCAGCGACTTGGACGAGGGGGTGAAATGTACTCTGTCCAAGTTTGCAGATGACACTAAGCTATGGGGCGAAGTGGACACGCCGGAGGGCAGGGAGCAGCTGCAAGCAGACCTGGACAGGTTAGGCAAGTGGGCAGAAAACAACAGAATGCAGTTCAACAAGGAGAAATGCAAAGTGCTGCATCTAGGGAGGAAAAATGTCCAGCACACCTACAGCCTAGGAAATGACCTGCTGGGTAGCACGGAAGTGGAAAGGGATCTTGGAGTCCTAGTGGACTCCAAGATGAACATGAGTCGGCAGTGTGACGAAACCATCAGAAAAGCCAATGGCACTTTATCGTGCATCAGCAGATGCATGACAAATAAGTCCAAGGAGGTGATACTTCCCCTCTATCGGGCGCTGGTCAGACCGCAGCTGGAGTACTGCGTGCAATTCTGGGCGCCGCACTTCAAGAAAGATGCGGATAACCTGGAGAGGGTCCAGAGAAGGGCCACTCGTATGGTTAAGGGCCTGCAGGCCAAGCCCTATGAGGAGAGATTAGAGAAACTGGACCTTTTCAGCCTCCGCAAGAGAAGGTTGAGAGGCGACCTGGTGGCTGCCTATAAGTTCGTCAGGGGGGCACAGAAGGGAATTGGTGAGTATTTATTCACCAAGGCGCCCCCGGGGGTTACAAGAAATAATGGCCACAAGCTGGAGGAGAGCAGATTTAGATTAGATATTAGGAGGAACTTCTTCACAGTTCGAGTGGCCAAGCTCTGGAACGGGCTCCCAAGGGAGGTGGTGCTCTCCCCTACCCTGGGGGTCTTCAAGCGAAGGCTAGATGTGTATCTAGCTGGGGTAATGTAGGCCGAGCACTCTTTCCTGCTTATGCAGGGGGTCGGACTCGATGATCTATTGAGGTCCCTTCCGACCCTAGCATCTATGAATCTATGAATCTACGGGCGATCACTGTCCCAGGTGGCGAGGGGATTCAGCCACGCAACTCCCACAGAAATCGGTCAGACACGCATGGCTAACTCCCCTAGCTATGCACTTTAGTGAGGGACACGCGTGCAACGGGTCTCCAATACTCAGACTCCCTACCGTGGCCTCGAACAGAGCACGACTGCTAGACACGGCATGCCATTCATCCTCGGGGTGTCTCCTGGCAGAAGGAAGGCAAGATGCTCCCAGTGAAGCCACCGCAGTCCCAGGAGACGGAGCGCGTGTCTCGGGAAGTGGCGCTCCCATGCCCCCAGCCCAGGCAGAGCCGTGCTGTCTCCGGACAACGGGCCCACCCCCGCTTGACCTCCAGCATCGCAGCAGCAAGGCCGAGGTCTCGTGCGGCGCGTCTTTAGAAAGCAGGGAGATGACTGGAAAGAGCTTTGTTAGCAATAAACCCACCCAATCCACCAGCCCAGTGCTTAAGGATCTGCAGCGTGGATAGGGGCCCTAGGGCCACGGGGCTGTAGGGCACATGGGTTTCCAAGTGCAATGCACCCGCCGGCACGGAGGGACTCCTCCCGCCCAGCGCATCCAGGACACGGTGCAGTGACCACCCTTCCTTCAGACGTGAACAACAGGGCTGGGCAGGCAAATCCTGAACATTTCCCATGCTGAGAGCAAGCGATTGCCCAGCTGGTTGCCATCAAGGTGTCTGAGGCTGCCAATACCAGGCGGTGGGATGCCCTCTCTGCCTTCCCATCTCCCGCGCCTTTGCCAAGGGCATTGCTTCACTCGCAGCAGTGGAGTGTGGTGCTCACGCAAGAGGCAGAGGGTATGGGTGCAGGGACAAGTCTCGGGGAAGGGAAGTCCCGGGGGTGATGGATGAGCAATTTAGAGAGCAGGGGTCCTGGCCCGGCGGCTTTGCCCCAGCCTCCCTGCGTGACCCTGGGCAAGCCGGCGATGCCACCCTGTGCCCTAGATCCCGCTCTGAAAAAGATAGCACGGGGCATGAAGAGAGAAAACCCCGCTAATGACCATGAGGCACCCGGAGGCTGCTGCGATGGATGCACTGACGGCTGGGCCGCCCCCGCTCGCGGCTCCAGGCTCAGCCCTTGTCACGCTCGCTCCGGGAAAAGGTGCGCGAGGCCGAGTCACCAGAGAGTCAGCTACGAACAGAATAAACAGCATCATCTTGAATTTACATGGAGGGCAGAAATTAAATTAGCAAGTGCATTTTGATCATGAAGTGACCTTTAGAAATGATGGAAAGAGGAAGCCACATGCTACTGTTATTTCCTCCCGTACAGATCTCCCCCACAGGCAGTGCCACGCTCAAAACATTACCGCTGAGTTATTCCCCGTTTTTAGAGGAATTTAAAAATGTACAAGGACTTTGCTGTCCACCTCGTCCCCTCCTTTATTCCAGAGATGGTCTTTGCTTCTTTCTTCAGGCCCTCGCAGACTGGGGACACAGACTGTGGCAGGACTTAAAAGGATGGGACGATCTGATATTGTTTAATGGTGGTCCGGGCAGTCTCAGGGAGCCCGCACCCACGTTTCACAAGTCCCTGCGTACGCGGTGCCACTCCTGACCTCCGCCCGCATGCGAACTCTGCAAACCTCCCAGGTGGAGCAGGCCCGGCGCAGCCGGGCTGGGGAAATGATTGCCTCTTATCCCGGCTATCTTATCGTTTCAAGGTTCGCTGCCTCCCACTGTGCTCGTACACGACGGTGCCTCTCCTCCATTACAGAGAGCAGCGGGAATTACGCAGAAGGCGTGCCGGCGTTACGGCAGCTGTTCCAGGAGCCCGCTCCGTCTGTAATCTTTTTTGACCTTTCACTTAAGCAGAAATGACTCCATCATGCAAACAAGTCCCCTGGCTTGTTCCTGCTGTCTGCCCTGGGCACGACAATGGGTTTGCTTGCTTTGGCGGCATCCCTGTGTCTGCATCAGACCAGGCCCCCTTTAAGCTAGAAGTCAGCGGGGGGCACAGACTGACCAGTCTGGCCACTGGGCACTTCCTCCAGCCATAATCATACTCACAGGGCATCTTTACACGTGGTCCGGGGCGGAGGGGGGAGGCGCTTTAATTAGAGTGGCTCTGAGAGTGGTCAGAAGCATCACGTGTATTCAATGTCCCACACTTCAAAATAGTGGCAGGGGCAATTTAACTAAAGCTCATCTGACGAGCTTTAGTTAAAGTACCCCTGCTACCATTTTGAAACGCGGGGACGCGGATACACATGATGCAGAGGCTGCTGGAGCACGCATATTAGCATGCTCCAGCAGACTCGGTTAACTGAGTCTCCTCTGTGTGCTGATTAGCACGCGTCAGAGCAGAGGTCCATCATGTCTATAGGTGTCTGTAGACAACAAGGGCTGGAAGGACATCAGGAGGTCACATCCAGTCCAACCCCCTGCTTCAAGCAGAACCAGACTAAACTACATCATCCCAGCCAAGCCTGTGTCGACCCGGGGCTTCAAAACCTCCAAGGATGGAGACTCCACCACCTCTCTGGGGAGCCTGCTCCAGAGCTTCACCACCCTCCTAGTGAGGAAGTTTTTCCTAATATCCAGCCTCAACTTCCCTTGCTGCAGCCTGAGCCCACTGCTCCTTGTCCTGTTGTCTGCCCCCAATGAGAACAGCCCAGCTCTGTCCTCCTGGCAGCCCCCCGGCAGGGAGGTGAAGGCTGCTGTTCAATCCCCCTCGGTCTTCTCTTCTGCAGACTCAATCAGCCCAGGTCCCTCGACCTCTCCTCACCAGCCCTGTCCCCCAGCCCCCAACCATTTTTGTTGCCCTCCACTGGACTCTCTCCAGCGTGTCCACATCCTTTATGCAGGGGGGGCCACAGCTAGACGCAGGACTCCAGATGTGGCCTCCCCAGTGCTGAACAGAGGGGAAGAATCACCGCCTCAGTCTGCTGGCACTGCTCCTGCCGATGCAGCCCAGGATGCCATTAGCCACCTCTGCAACAAGGGCAAATTGGATGCTTATCAAGAGTAAATTGGATGCTTATCTTGCTGGGATCCTATGACCCCAGCTGACTTCCTGTCCTTTGGGTGGGGGGCTGGACTCGATGATCTCCCAAGGTCCCTTCCAGCCCTAATGTCTATGAAATCTATGAAACATTAAAACATTTAAATATTGAACTGGGGTTTGATCATGAATTCTCTGCTCAGCCCATTTCCCTAAGTTGCAGGCATGGCCTGGGAGCGTCCTGGAAGGGGAGAACCGCACTACAGCAGTGTAAGAAACCAAACTGGAGGCCGCGGCTCTGCGCTGGCCTCAATGGGCTCGTAGCACCGGATGTGCTGTGGTAAGACAGCGACGAGACCCAGATGAAAACCAGGGCTTCGGTCAGTCACATGCAGGGGCTAGGAAGGGACTTTGCTTCCTCTGGCTCAGGCAGGGATGTTACACATCACGTATTTTTTAACTTTCCTCTGAAATATTAGGGATTGGCCTTGGCTGCCGATGGGCCTCTGCACAGGGCAGGCCCGTGAGTGGCATCAGCCTCTCTAAGTTGCTCTGTTTTGCACACAGGAGGAAAAGCCAAATGGTCAGATCCAGGGTCCAAAAGGAATCACCCCAGCTCCGACGGGCAGAGACCTGGGGATTTCCCACCTTCCTCTGCAGCGCGGGGTGCATGGAGCCTGCTGGGCTCCTCCGGGAACGTCTCCCTTAATCAACTCCCTGCTGTGGCAGGAGCCCGGGGCACTTGGCCTCTGCTTCTCTCTGCCTGTTCAGCACGTGATAAATCAGCTAGGACTAAAACGCTGTTGTCTAACCCGAGTCGCTGGGCACAGCGCAGGGGTAACTAAGGGCAGCTTAATGGCCTGTGATATACGGGAGCGCAGGGGAGGGTCCTGTCTCACCTTAGACACCACCGCAGCCTGAAAGCGTCGCAGCAAAGGAGGTCTGAAGCTCTCAACAGCTTCCCCGCGCTCCTCAGGCTGCAAGTCGCAGCTCCATCTTGCATCCCTGCTGCTCTGCGCTGTCCCATCCCAACCCGCACCTCCCCCCGGGCCTTGCCAGGACCGCCCCCAGCACTCCCCAGCGGCCACCCTCTGCCGAAGACCCTCGCGCTCGGTGCAGCCTCCGCTACAAAGGACAGCCACCCCTCTGCCCAGGCCTTCGTTCCTGGCACACGTCCCTGCTTTCACACTGCCTCGTGCATCGACGTCGCTGCCACTGTGAAAGATAGCAGCAGTCTGCAATGTCAGAAAAATGCCGGCCAGTGCCAGCCATCTGTTTTTGCAACTCAATATCCCTGAAATTAGCTGCCTATTTGAATCTCATTAAAACATAGATCCCAGTCAGCGGAACGGCAGGACTGGATTCCTTTTATACGTTACCATTGCTCCGCGGGAAAGCTGGACAAAGCTGCCCTGGCTGCAACGGGGCTGCTTTGGAGGTGCAGGCCCGCTTCAGAGCCATGCAACGGGGCAGAGGGTCACCGCATGACCCGCTCTCCTGGGCTGCCTCGCTCAGGTGCCAGGCCAGTTTGCAGCGACCCTGACGCCCATGAAGGCAGGACAAGGAGGCGCCATGTGACCACAGGGCCACATCTCGATTCCCCACGGGGCTCAAATCCCGAGCCTGCGGCAATGTCACACAAGGGGCCCTGAGCCAGTCCCCAGGGGCAGGGCACCCGCAGCGCACACCTGGCAGCACCCTCGCAGCTGGGCTGGCTTGGGCAGGTGGCTACACCCAGGATGACCCCCCACAAGAGCTTTATTCTGGAATAAATGGATGGGAGAGGAAGCCACCGATGTCTGGGCAAGGAGGCTGCTCCCCTATGGGCGTGGGGGCCAGGCAGTGGCAGGACACCCAAGGAAAGGCAGCTCCCTACAGCCGGCAGCATGCGAGGAAGACCTGAAGGATGCCTTTTTCCTCCCGCTCGCCCATCCTGAACTGATCTGAGCGAACAGGCAGGCTGGACAGTGAGGAGGGTTTGTCAAGCCACCCGCCGAGCACACCTGCATCCCCTCCATCGCCCTGGCGCCGTCCGGGAGCTTGCCTTCATCCCTGCCTGCCGTCAGTCTGCAAAGAGCCTCTGATAAACTTGCCCATTTGCAAGCCGCATGCAGCACAAGGCTTGACTGCAAACTCATAATTAAATTCATTACTCCATACAATTTTAAGCCATTCTTCAAATAATTACAGTAATTTGATAAGCAGAAATCACATAAACCTGCTGCAGCTTTATCTCTCCCATTTGCTGTCTGAAGGAAAATGTGTGAGTAATTAGTCAGATGATAACAGTCCGGGTTACGCAAGCAAAACAAAATTAATACGATCCTTCCTCCAAAAAGACGGAATAAAAAGAAATCAATGCCGCGGGGAGGGAGCAGCTGGACGAGGCAGAGGAAGGTGAAGCCAGCACGGGCGGCACGCTCCTGGCACCGCCGACCTGCCGCCACCGCTCGCAGCAAAGTCACGTCAGGTAACCTTGGTAACTCCACCGCGGCAGCGGTGGCGGCAGGAGAGGAGCGAAGACTTCCTGAAATATTCACAGGACCATGACAGAGCATTCATTAGCGCGCTAATGTCAGAGAGAATCAGCCGCCCGGACGGCTGCTCCGCGCTCCCCCAGTCCTCTGCTCACCTTGGGTACGAGGCTCTGACCTTTCCAGCTGCCGCGCGGTGCAAGGCAGCGAGCTGCCGCTCGCCCACCATGCCGACAACGGCAAGAGACAACAACGAACACCGTCCCTCCGCCGGCTCAGCAGCCCCTCGCTCGGGCCCACCAAGGGCCCTCGGCGCCAACAGCAAACGCTCCCGCCACGGGCATCGCTCCCGCAAGGCCCTTTGCCTGCAGGCAAACCGAGGCAAGGAGGGCACACCTGCACTGCAGGGCACGCACACCTGCTCCCGCTCCCCCTCCCCGCCCAAGCCCAGCAGCCTGCTCACGGGGCGACCCGAGCAGCCACCCTCGAGCACGCCGAAGAGCGGGGTCTCGCGAGACGGGGGGGAGAGAGACAGATGGAAGGGGAAAGAGGGATGCTCTCCGGCGCATCACTGAAGTCTTCGCAGGTGAGCTTGGGAGCGCCGGTGCCGAGATGGGCGAATGCCCCGCAGCAGCAGAGGCGAATCCAAGGCCCAGGTCGGAGATCAGGAGCCCGGTCTGCCGATTTCCTGCACCCGCCTGGACAAACGTCAGCTGACGCTGGTGAAACGGGTGCGCCTGTGCCCGTGGTCTCATCACCTCTGCGTGGAAAAGCCTGCAAAGCCCTGCTGGAAAACAAGGGTCCGTAACCCCAAGGGGGCCCGCGCTGACTGGTGGCAAAGTGCCGAGCACGACGGCTGAAACGGAGACATGGTGCAGAAGGACGATCGACGGCGGGGACGAGGCCGGAGCCGTGGGGCCGCCTCGGGCAAGCGCAGCCAGATCTGCCGGGGCGGCAGGAGGAACAAGGGGAGGCTCCAGGCCCTCGTTTCACAGAGAAGCCAGCAAAGAGTCATCAATTTCCTGGAAGTGACTTTATGCCTCGTTAAGACCCATCTAAATTATAGACAAGATGACTTCCAAGTAACAGAAAGAATGACTTGGCAGACAGCCTTCTTCTTACGAGAGTCTGCGTCTCCAACCAGCCTGAACCCAAACACTTGTTTTAGGGAGAAAAATTCCCATTGCCACAGGAAACATTTCAAAACGAGCATGTTAGTTAAACTCAGCTGCACCTTTCACGCTCCTCTTCCTCCCCCGGAGCTGCAGGCGTCCTGGCCAGCAGAAGCAATTCCAGTCCTAAGTACCACAGATAATAAGCAGTTTACAAACTCCATCAAGATTAGCTTTAAGTATCGCACTTTCCAGAGGACTCAGTCTCTGTACTGCAGCTCTTTAGTGACTGGGATTTCAGAGAGATCCTAAAGTGAAGGAAATTTCACATCCTTAATCCAGAAATAAAACAGGGGCTTGCTGAGTAAGCACGCGCAATGCAACAGAGGAAGGGAGGGGAAGCAGTACAGTATGCTAGGAAAGATGGGTGCTTTCAGCATGTATGGTGCTGCCCATTAAAATCAGATGGCAATCTGCATCTACCAAGTCCTTGCATTCATCCCCCACCTCCTCCATGCCCTCGTGGCACCGGCAGCTTTGCACAAAGGCAAAAAACCTTGCGCCCAGCTGTAGGCAGTCCTAGCAGGGGTCGGCAGGGAGGAACCGTGCCCGTGCATGGCCGGTCAGCTCTGCGATGCTCCCACCTGCATTTGCCTGAGCTGTGTTAGCCCAGCGTAACCCCACGCTCCCAAAAGCCGTGACTGGCAGGAGAGGCAGATCCCTCAGCCTCGGTCACAAAGACACACAATGCCTTCAGAGCAGCCACATGCCCAGAGCCCTGGTGACGCAGCAGCGGTCACCGCTGGGCAGAGGTGGCAGCCGGCCCGGGCCTCCAGCCTGCGGCGCCCTGTATGGCATCATCATCGGGATGCGTGGAGATGGAGATCCTGACAGTCATCTGCTATTTCGCTCGGATGATCCACTCCCTGCAGGAAGCCATCTCTGAATTAAACCATCCTGGAAGGGGGAAGAGATGCACTCTCGCAATGGGGGGGATGGGACATTTCAACTGGAATATGCCTTTGACAGAGATTGCATTTAACCAAACTCCTCTGCCCAGCTCCCCCGGGGGCTGATGCAGGCCTTTGATTAAAAGTTAGCATCTTCAAAACAACAGCCTGGCAGCGCAGCAGGAGCCGGTGGTGCCACGTGCCTGGTCAGAGACAGGCAGAGCCCGGCTCAGCTCGGGCTGGCAGATAGCTGGACCTCACCCACGCTCCAGAGGTGCAATGGCAGGAGCTGTGAGGATGCAACGCTAACGCTCGGATGCCCTCCATGCAGGGAGAAACCATCACCAGCACGAATCTCACAGCCCGAGAAAGCGGCACCGCAGGAACACGAGACTGGCCGCTGGCGACGTGAAACGAGTCAGTTATGACAGTCGTGTCTGACTAAGATGCTAGCTGCAATCATCCCCGATGTACACACTGAAAAGCAGGCAGTGCCGCTTCATTTTGACTGCTTTTAATACCGGCTTTCTATTAGAGTAAACCAGCCAGTGCTCCGCTCCCTTTTCTAATTATGAAGACTTAGCTCTATGGAATGATACCTGATTGCAGGCAATGATCTCTGCTAATGTAACTGCACATCTTTTCTATCCCCGAAACCCTGCTACAGGGATGCACTCAAGGGGGGAATACATAATGCAGAGGAAGGCATGCTATGCCTCTTTATACAAAACCATCATCTGAAGGCTTCGCCGCTTGCGCAGTTCCATTTATGGCACTATAGAGGCACTTTGCGCACTAGCAGGTAAGTAGTCCAATTTGCTTTGTAATCATCCAAAGTCTTTTTAAATAGGAGTTTTTAACAACGGCACTACAAGTTCCTCCGTACACGTTACGCCGCGCTGCCGCGATTCCTTCTGCAGAGCAACGTAGCCGAGAAAAAATGGCGTTCGGTAGCAGCCCTCCGGCCACGAATCTTGCGTGCGTTAGCATAGCGACTGCTCATTAGCGAACCTCTGATTGCGTTCCAAGGTGTACGTCTCTGCCAGCCCTAGATGCCAAGGGGACGCAAACTTCAGTGCGAGCGGCTCCTGCATAATCCTTTTGAGGGCGCTTATCCCGATGCTCGCAACAGCCTGAAGAAACAGGAAGCATGTACAGGCTCTGTTACGCACCTATCCGTACAAGTGCCTGGGCCGTGACTGCAGACACGCGACTGCAATTAGCTCCCCGGGTTTCCAGCGGAGGACGTTTCACGTACGGGTTCCTTGTGAAGGAGAAATCGGGGCTGGGGGGGAGTCTGTAGCTAACTAAACCAGGTGTCTGGGAGGGGCACTCAGCTCTTTGAAAGACCGCTTTTAAACACTTCTAACTCTCCTGGATCGTCACGTCCTGAGTGCTCGCACTAGTCGCTCCATTTACAAGCCAAACTCATGAAAAGGCCAGTGGGGTTTACAAATATTCTGCCAGGCCCAGAAGGCCCCGGGTGCGCAGGGGAAAGAAACTGCACGAGGAGCAGAGCACCACAGGAGCAGGGCAGGGCCCGCGGCCCGGGCAGTCCAGCATCTTACTGATCTCTGCCAGGCCAGACACAGCAACCTCTCCACGAACACCTCCAGCAATGGAGGGTCTGCCCCTTCCCCGGGCGGCTGCTCTTTGCCTCCCCGCCCCAGCAGCAAAGTGCTTCCTGAGATCCAGCCCAAACCTACTTTGCTGCAGCTTCGAGCCTTTCGCCGGTGTCCTGTGCTCCGCAGCAAGAGAAGAGGTGCTTTCCCTCTTCTTTACGGCAGCCCTTCAAGCGTTTGAAGACTGCTATCACGTCCCTCTTCAGTAGGTTTTCTACAAGCGGAACATACCTATTTCCTTGTGCAATACAATATTTCCATGTGTTACGAGGGGCTTCTCACTTGTGAAGTGGGTAACATCCCTTGCAAACGGTTTTCTTTACCATCTTCCCAGGAGCTGCCGATGGCTCTCTCGACATCGCTCTGCTCAATTTCCTGGTGTCTGCAGGCTTTTAATATTTCCAACACTGAATCCAGCAAAGCGGGAGCTGGGCAGAAAGGAAAACAAACAGTCTCATTTTGGACCTCAGCGGCTGCGAGGGCAAGCGGCAGGGCGAAGCGCGGGAGGGTCTCACAGGCTACAAGTCTGGGCAGCCCAGAACCAAAAAGCCTGCAAGGAGTCTTAAAGATGCACTTCATCTTGGAGAGGAGATGGCAGAGAAAGCCATCACCTTGCTCCAAGGAGCCTTTTATACGTGGATTGGGGCAGACAGGAAAGCAATGACTGCGCCAGCTGGGCAGGTCTTAAAAGCAGCTCTCCGGAAAGGAAGAGACCAACGAGGCATGAGACTGAGATGGGACCACGGATCATCCCAACGACACTATGGGCACGAGCACGGCCACGGAGGGACCTGGAGAAGAGGTTTCAATACCGAAGTTGGAGATGAACAATTATGCACTGTGAGTGAGAGCACAGGGAAGCATAAAATCAGCCGGGAGACAGAGAAATGGAGGAAGGAAGTAAAAGGCATCAGGTCATTTCACCAGGATAGATGGTCAGAGGGTGATGAGGAGGCAAAGATGAGTGGGATGGTAGCAGCAGAAGAAAAGACTTTGGGCAACTGCATCCAAAAGTCCCCCCTGGACGTGCTGGCATCAGACAGGAGTGCCTCGATGGCAGAGAGGCAGATGGCGGTGGAAGAGGACGAATATCTGTGCTTCCCCCTCTGCCACCGCAGCAGACACGGCTACTCCCTGGGGCACAGCCTGCCCCGGGCACTGTGTGGCCTGCTGTCCCCATCAGCTCTTGTGCTGCGGGGGCCGCGTTCGAGTTGTACGTGTTGTGCATCATACTGCGCCAAAGCATCTCAGGGCAATAATTCAACAGGACAGACAGCCTGCCTCTGGCTTTTAACCGCGGGGGAACAGCGGCTCCCCGGCGATGGCACCGCATGGCAGAGACGGGGAAGCTCTCCAGTCGGATGCTCCCAGGCCCATTGCCGCAGCGTCCAGCACCCCGAGAGCAGCCCCGGGCGAGGCGCCCGCAGCCAGACTCATGCGGGCGTTGCGCTGCAGGTGAGGGTGGCGCTGCCGCAGACAGGATCCGGCTGGCAGTGGCGAGCAGCATCACCTCGCCGCGTGCTTGCGCCATCTGTTCCCCGTCAGTAGCTCCACGGAGCTTGTGCCTGGCTGGTGCGTTCGTAGCCGAGCTGGAGGACAGCTGCTTACCTTTAGTGTTGTGCCAGATGTGCTGGCAGTTGTGTGTGGATTTTCGTCTCCTCCTACCCGATGCCTGTGGAAATCTGACAGCACTTTGTCAGCGGCTGGGTTTCAGCCTGTCCTTTGCTGGTCGAGCCTGCCAATTTCTCTCTGGCCACTCAGAGGAACAGGGATATTTTGGGAAAGCGATGACAGGCCAGTCCCATCTGCGTGCGACACCTGCATCCTTCCCCATCCGGTTTCACTCGCGCCCTGTGCTGCTGGGCTCAGCCACGGTGCTTACGTCAGCGCTGCGTCACCAAGAGAGAGAGCACAGTCTCACCGTGACTGTCCCCGTCCGCGCGCCTTGGCTCTGCGGGTTGTTTCAGAGTAACCCACTGCAGAAATCCCAGTCGGGCTCCTCCAGTCTGCTCCCAGCTTGGCCGCTGGGCTGCGTCCAGCTTCCTTTGCTGCAGGGAGAGACATTCACACCCCGCTAGGGCTGACCACACCACCAGCCAGAAACCACCCGAATCGCAACGCGCCCCGAGCCTTCCTGGAACCGACGAGAAGAGCCCCGCGCGTTCCTGTCTGCCACCCTACTACGCAGAAGCCAAGACCAGCTTAGGATCCAGTGAACTCGGTGATGGAAGTGGTTTGCTCGGCGAGGCCGAGACGAGGATTTTGCTACCTCCAGTTGGTCATACCACACTGGCCCGTGGGACTTTGCTTGCTGATGCAGAATGATGTTTAGTAGCAGGCAGGAGTTTCTCCTGTCAACGCTACAAAGCGAACAAGTGGAAGATCATGCCTCCGTGGTTTTCAAAAATGCAACGTCCCCGAACCAGGAGCAGGGGCTGAATTAAGCCATAAATAACGTGTTATATTCACAGAGTTCAAGATTCACAGAATTTAAGGCCAGAGGGATCATCAGATCACCTCGCCCAGGTTCCTGCGAGCGACAGGCTGTTACACTTCGCTCAAGCACCCCTGCACCAAGCCCAATAACTTGCACTGCGTTTAAACACGTCTGCCACAAAGGTTACCGGTCCTGATGAGATGACTGAGATAGAGACCTACCCCTGCCTCTGGGAGCCCTCATGTCCCTCAGGTTATACAGGGTTTCGCTGTCCACCACTTTCTAACCATGAAGGTGTAGTGATGGTGCATTTACTTCCGAATGGCTGATGAAATTGTTGAGTAGCGCTGGGCCTAGGCCTGACCCACGTGCAGCCCCTCTGCAAGAGCCCATTCAGTGGTGAGCCCATTACCCGGCACCAACAACTATGAGATCGAGCAGTCAGTCAGTCAGTTCCTAATCAGTGGACTGACAACTGACGCCCAGAAAAAGCCAACCTATTAAAATAGGTACTTTGCATCAGTCTTTCATCAGTCCCACGGGACGCCCATGCCTGCTATGGGACAGGGAGATCCGGGTGATGGGGATCCCCTACCCTCCATCAATGCTGACCTCATGAAGGAACACCTTGAGAAGCTGGATACCTTCAGGTCAGCCGGCCCTGACAACCTGCACCCCAGGGTACTCAAGGAGCTGGCGAGCGTCATAGCCCAGCCCCTGGCACGGGTCTTCGAGAGCTCCTGGCACTCTGGTGTCGTGCCCGAAGACTGGAAGAAGGCCAATGTGGTGCCGATCTTCAAGAAAGGGAGGAGAGTGGATCCAGCTAACTACAGGCCCATTAGCCTGACTTCTATCCTGGGGAAGATCTTACAAAAGTTTATTAAGGAGGCCATCCTTGAGGGACTGGCCCAGGCTAACATCCTAAGGGACAGCCAGCACGGGTTTATTGCGGGTAGGTCTTGTTTGACCAATCTCATTTCCTTCTACGACCAGGTGACCTATCACCTGGACGAGGGAGAAGAGATTGATGTCATATATCTTGACTTCAAAAAAGCTTTTGATCTGGTATCCCATGATCACCTCTTGGCCAAACTGCCCAGTTGTGGCCTTGGCTTCACCACGATCCGCTGGCTGGGAAATTGGCTTCGTGGTCGGACCCAGAGGGTTGTGATTGATGGCAGTCACTCATCGTGGTGCCCTGTGACCAGTGGGGTCCCTCAAGGCTCTGTCCTGGGACCCATACTGTTGAAGATCTTCATTAACGATGTGGACATTGGAGTCAGGAGTGGACTGGCCAAGTTCGCCGATGACACCAAACTTTGGGGCAAAGCATCCACGCCAGAAGATAGGCGGGTGATCCAGGCTGACCTGGACAAGCTCAGCAAATGGGCAGACGAGAACCTGATGGTGTTTAACACCGAAAAATGCAAGGTTCTCCACCTTGGGAGGAAAAACCTGCAGCACCCTTATAGGCTCGGCAGCGCTACGTTGGTTAGCACTACAGAAGAAAAAGACTTGGGGGTCATCATTGACCACAAGATGATCATGAGCCTGCAATGCGATGCTGCGGCTAGTAAAGCGACCAAAACACTGGCTTGCATCCATAGATGCTTCTCGAGCAAATCCCGGGACGTCGTTCTCCCCTTGTACTCGGCCTTGGTGAGGCCACAGCTGGAGTACTGCGTCCAGTTTTGGGCCCCACAATTCAAAAAGGATGTGGAGAAGCTTGAGAGAGTCCAGAGGAGAGCCACGCGCATGATCAGAGGTCAGGAAAACAGATCTTACGATGACAGGCTGAGAGCCATGGGGCTCTTTAGCCTGGAAAAGCGCAGGCTCAGGGGTGATCTGATGGCCACCTATAAGTTTATCAGGGGTGACCACCAGGATCTGGGGGAACGTCTGTTCACCAGAGCGCCCCAAGGGATGACGAGCTTGAATGGTCACAAACTCCTGCAAGACCGTTTTAGGCTGGACATAAGGAAGAATTTCTTTCCTGTCCGAGCCCCCAAGGTCTGGAACAGTCTGCCAGCGGAGGTGGTTCAAGCACCTACACTGAACACCTTCAAGAGTAAACTGGATGCTTATCTTGCTGGGATCCTATGACCGCAGCTGACTTCCTGCCCTTTGGGCAGGGGGCTGGACTCGATGATCTCCCGAGGTCCCTTCCAGCCCTGATGTCTATGAATCTATGAAATCTATAATCCAGTAAACTGGAGCTTTCATTGAATCTGCAAAAACCCAAACACCTTGGAAAAGCCTATTAAACCCTCTGCATCTAGCTTAATCAAACAAATTTCAGGGAGGCTGAGGTTAGATATTAGGAAAATCCATTTTACTAGGAGGGTGGTGAAGCACTGGACCAGGCTCCCAGCGCAGTTGTGGAGTCTCCATGCTTGGAGGCGTTTAAGACCCAGGCAGACAAAGCCCTGGCTGGGATGATGTAGTTGGGGCTGGTGCTTGGAGCAGGGTTGGACCGGATGTCCCTTCAGCCCTCGTTGTCTGCGATTCCAGGACTGAAGTGTGTAATATTCCCAAAGTGTGAAATCAAGCTTGTTGGACAAGACCTATTCTCCATGGTGATTGGCATGAATTATATTCCCACCCTTTATTAACTGAATCCTATATCAAATGTTTTCTTAGCTTGTCCAAGTTTAGTGCCAGGCTAATCAACATATAATTACTCAGGTCATCTCACTTGCCCTGTTTGAATAACAGCACAAAGTCAGCACTCAATTTATCTTTTGGTATTTTCCCACTATTCCAAGATGTATTAAAATTCATATTAGCAGGTCAGAGATCACCGGGGACCAGCGTTCTTTAAGAAGTCCTATTGCAAGCCTTCTTTTTCTAAATAGGCTTATATTCTAATAGACGTTGTTGAGCATCATCTTTGCTCACTGGAAGACTGCAGAATACTTTATCCTCAGGTGTGCTGCAGCACATCATCTCGCCTCTTTCTGAACACACAGCAGAAATATTTATTAAACACTTTTACCTTCTCTGTGCCTTTATGAACAATTTTATCCTCTTTACAAAAGTATCCCACTAGTGGTTTGGAATTTATTTTGTTCCTGATATATATTTAGGAAACTTATTTTCCTTAGCTCTGCACCAGCCATGGATTTTCTCCCCGATATTTTTAGCTTCACTTACCCATTTTTATAACAACATTTCACAACTTTTAATTTATAGCAATTGTCAGCTATTTCCCCTTTTTTCTCATTGGTTATGTACTGCTCTTTCATTTCTCACCAACTACTTCCTCTATGGGGTCAGGCTGGGTTTTCAGCCAGAGCTGACCTGTTTCTTGATTTTGGAAACCTGGCTTTTCATCAAATGAATTAGTCTTAATATCTCTTAATTTTCATTCACATTTTTCTTTCTATTTTTATCTCCCGGGCTTAAGGAAATTAGCCCTTTTGAAACACCAAATGCAAGTGTTTGTGGCTGAAATCTTCCTCTGTTTGCCCATTATGAATGAATGAACTGATCTGAACTGTTTTGGATTGAATGAACACAACCATCAACTTTCTGAATCACTGAATCACTAGCGTCCAAGTCAGTAATTAATTCAGCTTTATCCAGGAGGAGGAACGGCCGAGGTGAGTGCAACACCTTTTGTGTTAGCAAGGCATCATCTACCCAGTGCTTCCCAAGTAATCGTGTTGCACCGTGTCGAGGTCTTCGCGGGCGTCCCTCCCACAGAACAGCACCGTCTCTTTCCTACGCGTTGCCAGCAGGTGCTCAACTCGGTCCGGTTTCTAGTCTGTTAGGTGGGCCGGTAAAAGACCCCACCGCTTCTGCCTTCATTAGAGAGCACTCTGGCTCGCACGCATTCGAGATCCTACCCGCCTGAGTTATTAACCAGTCTAAAATAGGGAAGCGTCTTTGACGGTGTCAAACTGCTGCCACCCTTTTTATCCACCCTAATCTTCCTAAGCAGGTCACCACCAGCAATTTTCATGCACCAATCGCGGGAACTGTCCTACTGGGTTTCAGACACGCCAATTATTTCAAATTTCTTCTCATCAATGAGAATTTCCAAATCTTCATGCTTGTTAGGCTGATCAACTCTCAGCATTGGTGTGCCAGCAACTGAAAAAATAATCCTTCCCTTCTGCATTCTTTGCCGCATCAGTTCGATCAGTTCTTGACCCTCCGAGTCCGTCCGCACTTGCCGCCCAGCAGCACTCCTCACGTGGGTGCAGCCGGCCGCGGGCAGGATCAGCCCCTCAGCCCGCGGAGAATCGGCACCGTTCATTCAGCTCCTTCTCCCAGCACGGGCCTCGCCCGTCATGCTGCCAAAGGCTCGCATGCAGTATTTTCAGCTTTCCTCCTTACCAAACTCCTGGGACTTGAAGGATTCACCTGAGAGCTCACACGGACTCACCCCATCTATGCTCCTCCAAGGTCCCTGAAGCGTTTCATAACCTGCACGGTGCCACACGATGCCCGTCACCCCCTGCGACATCCTAGCCCGCCTCGCCATTACAATTTGCATGTTTGCTCCAGGGAAGCAGCACCCTGTCCTGTCGACCTTGAGCTCTGCCTCTTCTTCTCAATATGGAGTTACCTGCAACCGCTCCTGGCCTTCTTTGGGTGGCTGATGAAGCTCCCTCTCCATCTGCTCGCTGCAGGAGTACCCACCAAGCGTGCCCCCTTGTCGCTCTCTAGCTTTCCTCCAGATTCAGACTCCACAGAGGTGGTTTGCTAAGCACGCAGGCTCCAATCTGGGTCGACTGCCTCCTGCTTCTCTCACCCGTGTTTCTCTCTTGTACGGTGCCCTTCCGCTTTCTTGGTGGTTACTTCCCTGCAGTTCCCATATCACGGACCTTTCCCCTTTGGGGCCACAGACTCCAAACGCAGCCATCCAAAGAAGTCTTCATGTCCTTGGATGTGCTACAGCATTGACACCGGTGTTACCAAGATGCTCATTTTCTCCTCTAGCGTCCCAGGCCCTACTTCACACACCAGAAATCTCCTCCAGCCTTTGGCCAAACAGACAACGCAGGCTACCTAAGGAAGTCGTAGCGCCGCCTCCCTCGCCATCCCTACCCAGCAAGGAGCCAAACCCAAATCGAAGGAGCCACTCTCTCCTCAGACAGCTGCTAGCTGCACTGGTCCCCGACCGGCGTTCGCCCAGCGCAGGACACCGCAGGTGCTTCTGGGCAGAGGCGCTGCCGCGACCACGACTTGCACGCACGCGAGCTAGGTGGAAGCGAGCTGGGCATTGCTAGCAGCGTAACTCTCAGCACAGAGCCTGGTGTCAACTGCAAAACTGCTTGCGAAGCCCGATTAATAGTTCAGGCAGCTAGCTTGTGCTGAGCTGCTGCCAGCGCGTCCAAGCTCATTCGTGTAGAGCTGGCTCAGGTACGATGCTCAGTCACTGCAGCCTCATCGGGGAAGATGCAGGTTAAGCTCCTTCCCCTTGCAGACAGAGCGGGCTAGACACCTGGGGAACATCTACGCAGCACACGACCACAATACGCACAGACGCTGAGCCAACTCTGTGCACGCAGACCCCTGAATTAGAAACACAGCTACCCGCTTCCGGCTCAAAGGCAGTGGGTGCAGAGCTAGCTTGGGCAACGGGGTGGAGCTGCCTGGCATGGCACAGACCAACACCCAGAGGCTTTGCACACTGCGTTGTGACCTCAGGGTTCAAGCCCAGTGGTCCTCTGGGGCACAGACCGTGCACATCTGGCCTGCTCAGGTCCACTCCTCAGCCACCCTGCGAGACGCCTAGTGCACCGCTCACGCTTTACCTCCAAGTGCGGGACCCGTCCCTGGCCTCTGAAGCTCCTGTTCAGCTGCAGCAGTGTGGCCCAGGACAACGGTCACGTCCACGTCCAGGCTGATCCATCTTCTGTCCGGCACCCACGCGGACTGTCTGGCACGAGGCCTGGCCAGAGGAGCAACGTCCCCTCCTGTTCCCATCTGCGGAAAGATGCTAGCACTGCGTAGGCATCCATCTAGACTGAACGCTAGGATGGAGAGAGCAGCATGTGACAGGAAAATCAATTATGAATTTGAGTCTCTATTTCTGACAGTTTAGTCTTTTAAAGAAAATGTTTAATGAGGATATTTTTATGAAATGTAACAAATGTAATTCGTACTACAGCAATTTTAATATGTGTATTATCAGTGCTGGCAAGGTTTCAGGAGTAGCTAGCTACAGTCGTGGTGCCAGGTTTTTGTCCTTGAGGTAAGAAATAGCTCGTTCTCGCTTTTCATTATAAGAGCATAATGTGACATTTGTATAAGCAGCATGAGAAGAGATCAGTGTTTATCATCAGTGCCCATTAGGCCTCCACCGCTCCCGCACACAGACAGGATCACTCCTCGGGCAGAGCGAGATGAATCAGGTGAGGGAACAGCCTGCCTGTCTCCACGCACGGTGATGCTGCGCGTGCTGGAAGAAAACGATGAGCGGGACGGCGAAATCCTGAGCGGGACGAGACGAGCGGCCGAGTTCTGCAAAGGTCGTCCCGGCGGAGGGGAGGATGGGGAGACAACGCCGTCCAAGCTGCATGCCCCTGCCCACCACAGAGATCCACCCTGCTATTCACAACATTGTTCGAGGGGAGCTCCAGCGAAGTCTACGTCTGAACCCTGCACTGCATTACGTGACCAGAAACCAACTGCAGCCTCTGAACGTGACGTCAGGTGACGATTCCCTTTGCCCCAGTGTTGCTCGCTGTGCCGGGCAGCGTGCAGCGGCAGAGGCCCCCACCTCGCCCCTGGGCTTTCCCCACTACACGGGTGACCACAGACTGCCGGGAGACCCTCACTCCCAACCCGCCTCCCCCCACCCCCACGGCCGCTGATGTCATTTGGCCGCTGGTTCAGCACTAGCGCAAGCATCTCTGCAAGGCGCAGCACCCCGCCGGCTACGCCCTCCCTGAGCAGAACAGGACACGGACAGGGCCGAGGCCAGCTTCACCAGAAGAGCTGAAGGATGAAGGAGGAGACGCGCGCAGAGGTCCTGGCTGGGGATACACAGCCTGAATGGGATGCAGAAGGCAAGGGCGAGCCGAGAGAGGAATCCGGAGGGTGCCGATCTGGTCCAAATGGCAGATGGGCAAGACTCTGCTCCAACCACATCCTGATCGGTGAATAACCAACTTCAAGAAGAAAACTGTTAACCAGGTTCATAGAGAGCTGTTGAGAGCGATCAGCTAGCACAGTCGGGGATGCATCCTCGAAACCAGTGACGGGGGGTGTCCGAGAGGGTACGACAGGGGTATGGATCCCTCTAGACATACCTCATTCACATGCTCTTCTCTAAAGCATCTGCTACTTCCACCGTCGGATACGGGCTGGATGGACCGCCGATACAGTCCAGGGCAGCGCTACTGATTTCTTCACAATAAAAACTTTGCTCCGACTCACTGAGACCCTCTCATGCGTGTTCAGGGAAGCTTTGATTGCAGGGAGACTAGGGGAAAAATGTGCATGGCCAACACCTTGCCGTACTGCGAGAAACCCAGGGGTATCGAGGGATGTCCCTATTACAGCTGCATCACGGGCAGTACATGAGGTGCTGCAACATGCATGGGGGAAGGAAGAACAATCTGAGATGTAATCCAGCAATCAGGATTATCATGATAATTTCAGGCAGTAATTAGTAAATGGAAAGTTAATTATCTCTGCTTCCCCCACCCCACACCTCACCCAGCTGTTCGCAAATTGATAACCATAGAAACAAGTGCGAGCGAGCTCGGGTAGTTTGTATGCAGGCAGTATCAAAGGAACACATTTGCATTCTTTGCCACAAGAATCAATTTACCTTGATTGATGACTGAACTTCAATAAGTTCTTTAATATTTTGGTCATTAGCCAGGATGCCATAACGGTGTCACCAGAGTGCTATTGTATTTCACACCATGGCTGTTATTAGCCGCGTGGTATAATACATTTGAACTTCTAATTGAGCCCTCTTACAATCCTGATGATCAACATATTTCAAGAGAAGATTCATTGAGATCAGCTCCACCTGCCTAACGCATCTCTCGCTCCGCTCTTCACGTAGGCGCAGACAGCACCGAGACCCCCCCGCGCGGCACAGCGAGGGGGTCCACGTGCCCTCCCCGCCTGCTCAGTTTCACTGGAGTTACCTCCACCCCCTGCAAGTGATGCAAACAGCCTTTCAACAACCACAGCCACCAGCCGGTGTGTTAAAATGATGGGCAGTCGTTTCACTTTCCCTGGTAGTAACACTTCTGAATGGGTTCACTAGCAACACTTCCTCTTCTGTGGCTAGGTGCTTCATGCTAAATGTTGACAGGTACAAGACAATCCTCTGGAGAGCGGACACGCCGGTAAGGTCAAGGTACTGTCAAGACTTAGAATAGTAGGCAAAGCAGTGATGGAAAACACGGGGAGCGCGCTGCCTGGAAAAAACCTGAAAATCCAGGCGTGCGGTCTGACAAGCTCAGCGGAGCAGCATGGGAGCCCTTTAGTTACAACAGCACCTTGAGCCTGCGCTTCCCGTTAAGTGGAAAAATCCCCAGACTTACTCGCCTGATGGAAATGTCAAGTTGCCCTTGCTGCCGGTAGAAAGGATGACAGCACCACCCTGTATCGCACCCAGAGATATCCCATTCTGGATCAGGCTAAGTCCTTGGCCTGAGGAGCTCACAGACCTGGGGCATGTCTCCACTGAACCACCACGTCTGGAGCAGAGGTACCCAAATTAATGAGAAGCAAGATCAATTAGCCTGCCTGGAGCTTCCTGCCACCATGGCTAGACTGCTTCTCGCCCAGGGCTCCCGTGAGACCGCTGCGCTGCACCGCGTAGTGCCGACGTACCCAGAGCTGTACAACGCAACCCGAACCAGCCCTCCTCTGCAGCGGCACAGGAGCGTGGCAAAAATACAAAAGAGTGAGCAAGAGGCTGATCACATTTCAGTCCTGGAAGTAGAGGCGAGACAACTAATGAAACGGCAACGGCAGCGAATCTACTGGAAGGAGGGGATCGCGGGAACCAGCGCTGGCTCTTGCTATGCCAACTGCCTGTTGAGCGACTGGCAAGAATTAACACTGTGCTGTCAATGGTCCACGTTTCGCTTGATTACCCACCTTTAAAACTGATTGGGAAGAAAATTAATTCAGATGTGTGCGTCAGGAGATCCTATAAGCAATCTCAGTCACCGCCTCCGAGCTGCTGCAACACTAATTGTTAGAAAACCTCTTGGTGAAGCAGCCGGCACAGTTTGCTATCCCACACGTACTGACTGGGACAGGGCCGTGGGCTGTCCTGTCCAAGCTAGACTGCAGGGAAGTCCAGACGGCCTGAGCCCAGCTCCACTGCAGATCGACCCTCCAATTTCTCTTGCGAGGGGTTCCCTCACCCAGGCTGTTTTCATTTAAATTTTCCCCCTTGTTGCTCACAATCTGCTGCTTCTGCTTTGCAGCCTGCAGAGAACAACACTTCCCCATCACTTTCTGTAGCAGCCGAAAATACTTCTGCTTCCCCTTAAATTGTCTTTTCTCCCTCCTGAGCAAGCCTCTCATTCAAACCTGCAAACATGGGAGATTTTTTAACATTATTTCCCTTTGATATCCTGATGAGAAAGAATTCTTACGTCTGTATCTTTTGTTTTCTCCTCTCTGAATACTAACAGAATATTCAATGAATGCATTTAATATTTCTTAGCAACCTACAATTTATCCTTTGTGTGGTTAAAATGAGACTACGAGCAAAAAAAAACAACCTGGCTGCATAAAAATGGTATATTTTTACTTAACAGGCCTAGTCCCTGTGTGCCACCCGTCACGTCCGCCCATTGGACTAACGGGAGTAATGCTAACTGCATCTTTATCTTGTTGCCTCTCAAAATAAAGCAGCTCTTGCAGAGCGCGAGCCGGAGCCTCTTTCAGCTCATGTATCATTAATGGGATCGCAAGTAAAGTTCTGAATCACTATATTGCTGAATTAACACCCAAGAGGCCCCCGCTGTCTCCTCCTTGGAGCGCATTACTCGGATTTGGGGTGGAAATGGGAGGAGGTGGCAAAGCTTCTTCTTTCGGTGTTGAACTACCGTCTTCTCATCTGGAAACAGCGAGGGCAGGGAACAATGAGCATGCACCAAACAAGGTGCCTGTCTTAATAAAAAAAGCCCGTATTTCCAACTCTCCAGTGATGTCCTCAAGGCACAGGCTTTAAATAATGCCCGTGAAGGCCCTGCCGAGGAATCTGGAAGATGAATCCAAGGTCCCGGATGCCCTCCTGCGAGCGGGACGGACAAGACGGTTTCTTTGAAACAGCGTCCTTCCAAGTGCCCACGTCCCGGCGGGCGTTAAAGGGCAGCGCCGTACGGATCCTGACATGATTTACTGGAAGCGAACATATGTTGCCTTCCACACGGCTCTCCACGAGGCCCTGCTTTATTAGCTGAACCTGCTGCGTGCTGATGTGGACACACGGAGATGCACGGCTCCAAAGGACCAAGTGCACTCATTACACACATTCGTGTGAGAAAGGAGGAGATGGAGAGGGTTACTCTAACACTGAAGCTTTTATCCTTGATTTCTTCAGCTGCAAACCACCACCACTTACTCTCTACTTCGGTTTCCATCAAACTTGGCATTTTAAAAGCTTGTTTTGTGTTTTGTAATCCAAGTGCTGTTTTGAATTTGTTTCAAGATGAATGTTGCTTTCATTCCCATCACTGGTTTCAAGCCTGCATTTCAGGGCTCTGCTGCATTTTCACTATATTTAGCACTTATTAGGCAATTATCACTGAGTCAGGTAGAGTGACAGCATTTTCACAGTTCAAGCACACAATTTTGCATTTCTGGGAGATGATTTTTAAACTTCTTAAATGTAAATAGCATCCTCCTAATTGCACAGATCAGAATGTCACCAGCTAATCCTTGTGCTTTCCCGTTGACTCCTGTCAGCTGCTCCGTTGCTTTACTTATCAATGTCAGGACAGGTCCTTGATTACCTTTGTTCAGGTGATGCCAGAACTCCTTTTATTCCCATTCCCCAGGGTTCACGTCTTGGCTACTGCAGATCTGATCCTCCCGGCATTTGCTACAAAAGGTGAATCCGAAAGCACAAGGCCTGCATCCCCGGGCGAGCTAACATTGCCGCAATCTTCCACAGACCTGGTGTAAGATGATCAGCAATCTCTCGGGAGCACAAGGGAGAGGCCCGGCCACAGCCCTGCTGCGTTTCAACTCCAGAAGCGTCGGAGCGCCCAACACCAGCACGCACATTTTGCAAGCAGTGCTTCCCTCTGCTAGCGGGGCTCCTGCCCCCACCCTGCAGCCTCAGCGCTACCTGCTCCCCAGGCCCGCGCGCCTTCACTGGACACCCAAGAAACAGCGCGAAGTGCGATGGCAGCGGCCATGAGCTAGTTTAAAGGAGCACAGCCACGAGCCTGGGGCCACAGAAGAAAAAGGGCAAGGGGTTTCCACGCATCGCAGCAAGCAGAGCTGTAAGGGAGAAGGGCGAGGAATGTCCTGGTGCGTCACCGACACGTGGACGTGTGGACTCCGGCTCTTCCCCTTTACCCAGAGGGCCTCATCCTCTGCACGGCCCGGAGCGGCAGGAGGCAGGCTGGAGAGGGACGAGGAGCCGGAGTCTCGCTGCCCAGGAAGGGTGCCCGCTCCCAACAACAGCAGAGGAGGATCAGAGAAGGGGAGAAGCAGGAAGGCCTTCGTTCCAGTTAGTGACGAGCGGCAGGGCTGCTGGCAGTGGGGAGACGGGGAGGGACGCAAGGGAGAGAGCAGTTGAATTTTCTTGGCTCTTTCTTCTGCCGGAGAGATCTAAGGACAAATAACTCGCCTTCTGGGTGAAGATGCAATAGGTCAGCTCTGCTGGAAGGGAAAGTTACAAGGAACAAGGGGAGGCGAGTGCAGCTTCTAAAGAAGCTACGGGTTAAAAAAAATCTAGCCGGGAAATGTAGAAAGGGAGAAACGCAGCGTGCATGTGAGTGGGGAGGGAGACGGAGGGCAGAGCGGACGAAGGCTGCAGAGGAGAGATAAAAGCGGCGGAAAAGCCGAACGAGTTAATGCTGCCATTGGGGTTATAGGAAATAAGAGGAGAGTTTAGACCTAAATCAGGGAAAAGTAGGTCTGTTAATAAGGAGGAAGGGGGATGAAATTCAGGATCTGAAGTGCCTGAATGGATGAGCATTTTTACAAAGAAAAATAAGGAGAAAAGTAGGGCTGGGTAGTTTAATCCCAGGGCGTTAGGGGAATTAGTTAACAAATGTGCTAAGCCGATGGCAATTATTTCTACGAGGCGGCGGAGAGCCAGGCCAGGAGAGGACTGGGAGAAGCAGGTGAACCTAACACAGGAAAGGCAAGAAGGGCAATCCCAGAAATCCCTGCGCCGTGACGCCCAGGTGTGAGCGCTGACGGGCACGCCGGGGAGGCAAGCAAGCAAGGGCCGCAAATGAGCGCAGGTATTTCTGCGGGTCCAATTAACAGACGAATGGACCGGGCGGCGGGAGGCCTGGTGTGGAGCACAGCGCGGGCTACCGCCGCTCGCAGACACCCAGCCGCACAACCGAAGCTGGCGGCGAACGGCAAAGCCAAACCCGATTATCTCACTTTCGCTGTGCGTCTCTCACCTTAACCGATTCCCCAAATCTTGAGAAGCTCAACATGGAAGCGGCTTTGCTCCCTACCGCTGCACAGCCACCGCTGGGTTGATGCCACGCAGCCCTTGAGATCTGGGAGCAAAACGCATGCTGGCCGACATCGGATTTTATCCGATGGCGTGATATTCCAACGAGACTCTCGCCTAGGACAAGAGCTGTTCAGCTTGGCAAACAAGATGAGCCATTGCATAAGGTAAAGGTGCCTGACCTGGGGAACAGATCCCGTGAGCAGCATGGGCAGCTGGTGCACGTGGCCCGCAGCAGATCGAGGAGGGGATAAGCAGCACAGCAGCAGATAGGGCAGGAAGCAGAAAGCAGAGCAGGAGCCCAGACAGGGAATGGGGTGGGAGCGGCACTTGGGTAGGGCGTGGGTCTAATTCGCAGCATGCGGGGCAAGAGGCTGGCCCTCACCGGTGCAAAAGGGTGGTGTTATAACACGAAGGTACAGACTTACCCAGAAGGAAGAGAGGCAGGAGGGACGCTTGGCTTCTGCTTTTAAAAGATCTCTATTCTAGGCAATGCAATGACAGGAGATGGATGGGCCCAGCTATGTATTTGTCTCAGCAGAATAATCTCATCTAAAAAACCTCACAGCAAATGTTGGCTGGTGCCACTGAGGACTTGAATTGGTTTGTAAAGCAGTATATTTCATAGGTAAGGGCCCATCTGTGAGTGGCAAGACCACAGGACCTTGTTTTAGGCAACGCTCCTCTCTTCCCTGTCTATCTTCACTCCCCACGTTCCCAGCTGAGCTCCTCCTGGCTATGGATGAAGTTCCTTCTTACTTTTCCTCAAGTTTTCACTGGGAGCCTCCTTGTAGCAGCATTTTTTTCCTACCTTGGTGGCTCTACCACAAAGCAGGTGGAGAAGGTGCAGGTGCTTGCGCCACGTCCCCCTGCCTATGCTGTGGACGGATGCTGTAGTGTCGGTGCCATGACATCTGTCTGGAGGGGTTAGGAACAACGAACCTTGCATTCATACAGCAGGTTGGGCCAAACTTCCCCCAAGTGCCTTCCAGCCTTGCATCTTAAGACTCTCAATAATAACTCTCTCGACTCTAGTAATAGCATGATGCAGCAGTAGCTTGCAAAATCATATCCCCATTTCACACGTAGGGAACTGAGGCAGAGAGGGAAAGTGATTTGTCCAAGTCTCCCAGTAAGTCTGCGGCAGAGGCTGAGAACAGAAGGAATACCTCCCGAATGCGGCCACCCAGGACGAGGGGCGGGTTAAGTCTTTCCATCCTTCATCTGGCTGCCGAGACGAACGAGCAGGAGAACTGTGACAGTGGCTCTTTTGCTGCAAGCATCCGTCCACTAGAAATGACACGGAGGTGACATTCATTTCAAGCAGCTCAACTGCACAGCCGTCTGCTGGTAACTCTCAATCACGAATGAATTAAGACAATGAGAGCCCGAGACCTAGATAGAAAGGCCAAGTAAATCCCACTGCCAACCTCCTGAGCCAGCACGTTCCCCCCGCTTGCAGCCTCGATCAACGTCCCTTGTGCTGGGCTCGTCCCACTTCATCGTCTCCTCTCTGCATTAACCACTCTTGCCAGGGGCCCTTTCCTGGAGACGCTGTTTAAGTTAGGTCAGAAAGTTGGTCTCACTTTCAAAGCCGAGTTTGTAGTGGAAAGCCTCAAGTCGAAGAGCTTTATTCTGCCGAGACCTTTCCAGTTGAAAGCGCTAAATTTTTCCTTTTTTCCCCCTTGCCTGTTACAGAGACTCCTCCCTGAAGCACAAACCATTCTTCCTTGCCGAAATCTCTCAATATTTCTCTCTGGCTCACAGTGAAATGGTGAGACACACGATGGGTTAGTTTAAGTTTCACACTGATCACTCTTCTTCTGAGCAAAAGTCTATAGTCTCACCAGACGGGCCGCACCCCATTCACTTTCCAGAGAGCAATGGAAGAAGGAAAAGAATAGTTCACCATGCTTCCAGCTGAAAAGCTGTCACAGAAGTACAGCACTCGCACTCGAGCCTTTCACAATGAGCTTCAATTTGAAAATGCACCAACATCTGGCAGGGCTTGGGCAGCTTCCCTAGAAAAGGACGACAGAAGTACCCGCAAACGCCGAACCTCAACATCACGTCTGGGGCGGCCCTAGCAATCGTAGCAATGGTGGAGGCAAGCCTCAGGCACTGTGGGCACCATGTCGTCTAATTAACAGAGGGCGAGAGCGCACAGTCAGAAGAGCACCTGAGCGCTGTCTACACTACGGCTTCTACCGCTCCTGGTACCCAATGGCAACGAAACCAGCTGATGGAAGCATCCTCGGTGCAGGACAACTCGCTTTCCATCCCTACCCGGAGGCGTGCGTGCCGTCAGTGAGCGGAGACAGATGTGCCACGACCAGTTTGCCTCCCCCCTCACCCCCCACGCACCTTCCAGTAACAGCACTGGCACAACAGGCACTCGTTGTGCCTAGGCTTGCTGTTTTAGCTTGATGGTGAATATCCTTGATTTTGGCAGCGCGTCTTCTAGCCCCGGCGGCCTCTTCAAACGTTTGCATTCGCGTCTTCTCCCCTCAGTAATTTTCGGTGCTTTGAGTGTTTCAGGAATTTCACTATATAAATAGATACCCTAATCTTGTAACAGCATACTAGATTACATAATTGCGATTAGGATGGGTAATTACACAGTGCACATAGGAAACAGACAGCTTTCAACATCCCATATCACAACTGTGTCAAAATATTTTATTTACAGAACACCAGAAGCAGCAATTGCACGGACTACACACCACTCTTATTTTACAACACAATTGTTTGTGAGATGCAGCTGTATAAAAATAGCTTCAGAGCAATCCACCAAATGTCTGCGCTTCCTTTTTTTACACTGCAAAGACAGACCAGGGTCTTACCTTCTGAAGGAGATTTGAGCAGAGCGCTAATTTCTGCAGCCCGGAAAATGGATGCTGTCTCACAGCAGCAACATCACTGGCCATCACTAAAATGCCTTCCTACAGCAGAGCTCGCAGGCCAAGTCAAACACCGAGCCATGGTCGGCAGGCAGTTTTGTCAAGGTATTTAGCTCTCATGTTGATCTGCCAACAACCTTTTAATTGAGTGAATCGTAAGTATATCACAGAGTCATAGCTTATTCATCAGCAAAGAAAACAGCTCCCATTGCACGCAAATTGTCTTTTTGTTTTCACCCGTGACCTCAGCTTCATAACGTTTAATGTCGGGTAACATTTCTGCGTGCTGTACCGAGAGGCAAAAAGGAGACGCAGAGGTGATTACTGGAACCTGGAGATGTAATCCTCCAGAATTGTGCAGGAAATGGGCAAAGTCAGCTGTTACTCTACACAGTCAGCTTTAAAGGAAAAAGACAATAAAGCCTAACAAAGAGGTTAAGCAGCACAGTGCATACTTGCATAAACAGCAAATGACATAACTCCAGCACAGACGTGCGGACTGACATGCGGGTTGAGTGCTTTCTGACCCCCATCCCACGGTGATGTAGGGCCGCACACCGATGTAGCACAAGTCTAATTACACGTTTATATCACAAGCAAAACTGCCCAGAGGAATTTCTCCGTTGCGGGCGAGATGAGATGTAGCTAAACAAGGGGCAGAGCCATGCGGAGAGAGGCAGTCATCATTCAAACACTCCCCAATTCTAATGCAAGCTCCGAAATCCATCATTAAAAATGTAATTTTGCAGCACTCACAATTACAGCTGCTCTTTCTATTAGAACAACCGTTTTTCCAGAGGTTTTACACAGTTTAATTTGAACAGGATGAAGTTTGACATACGGACTAGCGTTTGATTTAATACTAAGTACTGCTCTACACCGATGTGCCCATAAAGCGTAAAGCACTTACAGTATTATACATAGCGTGTCATGACCCACAACAGATTTTTTTTTTAATGCATATACATGCACGTGTGCACACACACACAGGCACTGACAGAGCCTACATACTGCTTGCTCAAAGCCAGGCTGTCACCCTTGAAACCAGTACATTTTAAATGACAAATAACCGAACACCCAATGATGCTTGCAAGATGATGCTATAAGACTTCAGCCCCCTTCGTGTAGGAGGTCTGGCACGGATCAGATACAAAAAGGCTGTTCTGGATTTGAAAAGGATTACCCCAAGAAGGATTCCCAAATCTTGCTCTAGGAGCTGCTCTGCAGTCGTGCAGGGAGAGGAGGTGCCTGGGAAAATCCCCGGCAGCACCAGAGCCGGCAAGAAGGGCTGCGACTTCAGCTCACCCACATTATCCGCCGGTACGCAGCGAGGCCCTCTTACGGCTCCGGCTACAGCACGCCAGGTGCTGTACACAACACACCACCACCGGCCTGACAGCTGCCCCGTGGGCTTACAAACTCAACAACTGGCAAGACGGGGACCAGGCCTGCTGGGAGCGCAGGAAGCTGCGCAAAGCAGCTGGGAATCACTCGGGTGGTGGGTTTCAGCAGAGGCTGTGCTAGGGAAGCAATAAGATGTATTGGGCTGACTGTATTGCCGGGAGACATCTTCGACCAGCCTTTGGGCATGAGGTCACCCTGTCACCTTTAAAGACTGCCAACAGCGTGGAGCTGGGAGCTCGTTCGCCGGCGTTTTCTCCTGCCGTTCGTGTTAAATAGTCTCCCCAGCTGGAACGTGCACATCTCGGATCCACCCACCAGCATCGGGAGAGCCAGAAAGCAGCTGGGCAAGGTGGCACCGTCGTGCAAAATGCCCCAAGCGCTCTCTCAGCAGACACCTGCCACACTGCTGCCTGCGCCCCTAGCGCTGCCCTCGATGCAGTGGAAGCAGGCAGGACGCCTCCGCACTCCCCAACACGTGTCACTGTTACCTGCCAGGTCACATCCCAGCCTTATGAGCCTCCTGTGCCCGGGGTCCAAGCAACAAGGCCGCAGGGCAGGAGAAGGGCAGGCTTTTGCAGGGAACCGGCTCGGACCGTGGGGTCTTTGGATTTTAAAAGTTTGTGTTTTTAATGCAACCCACCCAGCTGGAACGGGCGGCAGCGCTGTACAACCCCCTTGGGTGTTACTGGGTACGATGGCGATGAGGGAACGGGTGTGAAGACCACCTTTACCCCGTGAATACGTGGTTCCCGCATTCGAGCGCACACACATGGCTGGGTGGGGGGAGCTGCCTCTCCCGATTCATTTCTCCTGGGCCCACCGGTAAGCCCTCCATTCAGCGCCGGTCTGGGCACCGTAGCTCCCAGTAAGCGCTGTGCTAATTAACGGAGGCGGCTCCCGGCAGCCAGGCGAGGGCTAATTCCACCACGGTTATTCCACGAGTTTGGAGACCTGCGTTGAACATCTGAGCACGATACTGTGAAAGCTGGACCCTCACGACACTTCCAGGTAGGGCTGGCAGAGCTGGGAATGCCTCCCCCTATTTATTTGTGCAGCCAACAGTAACCCTCCCTTGGAGACCTAATTAAATCACAAGGAAAAGCATCTAACAATGTCCAGCAGGCTTGAAAGCTGTCTGAATCATGGCCGTTGGCACCGAGTTCACATTCTGCTGGGGAGCAACTTTACATTAAATCTCCTTGAAATCAAATGCCCTGGCCTGGCTCCTCTCCAGCCGGCTCAAGTTATCATTGCCGAGACTTCAGGACTGCTTTGTTCCTACTGGAAGGAAGTTCAAAGCCGGCTGCAATGGAGGGAGGAGTGGATTTCCAGCCTCCAGCCAAACGAGATGACATCCACTCCATCTTCCATTTTTATCAGAGGCCAGGAACAGGGCGTCTTCTCGGCAGCATCCGAATCAATCACTTTATTGCAAAAGCCACTGCTAGCAGGGATTACTCAACCTGACGTTCATTGATGTTTGATCACTGCCATGCATTGTGTTACGAATGGAGCATGCACCAGTCCCCATGGGCTGCACGGCACCTCTGCCAGCTGAGGAGCTCCCCTTCCTGCCAGAAACGGCACCACGAAGCGTGAAGAGCGGAGAACACTTCAGAGCTCAAGCATGCTCTGCCAGCTCTCCAGCCCCTCAGATGTTTATTCAATCGTCATTCAATCATGATTAATGCTCATTTATTCAATCAATTTAGCAACCTGCTTGCTCAATGTTTCGCCAACCTCCTACAGAAACGCCAAGATTGAAGACACAAGTGACCATTCAGCCCACAGACCTTAAACTTGCTCAGGGAAGAAGTTATGTTCTCCCAAAAAGCACGTACAAAGAGAAGGTCCTGGAAAGATTCAATGCAAAACCAGGATACAAGCAGCGCTGCAAGACCGCAGTGCACCAGGGGTGCACGGCAGGCTGCAAAGGACATTTCCGAGACCTGGCGGTGAGTTTGATCCATACTGTCCCTGAGGCTGCTTATCACTATTATCACCAGATTATGTGCCTCGTTTTGGAGGAAACCGACACAGGATTGCCACTAAAACTATTTCCAATAACTGATTACACAGCCCATATTTACAGTGCTATTTCAGCCTCAATTTTGATCAGCTTTTGCTGATTTATAACACTGTCGCCTACTTTTAAGAGCCTGCAGTCAACTGCATTATACAGTAAGTAATGAATAGACTCACTAGCTTCAGATCAAAGGCTGAAACTCCATTAGACAACAATTGTATGAAGTATGGCTAAAAAATATATGGTTATTAACTTTGTCTCCCTGCGTGCTCTGCCATAAGACTCCTCCTGTACTCCTGAGTCAGGTCTACTGTAAACCAGCCCCAGTAAAAGGGCAAAGGATGCGTTTCGGGGAAGGGCCGCGTTTCACCCGGCGGTCCGCGTTCTCCGTGGACAAACTGAACGAGAATGGGCCGGTCCTGCCGGGCAGCCGAGGAGAGGTAGCGCGGCACGCGCGTGCCAGCGGCAGGGCTAATTCTAGCTGCGACCAGGGATGAACCAGCGGAGAACCGCAGCAGAGTTGCGGCTCCGTGCTTGCCCGGTGCGGGCTGAAGTAGGACACAGACAAAGTGCCTGCTCCTGGGGCCAGCCTTGCTTGTACCGTTGCAACTCAGCAAGGCCAGTGACCCCTCCTGGGCTTGGGACCCACTGCTTGAGAGGCACAGAAAGGACTGAACTGGACTGGCTACACACACAAGCACAATGCGCCCCTCTGAAGCGCTGCAAATCAGGCTGATGGGGGGTTGTCTACAGTCTGCTGCACACCGGAGACCTTGGACCCTGTTCAAAGCCCTGGCCCCTGGAATAGCAGTTGCCTTACACAAGCGCTCGCCAGCAGCTGCAGGTTTTACAGCGTGCTCCAAAGAGATTTTTACTTGTTGCATTGAAACTATGGAGGCAGCACAGTTGCCCGCACTCCTGTTATCTCATGGGATGCATGGTGCTGCATGGAGCATGGGGGTAGCACGTGTGGCAGTCTCCTCACAGCAGGCAAGGTGACAAGGACACATGGTAGCCTGGCCGGAGGTCCTGCCGGCCACCCCTCGCGCCGTCAGGGACCGAGACACTCACTTGAAAGGGGAAAAAAAAGGGAAAACTCGTTCTTCATCTAGGATTTTTCTGGCCATTAAATATCAAACAAGCTTTCTGATGCAACAATCACGGGATGCAAATGCACCACTCGGTGAGGAACAATCTGCTTCCAAGAGGGTGTTTCTGCCCCACAGGAGATCAGAGACAGGAGCAAGCGCTGCTGCCACCTTTCAGCTCAGGTGCGGGTCTCTCATCATTTGCAAACTACCAGCCAGGACGAGGACTCTGCTCGGTACCCGCGCGTAGGCAGCCGGAGACAACCCTGTCCCAAGGAGCTTCCAGTAGCGCGGTTCAAGGCATCGTCCCCCGTCCCCTTGCCCCCAACTCGGATGCTGCTGCATAAATGGCTGCAGCACTGTCACCAAGCGCGAAAGGTTTCGTCGTGCCATTTATGGACTGCCAGATGCGACGAGCTTGTTATATCCAACTTTGATTAGCTGTGAAATGAATCTACAGACAGATTATTGGTCTTTGTCTAGCTCTCCTTTCCCTTTCGGGCTCAGGATTTATCTCCGTCTGTCATTCAGCTGAAGCGACGGCCAAGATTACTGGCACGGCATTTTCATCCCTGGCCATTTAGCTTCTGATGGCTGTGGTGTAAACACATAACGCTGGCGTGAGATCCCTGCTGATGGACAGCCACTATTAGGTGGATTATACTGTATCATTTCACCATCCCGTTTATCTAGGGCAGCAGCACCCCCAGGGACCCCTCGCGGAGAGCCGCATCAAACACCAGCAAAGGCTGGGCACAGGCGTGCAAAGGTCTTGCACACATCCCTCTCCACCTGAGCCCACGCTTCCCAGCCAGGGTGCCTGCCAGGCCTGTATTTCTGAGGTTTCAGCCCGGGGGCCCTGCTGTCACCGTCTTGACGCGGCCAGGGCCCCCCGCTCTCCTCTTCTCCCCCTGCGCTCCCTGCTCACCGACATCGCGACCGTCTCGTCACCCGCGATCCTCCTTCCAGCGCCTCCCAGCTGTTACGAAGCCTGTTCCCGTCTCCCCGTTCAGCTAAAACAAGGCCCTTCCTTCCCCGTGGTTCCTCAACACCCCGGCCTGCTCCCACGTCCCTGCCCCGCGGACATAAGACCCTGGCTCTCCCTGCAAGCCTCTGCACTGGGTCACCCCAGCCCGCATCTTCTGGCCTCAGTGGGTCCCTCGCACGCAACGGCAAAGCCAGATGCATGGCTCCCTGCTCGGGCGAGCGCTCCAGCCCAACAACCGAGTGCAAGACGAAGGAGGAAGGGAAAGTGCCCAGATAAAGGGAAGTGCCCGACAGCACAGACTCAGAAACGGGACGGCTGGAAGGGGCCACCAGATCCTTCGTCCAGCCTTCGCACGTCTCCAGCCGCGGGATTTCACACAGTCACTCCCATGCTGAGGCTGGTAATTGCGTTCAATTGATGTATTGCCCAAAAAAGGCACCGTGGCCGGATCTGACCGAGAACCTACCGCTTCTTCTGGTAGCTGGCCCAGCAGCCGACGACCCTCGCTGTGAGAAAATTGTGCCGTGTTTCCAATTTGACACCTGGTTTCAACTTCCAGCCATGAGTTCTTGTTATATCTTTCACTACTAAATTAAAGAGCGTGCCCTTTAGCACCTGGTATTTTCCCTCCGTGAGGATATCGTATGCTGCAATCAAGTCACCTCTCAATCTTCCCTCTGATAAGCTAAATAGACTGAGCTCTTTATATTGCAATCCCATATCAACTCCTCCATTATTGCACCCAGGACTCCTGTCAGACTAACAGTCTGTAATTACCTGGTCCGTCCTGCTTGCTCTTTGCTGACTTGGTGCCAATATCCTGAATCTTCTCATCTTCTGAAATTTTTCAGATATTCCAGGATTTATTAAAAATCATCGTCAGTGGGCCCAAGAGCTCCCCAGGCATCACTTTTAGGACCCTGGGGTGCAAGTTTCCCAGGCCTGCAGGTTTACAAACGTTTATCTAATACAGATTTTACTCAACATCCTCTTTGCTTGCTGGAGGACTGGGAGGTTCTTCCCCGTGAGCCGAGCGCAGCGGCTGCTTCTCTCCAAATGCAGGGCAGAGAAGTTCATCAAACCCTTCAGCTGCTTCTCCACCACTATCAGCAGCTTCCCCGTTTCTGGTATTTCAGACCTATCCCGCTGCTGGTATTTCCATGCTCCATAGGCCAGGCCTGCCATCCAGTGAGCAATACAACAAGGTAGAGGCATGGGTGGAAGATGGCAATGAAAGCAGCGCTAAGGCAGGCAAAGTAGGCACAGCCAGGCAGACAGGAGAGCTGAGATACAGGCATGAAAGCTTTGAACAGCCTCCAGGAGAAGGGCAAGGAAGGGAAGAGATTCAAGGACAGCGGCAGCGTGACAGGTAGCTCGGTGTGCTGGGAGAGGATGATCTTATTAACATACCGTGCCTGATCTAACGCACGGGCTCTCTCCTAATCCCCATGTCCTGAGCTCTTCCCTCTGGCACATCCTTCCTCTTCACGTATTTCTGCCTTTCCCGGGGGCAAAGCGTGCTGCTGGGGCAATGCACCGAGTGCAAGATAACACCAGAGCCTGCGGCTGGCACGCAACACCCCTGGGGCAGAGCTCTGCGAGAACCGCCGCCCCCACGAGCGCTTCATTATCAGGTCTCCCCGTTGCAGACACGCAGCGTTTCGCTGGCTCGGCATTTTGAGGAATGCCATCAGAGCCGTGCGAGCAGAGCTCCTGGACACCGCTCGCCACATGCCTCCTGGTTTCTCTACCCAGCATGGATTTAAACCAGCCCATGCTAGACCAGCCGACGGCTGCGAGTCTACCGAGAAGTTATGAGCCATAACCTGGGCAATGGAGATCTTCCTCTCTGGGGGAAATCCACCTAGGAGGAAATCAGCATGGGACTGGGAGTCAGAAGGGCTGCTCTCTCCCCTCTCACCTGGGGGGGCTCGGTCTGTCTCCCCTTCTCGATGCCCTGGGGGCACTGGTCAGCCCGTCAAGGGACGGGGTCTTGCCACCGGGCAGACTCCGTCTGCCTCGACACCGGGGTGCAGGTGCTGTGCCCGCTCCCTCCCGCGTTGGCTGGCTCTGCAGCTCGCCTGCCACTGCCACAGGTCTGGCCTTGCTCCCAGAGCTCCTCTCTCGTGCCCCCGCGCACGCCTGTCATTACCGCCCCCGGACGAACGGCATCTCCTGTGTCCTGCTTGGGATTCAGGGCAGACGTGTGGCACATCCGGGGAGACCTGCCCTTCCTGGCCACGTGGCTGTGACAGCTTTGCTTTGGCAGGCCGACTGCGCTGCCCACGACCCGAGCTGCCTGATGGGGCATGCCCAGGGCTCTGGGATAAAGTGAGCAGCACCAGAGCCAAGGCATTACGATGACAGTGCGACACACGCGTGCAACGGGATGATGTCACTATGCCTGGATTCTGCAGACAAGGACCAGCATTGGCAGCCAGGGTTCCCCCTATTTTGACAGCCTGGTGCTGTCAGGGAAGACCTCTGCCTGCTTTTAAAAGGGTCTAGGTCAGGGCTTCTCAAGCTTTTTAGACTCAAAGCACTCCTTGGAAAATGCTGGCTTTGTTTTCACTCCATTTTTGATTACAGGGAAGTGACATGGCAATCCTGCTGCTGCAAACAGAGGCCAGAGTGTCCTTACAACTATGAATTCCTATCTGAAATCTGTCATCGTAATTCCTTGGCATTTTGGTTTAAATGGGACTTAGCTGGCTGCATTCACAAGGGTGGTCTAGGCCTTTTCTGGCTAGGGTCATGAGTTCAGCTCTGACACCTGGCAAGTCACCAACTTCCCTGCAGCCACTAAGAGCCACTGTGACGAATGCAGCAGCCCCCGGGGCCTGGCGGAGGCACGCTGACCAAGCTGGGGCCGCAGGGCCAGTGCAATCCTTGCGACCACGACCACGGATGGCAACGGAGCCACTACAAACAGCTTCCCCGCCCCGCTCCGCTCCGCCCTGCTGAGCTGGGAAGTCGGTGGCAGCTCTGGCCACAAGAAGGGGGAGTTCCCGGCATCGCTGACACCAGCTGTTCAGAAATCATTCCCCGTTCCTCACATCATCAGACTGGCTTGAAAATAAATAGACTGTAAGCTAAAAAGAAATGTGAGGTTACTGCTGACAACCCCTGAATATGGGCACAGAGGAGCCTGTCTTCTACTGGGGGGCTGCCCATCTTCTGCACCCGGCAATCAAACGACGGAGGAACAAAGAGCCTGGAGTGGGCTCGGCAGCTCCGCTCTCACGGCATTCAGTCAAAATGCCTGAAACCCAGGAGGCGGAGAGCGAAGCGGAGGAGCACCGGGGCGCTGCCCAAGGACCCATCTTGTTCACACCTAGCTGCGCGTGGCTATGGCCCCCTGACCTCGGTATACGTGGCCGCCCTCGCTCAAAGCAGCCCTGGCACCGATCCGGTCTCTGCTTTCCACAGCAGGGCTCAGCACACCCGATCATTTCCCAGAGCACACACTGCATCCAGGTGCTTCTTTTTATTTGCCCATATTTGAGCTGAAAACCTGTGAAGCAGGGAAATAAACAGAACTAAAGACAAGCAATGGTGCAGGACAGCAGCAGCTATTATCTTTTTTCCCCCCCTTTAAACAAAGTGGAGCTTCAGCCAATCATTTTGTTTACAGTCACATGAGAAGAAGAGAATTTTACTCCATGCAGCCTATTAAACCTGCTTTTCCACCACCCCATCCTCCACTCCAGGCCCCTCACAAACCACACGAATGCAGGCTGGAAAAACGTGAAATCTCTTTGCTGATGAACTGCTGAGAAAAGGTTTCAACGCGGCTGGTGTCAACAGCGCAGATTTCCAACCTTCTTCTATTTATATCAAGGATAATTGGTGACTAGAAATATTTGCATTGCTAATTTTCCTCTATTATGGACAAACCCAGGGTCCCAATAATATGGTTTAATGGCTGCATTTAAGTTGGTGTCCCCCCCTCCCCGCTGCTCTTTTTCTAAGGAGTTTCTCCTCTCCATATATGAATACGTTCCCATACAAAGAGCTCATTGTTTCACTGCTCAATTATTACTAAGTTTGCTATTCTGACAGCAACAGAAACCTGACATTCGCCATCCCAACCAGGAGAGGAAACAGAAGACACGGAGGGGGGCTAAGAAGAATGGCAATTAAAAACCTGTTACTCTGTGTGTTACTGTTTCCTTATTATGAATTAATGAAAAAATCAGCAAACACTTCCACCACGGACAATGGTATGCAAATCTTAATTACTGTGCAAGGCACTTCAGTGTTACAGAAATTGGTGCCCTAGAAACACCTGAGAAGGATTTGAACTGGATGGCTGAACTGTGATCTCCTTTCCATTAACAAGGGACATTACCGCCCTTTAATTAGAGTCCCCTGAAGGTAGCAACTCTGCTCTCGGCTGCCTCGCCTGGGCCGTGCTCGCACACCCACGAGGCTCCGGGAGCTGATTAGCAGGCTGATACGGCAGAGTTCGGAGCCCTCCAAAGAGACCATCGCTTTAAATGCCTCCGGGAAAAGTGAGCACATAGCAGAGCGCATCTGACTTCAACCAGCAGCTCCGTTTCACATAAAGGGACCCTGTCAGGTCCCCTCAGAATCATTGCAAAACAGATGAGGCAGATTGAGACCTAAAAGGAAACTTTTTTAACGGTCTGCTGGCTCTGCATGCAAAACCCAGCGCAAGCATTTGAGATGCACAACAAATTAATTGTGTCCTTGCCAGGATAGTGGCTGGTAACATTTAATCATGTCTCACCCCAGGAAGTCACTCGACCTGTGACATGAGCACGTCAACACTGCAGGCTTCCCCAAAGTATTCGCTCCACGTGTCTACGTAATCCCGTCCTGTACCAAAGTGAGCAAGGAGCGCGGCTCCTGGCACCTATAGAGACGCGTGCGCTGTGCAGCTATGGGGACGCGTCTCTGGTCTGCAGCTCGTGCCACCTGACTGATGCCACGGGACCGGCATGAGCTTGCCTAGGGCGAAGGACATTATACCACTTCTGAATACTGTGGCAATTCAACGAACGAGGGCTCTGCGGGCTTCGTGTGCCTGCTGCGGGACTGCCCAATGGCCAGCTGTCCCGCCACCCTGTTTGAAGGAAGGATGCTCGTCCCAGCAGCCAGCCGCAGCAAATGGGGAGAGCGCAGTGATTGAATCCTTGCTCCAAAACAAAACCAGGCCTGTTCAAAGCCGGCACCTCCAGGCTGCACTGAGCTCCCGCATTAACGGCTAATCCATTGCTGCGCAAAGGGGGCATCGCCGTGCAGCGCAGGCAGCCGGCTGCACGGCCCCCCTCGTGGAGGGGTGGGTGCAAGGTGTTGGGCAGAAATGCCATGATCGAGAAGACCTGAGATGCTCTGAGAAAGTCCTGGAGACCCACATGGGTGGCTCCTGCCACGCTGGAGATTGCAGGATGACAGCTAGCTTGAGACAGCCTCAGCACGCTCGAGCCGCAGCTTCTGCAGGAAAAGGCCAGTAATAAGCTACCAGCGAGAACGCCGGCGTTGTCCTGTCATCTGCCCTACCCACGACACTCCTCGCCCTATCACCTCCTCAAGAAGTCAGTTCTCTCAACAGATTTTATTAAATCCCAAAATTATTTTCTTGCTCTGATGCAGTCATTAGTGTGGCCACACAGTCGTTGCACACACACAGACAGACGCATTTCCGTGCATTTCCTCACACTGTTTCATGGCAAAGCACCCAGGAGAAATCTCAAGAAGATGAAGAAAAACAACAACTTTAGGGGTAATTTATCGCTCGCATTCCTGTCTCCCACTCTTGGGAGCCATCCTGCTACAGAGAAACTCCCCTGACCTCGGGGCCCTTCATCAGTTTTCATGCTATGCAAATAAGAGAAGTAACCTTAAGTCTAAATTAATGGAGTCAGACATGGCCTACAAAAACTCTTGGCACTCTGAACCAGTTAGTCTCTTAAGTCTCCCCAAATCTTACTTACCCAGCGAGTTATTCCCTAGCAACAGGAAAGCATGGATTTCAGTAGCTCTAAACCAGAAAAATGAGGACAGCTTTCACAGTTTGCTCCCGAAGACTTACAGGACAAAACCCCGCCGTCCAGAAAGGGCCTGCAAACTAGCTTCAGAAATAAGCAGTGGGGTTTCCTACTACAGACAGAAGAATCATTTGCAAATCTTTGCTCTGACCCATTAACCTATTATGCCACAGGACAGGACAGGACAGGACAGGACAGCTGAAATGTTCATATACTAACGAGAGAAGTGTGAGGAACAAGCAGGAAGAACTGGAAGGTCTAGTGCAAGCACAAAATTATGATGTAATAGGGCTAAGGGAGACGTGGTGGGACAGTTCACATGGGTGTAGCTCATGTGGGAAAAAGGAGGAGAGCGAGAGCGTGTGTGCATGCGTGCACCTTAATTACTGGGACATCAGCTGGGAGGGAAACACAGTAGTGCACAAGCAGCGCAGCAAATCCTGGAGCGTGTTGGGGGTAACTTTTTGATACAGATGGTAGAGGGCAACGAGGGGAGAAGGTCTTCTCAACTGGCCACTCACAGACAGGGAGAAATTGGTTGAGAAAGTGAAGGTGGACGGTAACTTGGGTGATGGTGACCACAAACTGATAGAGTGGAAGATCCTCAAGGGAGGAAGGAAGGAGAGCAGCAGAGTAAGGACTCTGGATTTCAGAAAAGCCAACTTTACAAACGCAGGATCCCAAGTCTGAGGGAAGAGGAGTCCAGGATTGCTGGCTGCACCGTAAGGATGCAGGGACGCACTCTCTCAATGCAACAGAAAAGTGGGAAGTGCAGGAGACCAGCAGGGCTAGAAACCAATCTCTTCAATTAACTGAAATCCTACCAAAAAAAAAGATACTTCCTTTAGCGATACTACTAGGGAAGAGCAGAAGATCCCCAGAGAGGTGTGCAGGGAGAAAATTAGGAAGGCCAAGGCACAATTTCAGATGAAGCTGGCAAAGGCCATAAAAGGCAATAAAAAGGGATTGTACAAGTATCTCAGAAGAAAGAGGAAGACCGGAGAAACCATAGGTCTCTTACAGAATGTGGAAGGCAATCTCGTTACGGGTGATGCCAAGAAGGCAAAAAATATTTAATGCCTTTTTTACTTCAATCTTCACATATAGAGTGGGGCAGCTACCAAATGATGTGTGTAGCTGGCAGCAAAGATAGGGAAGGAGACAGACAGCCCAGAGTAACGGCAGAACAGGTTTGGGAGGCAAGGCTGGATGAGATGCACCCGAGGGCACTGGAGGAATTGGCCGAGGTAATTTCAGAGCCATCGTATAGCCTCTTTGAGAACTCACGGAAGTCAGGTACGGTCCTACGTTATTGGAAAATGGCAAATATAGTGCCCATCTTTACAAGAGGGAAGAAGGAGGATCCAGGGAACTACAGATCAGTCAGCCTGGCCTTGATGTCTGCAAAGACCATGCCACAGGTGATCAAGGGATCTACTGTGGAGCACCTAGAAGAGAACGAGCTGATCAGGAACAGCCATCCTGCATTCACCAGGAGCAAGTTATTCCAACCAACCTGATTTCCTTCTACGATAAAGTGATGGGAGAAAGCAGTGGATGCGGTACCCCTCGACTTTAACAAGGCTTTTGACAAAGTCTCCCATGGCATTTTCATTAACAAGCTAAGGAAGGAAATACAGACTAGATGATAATACTGTAAGGTAGATGTGTAACTAGCTGGATCATCACACCCGACGAGCAGTTATCAATGGTTCAATGCCTAGTTGGGAGGAGGTAGCAAGGAACCTGTCCTGGGTCGGTGTTGTTAAATATCTTCATTACTGATTTAAACCAGGGGATTGAACACATGCTAATCAAATTTGCAGACGACACGAAGTTGGGAGGAGTTGCAGACACCCTGGAGGGTGGGACTAGGATCCAGAATGACCCGATGGAGTAGCAAATGGTCTGCAGTCAGTTAGATGAGATCCTGCAAAGGACAAGGGCACCGTCTGGACTAGGGATGGGATAACTGCAGGCATGAACCCAGACTGCGGCATGACCAGCTGGGCTGCAGGACTCCAGAGGAAGACCTGGGGGTTACCATGGCTCATATGCTGAATGAGCCAAGAGTGTGCTCTCGTTGCAAAAAAACCGAACAGCCTCCTGGGTTGCATCAAGGGCATGCCACCTGTAAATCCAGAGAGGTCATTCTTCTGCTCTCTTCATCACTGACTGGTGAGCCCGCCCCTGGGGCACTATGTCCAGTTTTGGGCCCTACACATCAAGAAAGACGAGGAGAGTTTAGAGAGAGTCTAGTGCAGAACAAGAAGATTAGGGACTTGGAAAGCATGATCAATGAGAAAAGGCTAAAAGAACTACTGTTATTGAGCCTGGAGAAGAGAAGATTGAGGGGTGGGATTTGCTAACAGCTTTCAAATATCTCAAAGACAATGACAGGGACGATGGAGACGGGCTTTACTCTGTGGCCATTGGGGACAGGACTAGGAGTGATGGCCTCAACCTTCGTCAAGGGACATTTAGACTGGAGACGAGGACGAACTTTCTGACTCCGAGGGTGGCCGAGGAGTGGAACCGGCGTCTGGGAAGGCGTGGGATCTCCATCCCCGGAAGCGTACCAAACAGACACCTGGCTGCAAGGCTTAGTCAGGCATGACCCTGCCTTGATGGGACGGGGCTGGCCTGGATGAGGTCCCTTCCCGCCTTCCTTTCCTCCAATCCACTCAGGACATTTTTTACTCCACCTATGGCATAGGGCGTCTTTGTACATCTCGCTGCAATCTGCATATGGTTTTTTTCATAATGTGTACTTTATAACTCACCTGCTCTTTTGAAAGGCATAATGTTAAGTACATACAGGTCTATGTCTGGATAAGGTCAGACATTTGTGAGTATGTAATAAATGCTGTATTCTCCTGCTGCATGCTACATGAAGATGCTAAGACTGCAATTCTAAGGTTATAATTGTTCTTAAATTATTGAACAATACAGCACTGGAAGGCTGGAGGTAAGGCAGTGTTAAATTCATTTTTGAGATGTGCCTGAATTGAAAATGAGAGTACAAGAGAAAGCATTAAGGTGTTGCTGTGTTCAAAAGTGCTAGCACTTAGAGATGGATATTGGGTCAGATGCAATCGCTGCTTTAATTTATGCTTTCCTTGCTTTTTAACACCTGCGTCACTGAGGAACACACTCAACCAGTCTAACCTTTCAAGGCCTGTCTACATGAGATGCTTACTGCACATTAGCCTAATAACACTGTGCAACAGCACGGCGGTTAAAAACCGTGCTAATAGCCTACTGCAGTGTTATTAGGATAATATGCAGTAAGCGTCACAAAATAACTGTGCGCCAGCGTTACTGGGCAGAAACTCTAGTTTCTGCACATTGAGTTAGTACTTTATTAAGCAAGTACTAAACTAAATGCACAGTATCTAAAGAGCATCAATGAACGTGCAGACGTGTCACCAGACACAATCTTCCCAGCCCTCGACCGATTTTAAAACTGGCTACAGGAGTACACACATCCATTTTGAGCTGCACCCGGCTTGGCAGCCAGGTTCACATTGCGCTGTGAGGAGTGTAAAGCTCACAAGTACAACATGAGTCTCAACCCTGGCTGGACCGTGGCTCAAGCACAGGGGTGGCTCTAGAACGAGACTGGGCAGTGCCGACGGCCAACGACTGCGGTGCCTGCTGCAAGAGCTTCCTCCGTTACTCGCCGGACAGTCCAGACACACGTGCCCAGGACGTGTGGCGTGGGGACACAAAAAGGACTTGGGAACCAGTGAGTGCAGGTGGACAAATGTGCACAGATGCCCAGGAGGAAAGCAGACTCCTGTCTATTAATTCATTTGTCTGTCTCTAAAGAGAACAGGTGCTGGCAGAAGTCTCGTTTAAACATGCCCAGTTTGTAATCTCAAGGGCTCCCAGGCACCTTGCCCCTCTTCGCTGGAGGACATACCATATGATCAAGCAATCCTCCCTCTCTGCCGGGAACACGTATCCTACACGGGTCTCTCTGAGTAGCCTCGCCGTCCGGAAGCTGCAGCTATCCTTCTGGAGCGACTGCGCACACGCCTGGACAGCGGGGACTGCGGGACTTCGGCTGCTAATCTGTACCGAACCTCTTCATTTCTGTCTAATGAAAACATAGCCTTAATGGCTTGTTTGGGAGCAGACAACTCTCCCAGCTATCACCCATGTGCGAGTTCGCTCATGCAAAGGAGAGGTTGAGAGTGCCCTAGTTAAGTTTGTTCACAGAGCATCTGCATTAATCCGGGAATTAATTTGCTGTCTTGGCCTTAAAAGGCAAAAATATAACTTTGGTGAAGCCTGAGCAGAAGGGAGCCTGCTGGCTCAGCAGGCCTCTCCTCACCCTCGCTGTACAGGACAGGAGCGAGGGCTTTCCCTGGCCAGCCTCCTCCACGCACCATTTCCTGAGCGGTGTCGAGACAGGAGGGCATCGCAGGATGATGCGTCACTGCCGCACAATGGGCTTTTCTCCTGGAGTCTTTTAGTAACACCAGGACTCAAAGTGACCTTTCTCACTGGGTGTTCGGTGTTGTAGACCGCAGGAGGGAGAGTCGCGGTCACTCCCCTGGCACGTCCCCCCCGAGCCCCAGAGCCAGCGGCGGCTCTCAGGCAGCCCCTCTGGACCCCGGGGGCTTGCAAGAATCTGGGCTCATCTCCCCCAACTCTTTGCCTGTCTCAGACTGAGCGAGCCCACCGGTCCCCTCGCATGCCCACCAGCCAGGGACACTTGGAATAAGGCAGAACACAAGGGAAGTCTCTGCCTCCACTGTCTACATAGGCATGTGTGCCTGGGGTATACACCCCTTGCACGCACCTGGCCACGTGGCCCCTTCTCACACCCGTGAGCGGCACAGCCTCCAGCAGCTCAGGGTAGCCGAAAGCAGCAGTGCCAAGCACAGCCGTGGCGAGAGCATCAACCCAACAGCCGGGCCCCCCGGCGAGGGGAAAGGACTGGGTCCACTGAGCGAACAAAGCCGGGGTGGGCAGAGACTAGGAAAGCAGCAGAGGAATCTCTCCACTGCAGCCACAAACCTTGGTGCCACCTCCCACAATGCTCGAGAGAAAAGCAAGCACGGAGTGGTACGTAAAGCCCTGGCGCCCCAGTTCATCGGGGCTGGGACTAAACGTTACCAGATAAGCCTATTAGCTCCTGAAGTCCGGAGCGCGAGGCGCGGGAGCCTGGAGAGGAGACGCCATTTCAAGGGCTTTTATGCACAGCACCGGCTTCTACCCGCGCTGCCCAGAGGTCGTCTAACGACCAGGGGTGGCCTTTTCTCTATCCCTTCTCATCAATCTTGGATCCAATAGCAGCTGTGATCCTGGATGATTTAAAAATCCTTATTCTCTGCTGCTGCTTCTGCTCGCCTCGGTTACGCCTGCCAATGCCTCGAGTTTATTATGTCTGTAGCAAATGTTTTAGTGTTGACATCTTCTGCAATATCAGCGAAGATAAATTGCATTAAACACTAAAACATTACTTACAGATGGAAAATAGACTGACTTCACAGACATCAACAAGCAGGGCATCTCCCGTTACAGAGTGGCAGAGGCCGCAGCAGAGAGCTCGGTTTAATAAGAAAAAAATCAATTGGCATTAACAGAAAAAAGCCACCTTTACTTTCTCTCTCGCTTCCCGACGTGCTGCTGGACGTGCGGCACCAGCCCCGGAGCTGCAGCCTGCGCTGCTGGCGAGGAGGCCCTGCTCCGAGCGGCTCCGGAGGACCCGGCGCCTGCTCCTGCCCTCCGCAGCCCAGCGGCACCGGCAAGGAAACGCGGCTCGCTCCTAGCCCCGTCAGCGCCCGCGCTTGGGGGGACGACGGCCTCCCCCAGCCCAACTCCGTCCGAGCAGACGGCCTGAACGCCGAGCGGGAACTCTGTCCTGTTCCGTTCGCTCCTCTCCCCTTGGTACAGAGGTTCATGATACAAATGTAATTGCTCTAATTTTTTTCACATCCTTTAGGGAGAGAGAATATTTCTTCTTTTAAAGGGTATTAGTAACCCTCTAGCAATTCCATTTATCTCTTCAGCACAGTGAATCTGAAAGTATTAGCACGCTCTCTCTCGCGCGCGCACAAAGCCCACTGAGCACCTCCAGAGACAATGGGAGCTGCGAGTGTACATTACACACAAACACCGTTAGAGCAATGGAGACAAGGCCAACACAAAACGGCAGATGACAGTTTCATAAATATTGAAGGGCAGCTACTCTGTAATAATGCAGAGTTAACAATGTGCATATTTTATTTATGAAACAGGCAGTGGAGATGCGCTGATTTATTTGCTGGAGCTAAAAGATTTCGCGACACCCCTGGTACCGCAGAGCGGGAAAGGGGGTAAGGCCAAGTTTCAAATGTAAATCAATCCAGTATCATCCCCTGCTGTGTGTGTGCAAGCCCTCGCCCCCCTCAACATGGGGAGAATTTAAATGAATTGTCAGAGTGCCCATCACTGCAACAATTCTCTGCTCATTACAAAATTTGCAGCCTTCATGGTTTTTCCAGCAGGAAAAGAAGAAAATAAAATTAGTCTCCTGACCCTCCCCCCCAAATCTCAGCAGGAAGTAACTGTTTCCTTAGATTATGAACCAAACAATCCCCAAGAAACAAACCCAATCAGGAGATGCGCTGCTCCCGATTTATTCAAGCGCGCTCTCGCTGATGCGTCAGCAGACCGAACATGTCTAGGAACCCTCCTTTCCTGGCTGTTACCACAGATCTGCCCACGGTCCCACGCGCGTGTGCGCAGTCCCGCTGTCGCACGCTCACGGCTGTCTGCATGCAAGGGGCAGGCGCGAAGTCAACGGGCTGCAGCGCGCTGGTGACCGACGCTAGCGCCAGCTTTCCCATGTTGCGTCTTCCCGTTCAACCCTGGTCACATCAACTCTGAAAACAAGTAAAGCTAACTGAATGAGGTGGCAAATAAACGTACTTATACGTAATGTGCCCGGCCTGCCGGCCTCCGCCCGGCGAGCCCTTCCTCCAGCGAAGTCCGCGGAGGAGGCTTGCTGGGGCTCAGCGAGCGCGGTTCACTGCGGCTCCGGAGTAGGGGAGAACAAGCTGCCCGGCGCCGGCCGGCCTCCCCCGCACGCTCTCCGCGCCCCGCACGCAGGCAGCATGGTCGAAAGCATCCCGGTATGTTTATTCAAGCACAAGGTGTTTCGGGGGTGAATCATCAGCCCTTTCCTTTCACCTGGCAGCTGAACTCCTTTGTCTCAAAGGCCAGGCTCCTTTCGGTAATTGGCCAAGATGACGCAGGCACAAACAATACCTTTCCTAACTAACCCGCGGGGTGAACTGGCTTCTCATCATTCTCCAGAATTAGAGTTTGTCTCGCCGTAATTTCCTCGGAGCAGGAGGCTCAGGAACATGATTTCAAGGAACAATCGCTATCGGTGTGTACACCTAGCGTGTCAGGCACCACAGCAATGGGTGGGCCAGAAATATCCAAGCGGGGTAAACGCCCCAGGCTGCAAATCACCAGGTGGAACCACCACTGCACGGCTCACGCTGGCCACATTTTGCCTATCTCATGGTAAAGGTGGCCTGCAAAAGGGAGCTGGGGTTGGGTCTGCCGTCTGACTGCTGCTGCTGTGTGGTCTAAAAAGAGGATCCCATGTTTTTTACCTTGGAAGTGTCAGGGCTGCCAAGCCCGGTGCCCTGATGCTGCTGGAGGACCCGTTCCTAAGACTCATCCGCACAAGGATGCGAGTGCCCAGGGGGGCCAGAGCGTGAACCTGCAGCGTGCCCACTGCCGTGTGCAGGGGCCGCGTGCTGGCACTCGCAGCGTGCTCAAGCAGTCGCTGACACCGCTTCCAACAGTGCCTCCGCTGCGGGAACTGCGAGGAAAGCCGAATCCTCCTGGACGTCTCTGCTCTCGGGTGCTCTGGGCGTTACACTTGGGGCAAGAGGTCCAATACAGCCTCTCACCTCGAGCGCTTGCTCCTCCGCTCTTGGAGGGGTCTGTGTTAGCACCCACTGCACGTCAGCTGCCACTACCGGTTTAGGCAGCGCGCTGCAGATGAACTCCACGTGCCCCCCACCCGTGCTGCCAGGACCAAGGCAGGCATGAGATTTTCATAGATTTCATAGACATCAGGGCTGGAAGGGACCTCGGGAGATCATCGAGTCCAGCCCCCTGCCCAACGGGCAGGAAGTCGGCTGGGGTCATAGGATCCCAGCAAGATAAGCATCCAATTTACTCTTGAAGATGCTGGCACCTCAGGGTTAATGGGGGAGACGCATGCAGAAGAATCATCTCTTAATTGTAGTACAGCTGGGCAACATGAACGGGAACAAATACAACGTAATGTTTATGGTAACTGAGATATTGGGTCCCCAAGCCCCACTCCCCGTCCACCCCTCGCCTCCCTCTGCACAAAAGAAACGCTGCACTTTGTCACATGAGAGCTGTATGAAGTGCACCATAGTGTGTTATAAATACGCTCTTGGAGCCGTGCCTTACAGACTCGTGCCTGCTTCCAGCACGGGAGGGAAAGGCACCGAGCAGCCGGGAACGGAGGGTGGATGCGTCACTTCCTTGGTCACTCTGTTCCCACACCGCTTCCCACCCGCCGGCCTCGCCTGCTCCACAGCTACCCCGAGTGTGAAGTGACGCTCGGACTCACGCGGGGGAAGAGCCACAGGAAACAGGACTGAGTGATACTACTGCAATCTCCGGTGTCCAGCCAGGACGGCACAGCCTCCCATCGCGCACCACCTCTGCCCATCCGACGGCGTCAGGCACCGTTCTTTTCTGGCTGGCTTCGGTCCCCGTCCGGCAGCGACTGCACGCCAGGCTGGCGCGTGCCAGGCCCAGCCTGCTTGCAGGAGAAAGCACGTGCCGGGCGAAGCGCCTGCTCCTGCGAGACTCTGCATCCCAACACACGCCTGGCACAGCTCGGCCGCGGTCTGGAAGATGCCAGGAGGAAGCACTGCCGAGAGGGAGCAGCTCCTGCCTCCATGTCTGCCACGGAGCAAGATGGGCTTGGAGAAGAGAGGCCGATCGGGTGACCAGAAAGGGGAGAGGCAGCCATGCCAAGTGCCTGCCTCGCTTAATTATTCTGGAGAGCAGAACAGCAGAAATGCTGCAGTCCTCCTAATCAGACAGGAAGCCATCTTCTCGAGCCAGAGAGACAGGCAGACGGGGACTGCCAGTGCCAGACGCACAGTCTCAATTGCCTCCTCTCCATCCTCTCCTGGCTGCAGCTCGGGAGGCTGCGGGAGACGCTCACCCCGCGCACGAACTGCGGAGCTGGTACTAGGGATCGCAACGGACTGCAGACTGAAGAAGGGGCCGGCTGCACCTCTCGTGACACCGGGATCGAAAGGACGGGGCCAAGAGAGCAGCAGAGGTTTCAATTCCCTTGCGGGCCCTGTGCAGGATGAGAATCCATCTCGCTTGTAGCAGGTTTGGATCTGGTTCAACCAAAGCAGCTGCTCTGCCTGGGATGAGTCCACCTTCCTCACGGCCGGCTTTGGGAGTCTGAGCTGGTACCTCTCATCTGTGTGGACTGCAAGTAACTTTGCCCATCTCTGCGTCAGTGTGTAGCCAAGCATCCTGCAGGCATTTGGTATGGGTCACTCCTCCAATGCCAGCGACACCTGTGCCAAGAGGGGAACTGGTATCCCAACTCCAGACACCGATGCCAGCAGAGGCCTCGTCTGCTTGTGGCTGCAGCTCCAGGCACGGTGCCTGCGAAGTCGCTGCGACAGCCAGCCAGGGAGCCAGCTGTCGGCATGTCTGCCTCCGAGATAATGCACACACGGAAGCTGACCCCGGGGCTGCTCTGGGGCTACACCGCCTCCGGGTAAATGCCAGCACTTGCAATGCTCTCCTGTGGGCTGGGCAAATGCTCTTGCCATGCCCGGGCTAATGGTCTCCACTCGACAGCTGCTGTGGAAAGATCCCCTTCTCCCACTGCCTTTGCCTCCAAACACAGCTGATCGAGATGACGTTCTGCTGATCTCCCGACACGGGCCCCTACGTCCTCAGAGCCATCGGCTCCTGCCGCTCCTGCAAAGGGGACAGCCTGGGGGGTTCACATGATGCTTTTGCAGCCCCTTAGCATGCGACTCCATTAGAGGAGGTGCGTATAACCCAGAGTTGTGATTCTTGGGCCAGCAGGTCATCTGAGGACTCTTAAGCACAGCCGTTCGTAAAAGAGGTCAAGTCCTCCCAGAGCAATGAGACGCAGATAGGTCTGAAATGCAGGGGACTGTGCCACGTGGTTCAGATGACGGCCGCCTAGCCACGGGACCACAGGACTAATTCAATACCTGGAAGCACTTTGGAAAGAGAAGCAAACATTATCTTATCACCCGTTTCACAGGCTGAAAAACCAAGGGACAATGGGGCCAGACTCCTGCCTCCCCTAAAAGGGGCTTTACCAGCAAACCCAGTACCGAAACCCTGTACCGCACTACTCAGTATGGACCGGTAAGAGGCTCTGTTTCATCGGTGCCAGCAGTTGACACTGCCAGTTGATAGCTTGGTCCTTGACCGAAAAAAGGAAGCAAGTTTTTTAGACCTCTGCATCACTGTAATGAGGTTTTAAATGAATTCCTGCAGATAAACACTCCCAGAAACATTAGTAAGCTTATTTCCTCACTTAAAACCCTTAACATCCTTGCTGCTCACACAACAAACAAAGCAGCAGCTCCTCGTCTGCTGCCTACTGCTCTCCAGATTAATCTCTGTGCGGAGCCGCACAATGGCAGGGTCACCGAGGGGCTTCTGCATCGACGGAGCCGCGCCGGAGAGACGAGCTGTGTGACGCACGTGGAGGAATTCGCCAGTGCTTCTCCAGCTCGCTCGTGTTGGTCGGCCCCTGCCACCCCCAGGCAGGGCAAGACGGGGCTCAGGACGGTGACCCAAACTGAAACCTGAGAAACCCAGGAAGTGCAAAACGAAGGCAAACTTCGCCCTGCACATGCAGCGGAGCGAGTGGCTAGAGGCAGTGGGGAAGGGGCCTGGCACAGGTTGGACGCCTCGAGAAAGGACAGGCCAAAAGCAATGGTGAAGGTCGAGCAGGTATGGGAGGGAGGGATCAGTCTGTAGCATGGGCTACGCGGTCGACGTTTTGCAAAGCCTTTGTGCAGCAGAGGCACCAGCAGCTGCCGCCATGTGCAATGGCTCCTCAAACACAACGGTTCACCAAGATGAGAAGGGGACCGAGACCTGGAAACCCAGGAAATGAGCAGGGGACGAGGAAAGACGCGCCGATGTTCTCCGCCAGGATTAACACGACCGTAACCACCACGTAATCAAACTATTGAGCTTCCGGGACAGACCGTATGGGATCTCTCATCAACAGCCACGCGGCTCCAACGCTGGCACGCAGAGCCACAACCCCCGTTCCACTATAACGATGCACCCAGGGCAGGGCGAGGGCAGGTCTGCTCGGCATCCTTCGCTTGTACCTCGCCACAGCACCCTCACGATTGCCCACAACAGCTGCCTGAATGAGCAATCAAGTCCTTAAAGTAACACTTCTCTTTCTGTTAAAAAAATAATGATAAAAACTAGGACAGTCAGTGAATAAAACACCCTTTGTTAATGCAGCCTTAACCAAGGCTGCCCAGCAGGTTTTCAGTGCTGTTTCAGAGCATCGAGTTCAGCCAGATTTAAGGGAAGTCTTGAAAACCAGGAAACGAGGAGTTACGGTAGATGCCCCTGAAGCTCAATCCCTGCTGCCCTGGGAGCGATGCCCCAACGCACCCGTAATGTGCACACACCCGCTGCGCTCGGCCTTACAGACATCCCCCCGACTACCTACCACCGTACTCTCACCGCGAAACCCCGCCGTTGCATTCAGCCCACCTCGCTGAGGATAATCCTCGCAGCAAGAGGACTCCTGTGGCCCACAATGGACATGACCTGCACAGAGCCGTGCTGCGTGACGTGTACGTGATCTCTCTGGGTGCGCGTGCGCTGCCTTCCCGGGGTCCCGCACACGGCTGGCAGGCACAGGGATGCATCCCCACAGCAGAGAGGAGATCGCCCCATGCCCCAGGCGCAGCTAGCTGCCCCCTGCCCTGGCCATGCTGCTAACACCTCTCCCATCATGGGGACAGGGGAGGGAAGGGTTGTGGCTGCCAGGGTACGTGCCTCTTCCCTTCATTCCCCAATTACCCGAGACCTCAGCTCTGCAGAACGGGATGCTGCGGGAGGCCTTGCGATCCCAGACCGCACCTCGGTGCTACTTTAACGGATCTGGTGATTGAACACGCGTGCCGAGCGTCGGCCTTGTGCTCCACGGCATCTGGGGCGGAGGGCGATCCCCACTAGTGATCTCCACCACCGCGAGAGTTTGCTTTCTGCCTGGCTTCTCCTGGACCCCACAGGCCCCCCCGGGAGCTCACGGACAGGCCGCCAAGTGAGAGGGGAAGGACTGAGGAGCACAGAAGTGGCCGGCGGGGCAGACCAAAGAGGGCACCCGAGCAAGGAGCACCCATCTGCCGGTCCCTGGCCTCCCTGCGCCACGAGATCCACGAGCGCACCCTCGTCCTCCTCCCACCACCGAGGAAAAACACACGCCACCGAGAGAAAAAAGTGCCAGCAGAGACCCTTTCAAATCCACAGCTGCCATGAAAAGCCTGTCCTGGCCTGGCCTCTGGTAAAGTACTCCATCTGCTCCATCTCTCACCCATTAGACAGAGGAGTCACGGATGTTTTCACTTTAATATCTGCACACTTACCAGCATCAGGGGAAAAATCAACACTGATTCAAGTGTGAAGCATCCCTATTTTGATTTTCAGGGCATCACAAACAGGGCTGCAAAGGCAGATCTCCACAGGCAATCAGTGACCTGCTGACCGTTGTGCCTGCTGTACGGCGTGGCATTTGCAGTTTCACAGAGAGGTTAAAATCAGGAATTGCCAGTCACTGTGGCCTGTGAAGTATGCGATATGAAATATTTCCACAGGCTTTCTTCCAGACACAGAGCAAAACCCTCATTACCGAATCCCCCGTTTTTGTTTTCCGATTTGAATAAGCCCATGTGACACTTCAGATGCGCGGTGATCATTTGCCAGAAAGTGGAGGAGAGCTCTCTTGTCCTCTTCTGCAAACGCCCCCACGTGATCCCAGCTATTCAAGCACTGAAGCAACACGCCAGAATCCTAATTTGAGACGTCTCAGCTTGCTCGCCCCTGCAACAAGAGCTGCTAGGAACCAACCTGGTTCATCGCCCTTTCCCCACAGGCACACAAGTGCTCAACACCCTGCAACCGTGCTGGAAAATGTGAAAACCAGGCACGTTTTCAATGCAGCCATTTGTTTTTCCTAAACCAAACCTACTTTTTTCAGTGATCTGAATTTCTCTTTTCTGCTAGCCATATGAAAAACCAATATTGACATTCTCAAAAGGAAAGTGTGAAGGCATGCCTTGCCTACACCCAAAGGGCGTGGATGCAACAAAAGGCTTTTCTTTGTGTCCCCGTAAATAAATAAGCAGCCTCCCGGGCATTTCAGGAGTTCGTGTCAGTGCAGGCACAAGGCAAAAGCACAACCCAGGAGGGCGTCCAGACTCTGACCTGCCTGCCAAGCAGCCCATTACTACAGGAGCTGGTTGGCAGCATCAGTGCCTCCAAAGTGGTTTTTGCAGCCTGCTCTCCCTCGGGCGGGTCTGCAAACGCCATAATGAAACCATGAAGAGGGGTCACGGCAAAACATCCCATATTCAGGGGAACAAAGGATAACACAGGCCACTAGCTTCCTGACATCATGATACCCTCCACCACAAACGAGCAGCCGCTCAGGACACGGCGGGCTGCCGAAGGGAGGCGGTGCAGCAGGAGGGTCTTACCGAGAAAGGGAAGTGCCGCACGCCTGTTATTACGGATATCCTACAGCCCTCTTTATTAATATAGGCACATGCGACTAGAAGGGGCCTCTTAGGACACAGAGTCGAGCCCCTCTGTAAAATGTACAAAGCAATCAGATCGCAGGCACAGAAAGTAATGAAAAACCAGCCGAGGGATAAAGGCCCTTTCTGAGCGTGATGGTTCCAGCCATTTTAGTTCTTGCTTTACAAGGAGACGGTCTGTCTGTGTTAGCTTTGACTTGGGTGAATGCTTGCTCAAAATTTCAAGGCGGGAGCACAGCGCTCTTTCAGAAGAAGAGCTATTGTGAGCTTTGTCGTGGAGGCTTGGTCTTGTCTTGAGATTATCCACGAGACAGAGACGAAGACGACATCTTGAGAGCGCCCAGGCCAGAGAGGCTGGAGGAAACCCGGACTGCTTGCAATGCAATGCCAACGCGCTGCACTTCCACAACGAAAGAAAAGCACTGGGGAGGATGCCGACTGTCTGGTCTCGGGCTGAGGAAATGCTTGTTGAAGTGCCACCAACAAAGTTTTATAGTCAAATCAGCCCAAAGGGAAGGCACCCAGGACAGAAAAGAGCAGCTTGAACGCAGGAAGCCCTGGCCACACAGATGCTGCACGGGGGACTGAAGGAGGGGAGCGAGATCCTCACGAGGGGCGAGTGGTAAAGTGCCGACAGGTGGGGACGCAACCTGGGTCTCGTGCTACGGTGGAGACCAGAAAACAGCGCGTGAAGCCACCTACCGAGGGGCAGAGCAGGGAGGTCACGCTGGGAGGACACGAGACTAGATCCCGGGAAGCAGCAGCCGTGAAAAGAAATGTGGGCATCACAGTGAATAACCAGCTGAAAGCAAGCTCCCCGAGAGACACCGCAGCCAAAGGGCTAATGCAATCCTGTTCACAGGGGGATGGCATAGAGGATCGAGGACGAATTGCTGCTCCTGGTGCAACTGCTATGAGAGACGCGTGCCCGGCTGCGGTGACCACAATTCAAGGCTGGCAATAACCTGGAGAGGATTCAAAGAACAGGCAGGAGAACAGCCCAGGATCAGAAAACCTGCCTCACGGTGACTGCCAAGGAGCTGAATCTGCACACTGGACACAGGGCCAAGGGATGGCAACCACAGTGCTGAGAAAAGCCTCCAGGGTCTCGCTTGCAAACGCGCAGCGAGACCCATTGAGTCGAGTCCAAAGCCAGACAGATTCTGACTAAAAGCAAGCGGCACATTTTTAGCACTGCTAATAATTAACCAGTGGAATGGCTAACCAAGGGGCACGGGGACTATTCATCACTGGCCACATTGAAATCAAGACTGGATGCTTTCCTAAAATATCTGCACTATTTCAAACAGGGATTAACGCAGGGAAGTCCTCTGTCCTGGGTTAAAGCTGGAGACCAGATGAGATGGTCACAAGGGGCCCCCCCTTCACCTTCTAAGCAATGAATTCATGGATGCAGCAGCACAGGAGCATCAGACTGCAGGAGAGCAATTGTGGGGGGGTTCACGTGCACACCCCCAAGCCTGCAAACAGCACCAAAATATCTGCATAAGTCAGGCCAGAAGGACCCAGTCCCTGGCACGTAACAAGAGGATGCAATATCAGTCAAAAGCATTAAAGGAGGCTCTAGGAGGTGCAGCGGCTGATGGTGCCTTTGGAAAAAAGAACTGAGAAACAAGCAAGAGCCTATGAGGCCAAGGAGCCCAAAAACATGGGGGGGGAGAGGGGCTGTGGGGGGGATTGAAAGGAGCAACAGTAGAAATGGAAATAGCAGCAAGGCAAGAAACAAGGTGACCGAGCTCTGGTTGGCAGCAGGCAGTGGGCTGTGGGGTGGAGGCTGGTTTGCACTGACGTGAACAGGGTTTTACACACAGGCTGTCTCGGGTTCCTGCACCTAAGGGGTAAATAAGTGCCACCGGGCAGTTTTAACTCTTGTGTCACAGCTAAAGTTGTTCATGGAGAAAGCTGAGGGTGGTCAGCACCCAGAAAACCCCCCGGTATCGAGCCTCATCACCCAGGACATTTAAAACTAGCCGGGATGCAGTGGGCGTCAAATGTTTCCCTAGAGGAAGCTGGCCTGGGTCTCCAGTGCTGCTTGTCTGCCTGCTGCTCCCGCGCTCCAGGCCAGAGGAGCAGCAGCCCAGCTGCCTGCCTGCTCCGAAAATACCCGTCACTTTTCAATGATCTCCAGCTCGATGGCCGCCTGGCAAGGAGCACCTGCCCTGCGAAGCCGTTCCTGGCCGTGGCGCTGCACGCACAGGCAGTGTTTACAGCAGGGCACAGCAGCAGCATCGAGGAGTTTTACCAACTCTAACTAAAGCAGGGCTCAGCCTACAGCTTTCTCCATGTTGAGCAAGCCTCGTGTAATGCTTTAAGTGCACGGGTTTAGCTCGCGACTGCCGAAGTACAGGTGTCAGTATATGACAACCAGAAGTTGGCGAGGTGGGAGTCTTCTCCTTATCTTGTTAGGCAGATGCGATGCAGTAGATCAAAGAGCATGCGCTCCCGGGGCCTCCGCCAGATCACATACGGGGAATGAGATGGGAAATGCTTCATAACCTGCCTGCAACAGCGACAACGCCGCTACGATGAATGCACTGTGTCATGGCACCGGGAACTCGCAGGTCCCGTCTACGCTAGCCAGCGACACCTCGATAACAGGCGCCGCATGGGGACTTCCAGTGCTTTAGCACACGGTGAGAGCCCTCCAGGCTCCGCTCCATTTTGCAGAAGCAGAGGTAGCCGTGGCAGCTGTGAAACGTGCCACCACGGGAAGCAGAGAGAGAAGATTAATCAGCAAACTGATAGCCTGTCCCCTGCTGCCCCGTGTCTGCCTGGCTCTCGGACAGGATCTATCCAGGTGAGCCCCAAAGGCACGCAGCGCACCGGTGAGGAGACAGCGCTGACCAGAGATGGCAAGGATTATAAACAGGGTTTCACTGTGTAAACGCCAGGCCCCGCTGCACGGCCAGGGCTCTACCGGTTGCAGTCCAGCCCTTGAAACGCACACGCCAACCCAGGCTGGGCTGTCATCACCGATCGCTAATTACCGCACACAGGTCACCTTGGTGAACAAGGCCCCTCCAGTCAATCACTAGCTTCATATTAGCCGCCCCACCTCCCGCAAAACCTGGCACGGGCTGTTCCAGCCACCGGCCTCCCGAGCGTCCCAAGCCTGGGAAGACGCGCTGCCGGAGAGAGCAGGCTTAGAGAAGCAGCGTGCCCACGGCGCGCAGCAGCACAGACCCGCAGCCCTACGCACGGACACCAGCATCGGCCCCTCGCACACAACACTTCCTTCAGCAGCGCCGACACAAGGACATCGACAGGCCAGTTTGCCCTTAGGTTAACGTATGGGTTTAAATGAGGGGCAACGCCCCTGTCCTGAACGCCAGCAGCTGGTAGCCGAGGAAGGGATTTCGGGAAATGCGGGCACTTCTGCAGCAGCCTCCCCTTAACCGGATGTCGTGCGGCATCCCCCAGAAGGGCAGAGGACCCCGCTGTGCCGCGCAGCACCCGGCGCTGGGGCAGGCGAGCAGCTCTTGCGCAGGACCACGGGGACGACCGATGCCCACTCGCTGCTGCGTCAGTGCACCGGGAGCGACGCCGCCATGAGAAACGTTCAGCTCGCGCAAGCCAGCCTATTTGATGGCTCCCCCCACCAACTAATCCTGCTCCGACTATTTAGAGTCCTGTAAATCTGTCCCAAGCAAACGGCCTCCCTCAGCAGGTTGCTAATTTCCGACTTCTTCCCAGCAGGGATAAGCTTCAGACTCCCATGACCCTCCTCTCTTTATTGCCTCAGATATTCACTGCGGCAGAGCTCTGCCACGGAGAGTTACCGCAGCGACTTCCAGGCGTGCAGGGAATCGGGCAGACAAACAGGGGCCACGGGAACGACCGCTGACCCACAGCGAAAGGCCCGGCAGGTCCGCGGGGTTGTACGTCTGCACAACAAGAACCCACCCTGCCCTCAAGAGGATGGTGGGGGGACGCAGCTGGGTTCAACACTGCCCAGGACGCTCCTCCTTGCAGCGGAGATGAGGAGAGGAAAGCATGGGTGACCGCTGGCTCCTCACCTGTAGTCAGACTTTTTCTGCACATAGGTGTGAGGCATTGCCCACCTCTATAACTTTACACTTGCGTTTGCACGGATCAAAAACACTGCGTGCATGTCCCTCCCCAGCGAGTTTACAGTCCCAAAGAGCAGGCACAGGGAAATGAGGGAGGAGGGCTGCAATGAGTAAAAGTGGGCCATGTACAGCCAGCCACGTGCAAGTGTTTGTGCAGAACGACTGAGGAGCACAGGGCCCGGAGGTGGAAGAGACGTGGGTGGGGGATACATACAAGTGCAGGAGAAAGCTGGGCACGTGGAAGGAGGGCACACGGGAACAGTGCGAAATAAGCCCAAAGGGGGGTGGAAGGGACAAAGGAGCAAGGAGACCGGGGGGAGAGGAGGCGGGGGGCGGCGCTGGACCCGAACACCGCCTTCACGGTGCGGACGAGGCCACGTGGCCGAGCGGCTGCAACGCCAGCTGGACCTACCAGGGCCACCCCGCCGTCCTGCAGAGACAGCCCAGACTCCCGGGAACGAGCGCTTCTCTGCTGACGCTGCGCTCTCCGGGGAATGCGTCTGGTATTCTCCCCAAAGGATGTCACTCGCTACAAGAAAAGCCAGAGTAAGATCTGTACGATGCTATAAAGGCTCTGCCTACCAAGTCTTACGGCTACGGATTTCTCCTTACGAATACTAGAGACATCAGCTGTGACGACACAAGCCCTTCCACTTCGAATATTGATAGGAGAGCTGTGATCCCAAGTGGCATGACAATTTATGTCCAGTCGGAGACTTCCCTCCTTCTATAGACACGAGGCTAACAGGTTGGTTAGGGGTCAAAAATGAAGAAACAATTTTCATCATTCTTGATTATCGTTGGGAGATTCGGGAGCAGATGGAAGGCGCTCAGCCATTCAGCTTCTCTTACATATTTCACTCTGACAAGGCGCTGGCATCCTGAACAGAGTGGGACTTGAGCAAGCGTATTTCTTCCCATTTAAAACCTCCTTTATTATCAAATTTGACAACTCCATGTCAGTTAGCAGCACAGCACGCTCTGCGGGAAGAAAAGAAAATGGAAAATGAAGGCCTGCAAAGTGCAAAGGGGCGCTGCTCCGCACACCAGGCCCAACGCCCTCAGAGTGGCCTGGCTTTTTAATCAAGGGCGACGACTACCGAATTGCTGAGTGCACGGCGGGACAGCCTCCTCTTCGTGCAGGCACGGCCCGCGCCCCCGCCCTCCGCCCCGCCTGTCGGGTGCTGGAAGGGGGGCTGCCGGCAGCTGTTGGCCCCGCGCCGCCCCCCAGGCAGAGCAACGACGGCATCCCCGCCTGGCTGCGAGCGCAGGAGTCCACCCCGACCCCCCGCCTCGCGTCACAAGAGACCTTTAAGTAACGGATGGTGGCATTACCCTGTTCGGAGAGGCAGAGACAAGCCGCTGCTAAATTTATCCATCCAATTAACCTACCAACACTCGAGATTTGGGAGTTTTTAAAGTTCACTGTTTTCAAGGGAGAAAACTCAGCTTCATTAATTAGCATCCCCTCTCCAAACCGCAGATGCAGCCACGGACCCGGCTTCCTGCTGCTGCTCAGAGATGATCGGGAACACAAAGCCCGGTGTGACCTGTGCTGGGCTGAGAGCGAGCAGGCCGCCAGCCCCATCCCCATCCCCTTCCTTTCCTCCAGGTCACTCCAGCCCTGGCCTTTGCAGGGCACGCACACCGACACCGCTGACCGGGAGAACAGGGACGGCCAGGAAAAAAGAAAAGGGGGTTTTTAAAGGACAGTTAATTTTGCACAGGACTAATGATGTCTCAGCACAAGCCTTTCCAGAAGCTGCAGCCACCGCGGGTTTTTACCTTAGGCTAACACAGAGCACAAATATCTCCTGCTGACATGACTGCATACGTTTCTCCTGCGAGCTCAGTGCAAGAGACAACCTACTCGGGGACGGGCAACGGGAATTCTTCAGGTCACTTCAACCCAACGCAAATACGAGTCTACAGCCTGTGAGCAGCGATCACAGCGAATCCTGTTACAACCAGCTGGCTTCGCCTCTCCATCACACACAAATCGTTCTCCGCTAGGAAGGGGAAACTGGTACAGGCTCTGCTTCAGCTAATGCAGAAGACGCTGCGGAGCACAGCAGTGCGCTGAATATTAAGCTGCTGCCTCAAACTTTTTTCTCAGGGGTAAAGAGGCGGGATTTGGGGGTTATAATACAGCTGTTAAACTCTGGGCCCCCCCCACGTGCGTGTGAGGACGAATCCCCAAGTACGGCAAGGAAGAGGCATCTGCATTTCATGCAGCAGGGTCCGTGGTGCTTCTTCCTGGCCTGCACGGCTGTTCCAGATTCAGCGCTCATGTATTTCAGTCCCCTGCCCCCAGAAACACAACGACAAAGGATACCGGGCCCCGGAGGCGGTGTGCACAACCCAACTTTCTCGCGCGCGGCTCTGAAACACCAGGGATTCGTTACAGGCTTTAACATCCTCGTCCCCGGATTTCACCCCACTGGAGCCTCCCCTTGCTCCTCTTCAGCTTGAGCTCCTTAAGCCTGGAAGTTATGTCTTTATCTGCTGTGAAAATATTTTATCAGTGTAATCTGGTTACGAATATTTACCCAATTTGCCCCAAATTCCCTCATTACAGCTGTCACTCTCAATTATTCCCAGGTAGTGGTACATGCAGTTTCCGTGGAAACCTGCAGCGTGCAGCCAACAGATGCGGAGCCAATTGCAGGCAATGGGCACTCGAGCAGAACGGGCCCACTTGATAATTATGCTGATGTTTGACCATCGCAAATCGACGGACAACAGGAGGCCGCTTTATATTTCAGCCTCTTATTTGCAAATGTCTTAACTATACCAAGAGGCAACCGAGCCCCAGTTTCATTTGGTTTGCTGGTGTCTCCGAAACACGCACTAAATTTGATGAGGAGGCTGTAACTTTTATGACACATCCCATTTTTCACATTTCAGCACCGCTTTCTGTATTTACAATGGAAAGTAAATGTCAGATTACACCAACTGTAAAGCCAGTCACCAGTGATTCACTCCACAACATTTCAGGAGATCTGTGCTAATCCGTGCTCAATTACTGCCCAAGAATTTAAAGCCGTCGCATTTTCCGGGTGGCTGTTGTCATCCATGCTCATGTCCCCGTCACTGCAAGTTGCCAGTGCCTCCAAAGTTTTCCCTAGCGTTTAACTCCTTCAGCGTGGCAGAAACGAGGGAAGAGGCTAAGCAGCCCCGTGGAAATACTCTTTCGGCTGCAATGATGCACAGCAACTAAAGCGTTCCCGGGCAATGGCTCCCATTGCTGCAGCATTAGGCCACGGCATCCTGATCACGCAAGCAGGGCTCCCTGCAGGGCACCGCGTGCTTCATGAGGGGGTAGGCTGGTGAGGGCACGGGACTGGGCGTGCATGGTACATGGAGAACTGCAGGAGCTGGGCAAGATGGTTTTATCCATCGGTCGCTGGACCCGTCTGGCCCCAGAACAGCACCCTGGGCTGCTGCCCATGCCCCGGGGGACACGGGCCAACAGAGCACTCGCCAGCCACCCCACGGTCTGGCAGAGGGCATCTCCATTCAAGGAGCCTGTGGGCGGGCATCGTGCTGGCTGACCATGTGCTGCAGGTATCCAACACTCGGTGCCACCAGAAGACAAGGCCTCTCGATCTCTTTTCAATCCGTGTTCAGCTAAAATGTGCTAGCAGGCTGCGAGGAACGAGCACCGAGCAAACCAAGCATCAAGCAGCGACCCACAGGAGCGGATGGGAAAGACGCTCACTTGCTCGATTTCTGTGCAAAGCACCCGGCAGCTTTCCCTCCTGATAAGACCGACTCAGTGCTGCACAGATGGAGGCCTAAGCCTCAACCTCCATTTCTCCCTCTCTCTAGGTCCTCAGATCCAGGCAGCATTTAAGATTTCTCCCAGCCCCCTTCACAGACCTCTGACCCCTCCGCTCCAGGCCCTCGTCACCTCCCGTACCACTACAGCGAACTGCCTCTGCAGCCCCGATCAGCCCTTCGTTGGACCAAACATAGCCCCTCAAATCTGCCCCCTCTCTTTGCATCTCTTTGCCAGCTTCCCCAAACACGGACTGTGCATCTTCTCTTTGCAAGGTCTTCCTAGCCTGAGGAAGTGAACCTGGTTTCACAAAAGCTTGTGCGTGCGCTCTCTCTGTGATATTATTCAGGAGTCTGTAACAGTGCAGATCTACTCTGCCTTCTGCCTGTCTTCAGACCAACAGGTGAACCACCTCCCTCTGGCAGGCAATGAGGAGACCGACTCCTCTCTGCTCTCCCACGGATGCTTCATGCCTTCGTGCTTGCTTCCCCTTGAGTCTGGAGGAGCGTCCCTGCAGCCCCTCTCCCCCTGAAGGCAACCAAATGAACATCTCCTTCCCTCTGCTGCAAGCACTGGGCAGAAATCAGCCGGAGGATGGCCTGCAGCCCCTGCTTTCCCCTGAGTGCGTTGGTCTCGACATGACCCCGTGCTCCTTGCCTGCATCCGTCTGCCTCCACCAATGCTCTGGTCTCACGCTGGGCTCGTGAGTGGGAGCTGCGGCTCTGTAGCGCGTGCACATCTGCAGCGCCGGCAGGGTGTGGAGCAGCCTCCAGCCCGGAGGCATTTGCTAACTAGTGTGAGTCGAACAACAATGCGAGTGCCCGACACGCAGACCAGCTGCGAGGAGTCCAGGTCCCTCGGTCCTGCCGCTGCCCGCGAGACGGAGCCGCCAGCCCGACACTCCTCAGACAGCACAAGCCTGGCTCGGTAGGCACGCCTTCCCTGCTCGCCCAGCAGTCCAGCACGTTCTGCTGCAAGACAGCTGCTGAGTTAGTCCCATGTGGAAAGGAGGATCAGGGAAAGGAGGAGCATCAATCTTCGGGACAGATGCAATGCAATTAATTATGTGCGTGGCACCTCACTACTACGGTGATGAGTGCATCAGGTGCCTGGCAGATGGATCCTGAGCACCAGCAAACTCCGTCGTGTTCGCACGAAAGGGGCTTCTGTTTCTGCGATGCAAGCATTGCCAAACCCGAGGGGGACTGTTACTGCGGGCAGAGGGAAGTCGCAGACACAGGCGGGCGCTTTCTCGCTGCTCCACGAATCCAAAGACGCTTGAAAAGCCTGCTCGTGAAAACTGCTGCACACAAACAGGCCTGCTGAAAAAGGCAGGCTCTCGTGCGACCACCCGACAAGACTAAACGTACCAAAACAATGGAAGCTGCCACAGGCACGGCACCGCCCTTCCTCCCCAAAAAGCATCAGCATCAAGCCCTGTGGACAGCTCACCGTTAAAACACAGCATGGCTCTGTAACCATCCAAACCGTGAGCGGTTCATACACCGCTGCTGCTCCTTTCGTGCAGGGGGAAGTCGGCTATGACAGCCGACCAGCGGACTGAAGATAAAAACTGTCAACCAGACCGAAGTTGGTGCTTGATTTTGGATGAACGCTAAATTGTCTGCAGGCCTGCACGCTGAAGTGGTACTCGGTGGAAAGCCAGCCGCAGCTGGCTCTGGAGCGATGCTCGTTACTGCTACTCTCATCACCTTTCTGCGTCGGGTGAAGAACTAACCCCCAGGTTAAAACCTCCAGACTTTGTTGTGTTTAGTTCAGCCATAACAGGAGGGATGCTGGCAGTTAACCACGCATCCTCAGCTCCAGAGATCAGAGTTTTTCAGACACATCTGTCACCAGTGTCTTGAAGATAAAATGGTCTACTATAATAAATGTCAAAATAACCTTTAAAATGCTGAAAGCATCACATGGGCCGGTTGCTCAACAGAAACCCTCCGCCGGCGCAGCTACAGAGCATGGGATAACTCCTGCCAGCAGGTCAGGAAGAGACAGATCCTTGGCTGGGCGGGTTACCTACTCTTCCGCGATAGCTGTAAGATCAGCAATTAACGTGACAACGAGGACAAGTTCATCCTTCATCATTTGGCACAGAGGTCCGGTTCCCACGAATCTGGCGCTTCGCGTCTGGCTAAACTGAAACGTGCACGAGATCGCTAATTGCTAGGTGATGCGCACATTTTGCAGATTCATTCTTCACCTCCAGAAAAACAACACTTGTCAGCCTCAGAATAGCAGCGCTGATCTAACGTACACGGCTGCTTGCCATTTTTTTTTAAACATGCACCATAAAAGAAAAGGTTAAGCGATAAGAGAAGGCATTTCACTTCTATGCTTGAATGAGTATTAGTGACACGGTTGTTAGGAAGCTGGAGAAGATGAGCTGTCAAGTTTTGTGACTTAACTTATGTTCCAGACAGTTTTGTTAAACACTCACTGCTTTTCTTTTTAACACCTCACTTTTTAGTCACTAAACAGCTGGTTGCACACACAAAGAGGGCTTCTGAAAAGGGTTAATTAGGGATGGGTGAAAGACGTAGCTTGCATGATGCACACTGGCTCAGCTTCAGTTACTTCATGAACCAACTCCAACTTTACTTGGGGCTAAGTCCAGAGGTGCATCTCCCCTGCAGTCCAAAACAAGCCGCTCCAAGAAGCAATGGGAAATCAATCTGAACTGGTCTCTGCATGGGAGAAACCAAGGGACAGAAATCTCAGGTAGCTCAAAACAGTCCCATGGGGGCTGGAAGGTTAGGCCAGGTGTATTTGCTTGGATGCTGAAATGTAACGGGGAGCCATGCAGAGAGCGGAGCACCAGGGGCAATGGGTTGGCTCCAGGGCTGCAGCTGAGTTGCCAAGAAGGCGACTGTTGTGCTATGCATTAGCTGTGTGCTTTCACAGTCTGCAGCCTGATTTCAGCTCCAAAAACCAGCAAGAACCAAGCCCAGAGGTTGCTAACACGTGCCCCGCTGTGGCCAACCTGGTGGGACATGATGTAGCCTTCTGGACAGCGGCGATGAAAGGAGGCGCTTGCTGCCACTGGGGCTAACGCGGCCTTCAGCAGAAGTGGCCAGAATCTGACTTTGCAAGCGGAAAGCAGATGCCCCCAGCAGAGAGAGATACGAGGGGCAGCACGTGATCCAATCGGACAAGCATCGTTATGGGCCCGTCCCGCTCAAGCTTTAACCAACCTGGCTCCGGGACAGCGCTAGATGTTTGATGTAAAGGTCGGGCAGAGCTGGGAGCTGTCTGTACAACGGGGTACAGGTGAGCAGCATCCAGGGAGGACCTGAACCATTTTCAGGCATTTCTGGTTGGCCCTGCTGAGACTTGGAGAGAGGGCGCAGGTTACCGCCATTTAATACTTGTGCTGCAGTTACCATCGAAGGGCCTCAAGAGGAAGGAAAGTCCCGCTGGGCTACGAGTAGTGCGGACACGTATGAAGCTCTGCCCTTAATCCAATAAGTTGGCCATCTCGGTGGACAAGGCACAAACCTCCTGTTATAAAATCTGGCCCTTGCTGGTCAGCTATGTCAAGGGCCACAGAGAAGTTCAGCTGGGTGACCGCGGACGTGCTGTGTTTGTGGACAAGAGGTGGCCCATGCAGAGAAACGCTCCACGCAGCCACGGCAAGGAGGATCCAGAGGTTCCTGCAGCTGGCTCAGAGCCCTGTTATTGCTGACGTCTCCATCGCTTGGCTCGGCACAGAGAGGCTGGAAGTTTAGCTTGCACCTAGCTTGGACTTCATTCCTGTCGGCTGCTGCAGGGCTTAGAGCGGGTGGCAGGCTCCCCTCCTCACAGGGGCTGCCGACAGCCACCAAGAGGCACGGGCCCACGCGTTCCCAGCTCTTTTTCAGCATATAGGAAACGTTGCAAGCCATGGGATGCAGCCCTGGCTGCTGCCCGTGCTTCCACGACTGCTTCTGTCAGACAGGCAAGATATTAGACAAGATGAGACCTGTCACTTGGATGGTGCATAAGAGATGCCTGCGGGCCCTAGCGACCCAGCGAACTGTCCTTAGAGGGAGGGAATTCAAACATCTTGGGTCTGTTTCAATGCAGGCCACTGCAACACCCCCCATAGTTGGTGTAGCACGATATGAGGAGCTGCGGTCCCTGCCCCAGGATCCTGGAAGACGGGAAAGGCGGTGAGGGACGAGCACAGGCTGCAGTAACAGAGGGAACCGAAACGAACCGTGCCATCAAGGGGCAACACGGCACAACAGGCTGCAGCTGAATACAGCCAAAAGTGAGACAAGAGGAACACTGCCCTGGTCCATTGAGTCCGGACCCCTGCTCCGAGCACTCCCACGTCATGTGGTCCCACTCGTACACAGACCAAGATCCACCTGAAAACCAGGCACTCCTTGGAGAAGCATGCATTGTGACTTCATTCCTTTGGCAGTTACCAGGCAGTGGGGGCAAAGAAAGGAGACTGCCTAGGCAGGATGGGAGAAGGGAAAGCAGCGACTCTGAACGGGCTGCAGCACGAGCCCTCGGTGCAAAGCCGAGTTAATGCCATCCTTGGCCCGACAAGGGGACCATCCAGGCGAAGCGGGGGGATGCTCTTGCACGGCACACCACAATAGCAGAATCATGCCAGACTATCGCGGGAAGTTCAGGAAGTGCTAGAAGAGCATCCAAGTACTATGATGAATTCAAGAGAGGGCCACAAAAAACAATCCAGGGGCCAGGACACAAGCCAGACAATGTGAAATCAATTTGGCTCGCTGAGCAGAGAGTTGAAAAGATGAGTTGGTCACGTGTGGAAGAGAGTTCCCACTGAGAGGCAGCTCTTCATTCTCTCAGACAGCAGCAAGATAACTGGATCCAATAGTTGGAAGTTGAAATTAGGCAAATTCAACCTCGAAATAAGATGCAAGTTCCTGGCTGTGAGGGTAATTAAACACTGCAGCAGCCTCGCAGGAGAAGCAGTGACCGCGCCATCACTGGGAGTCCTCACGATGACATTGCATATCTTTCGGAGAGACGCATTTTAATCCTGCTTCTGGGAAAAGAACTGCATAGACCTGGCATGCAGGAGGTCAGACGACAACAGCGTGGCCCCTCCATCTGCCAGGCAAGTTTCTGGATCTATGGCATTGAAGGACAAACTGGGGATGTCCACTCAAACAGTGACATTGTGCACCCCACTTTGAATGCCTGTGGGCCGGGGGAGAAAACTGCTCTAAGCTAGACCGCAAACACAAGGCACGGTGCTAACTAACACCCCGCCGACCATGACTGCAGCCGTGCCAGCTTGGCCCTACCACACTGGAGATAACGTGATGTTTGTCAGTGAACACGGCCAGGGACAGGCTCACGTCTTGGCAAGGCCGTGGGATTATCCTGCGAAGACTAGCCCCCAAAATAATTTGGAGTAGGCAGGGGGGTGGGTCGAGCGACTGCTTGACGCTAACAGGGGTGAGCGGCGCTGCTGCTATTCAGCCCAAAGGTAGCTGCTCTGATGGCTCTGGCCTCCTCCGAGATAAAAGGTGCTGCCCTATGCCCGTCCTTATCAAAGCTATTAACTCAAGCAGCAGCACCGACTTAAATCATAAACCCGAGCGCCCAAAGTTCAGGCAGCCCTTGTGAACCTGACTCACTTCGCATGACTGAGCGAGGAGATAACCCCGTCTCTCCTTGCTGACAAAGGTCGAGCGGGGGGAGGTGCAGATGGAGCAGCTGCAAGCCCTAATCCAGTGACTCCTGATCAGGAGGCCACAGCGCTCAGGCGCTGCCAGACCCTCCGAAGGGCAACTCGCGGTGCAAGCAGACACGCAGATAAGCGCAGGCTCGGGCTTGTCCCAGCTTGGCCAATCCCCCGCCAGGCAGGAAAGCATTGTAATATCGACAGCAGTCGGGTGCCGCTCATGTCACAGAAGCGATGGGGCACCTCCAGTCCAACGAGGTTGAGAACCGCGGCCCTAAGCTAACGTCCACCAGTACGTAGTCGCTGCGACGCCCAGAGCCAGCAGTCTGAACCAGGGGAAAAAGCAACGTGGCGCAAGACCCCTTCGCTCCTAGCCACATAACCCTATGGCTCCGTCTACATGGCAATGTGGTGCCACGCAGAGGGAAGGGGACCTTGGCTACTGGAAGCAGCACAGCCTTGTTAGTGCCAGGCTCTCCCCAGGGTAACGCGTCCCGCTCCTCCGGGCCGTCCTGACCCCATTACCCGAGCTCGCTCGGGCACCAACCTACCGTGGGGACATACCCTGTAACAGGAGCTGTCAGCTGGCACTTGGAGCACAGAGGATGGCCGGATACAGAGCAGTTTTCTTTAATAATTAACACATTGGGAGCACCCAGATGTGCAGTTCGGATACATCTGTGCATTGTAATTTCTACAGCAGTCACAACTTAATGAAACATCAGTTGTGACAAGATCAATGAACCGAACTGAACAACAAACTAAAGTTAGTAAATTCATGCCTGGGGCAACAGCTATAGTTTTTTTTAACACTTCCATCACTTTTAATGTCTAATTAGTAAAAACATGAATCCTTCTGTGTCCTTCTCCTTTCTCTTCCTCCAGAGAGCTGCAGTGTAAAGGAAAGAGGAACTTGTTCACTTTTACTGAACATGAGCCTTGATGCAAGTCATCTGATCAGCGACAACGTCTTCATCGGCACAACAAGCACGCGACGGACAGAGGCAGCGATGCTGGCAGGCGTGCTCCATGCTGATCAGGTGAGCGCTCTCTGCCCTGCTGGCAAAGAAAGCCATCTTCATTTCCCATGCGATAACACTGCTGCTGCAGGTGAGGTCTGGACCCCCGATGTCACCAGTGTTACATGGCTTTGCCACATCAAATTCAGGACCCCAAATCACCTTGCTGGGAAGAGCAGGTTGCAGATGGATCCACTTGAGATCATCCCCACAGCCTTCACCCAGGCAAGCAAAGTGGCTATTTCCTCATGAGTACTTGATGAGCTTGAACCTGCCCCCTCAGGCCAGTGATTGGAAATGTGCTCGCAGCAGATTCTGCCTCGTGCTGGGCTGCGTCCACCGAGCCCCCGGAGAAGGAGGACCAGGCCACCGCATCCGAGACCACGGCTCTACGTCACCGAGGGATCTTCCTGCACTTGCTCGCAGTCCAAGAGGGAGCAGCTGGTTGCCAACGTGAGAACTTCTCATGAGCTGCAAGCCTTGCCAGAGAGCTGGGATCAGACAGACTCTTCCTGCACTCCTGGGAGAGACGGTACCATCCCTCTGCCTCGCCTGGACCGTTTCCAGCAGAAAGCTTGGCGCTCCATCTGGGAAGCATCTCCTGCGTGACGGAGGTGGTCCCGGCGCAGCCTGGTGTGCTCTGTACTCCCAGTTCATGACAAGGTGTGAATCACAAAGCGTGGGAGACGTGGTACATGCTTTTTCTCCAGCTTTCATGGATTCACTGTCTTTTCCTGGAAAGTCTCCTCTGCCTTTGTTCTTCACGCTGGTTATTCCATGCTCCTGGGCCTCATATGCCCCTAGCACATCCCCTTTCCTGTAACATGGTGCTTGACACAACCAGCATTTGCTCAGCTGGCCATCAACTTCCTGGCCAACCATCTTCCCTCTCCAAGGAATTTCCTCTGTTGGGAGTGATAAAGGTACCGGTGAAACCAAAGGGACAGAGACAGGTTAACACCGACTCTGCCTGGTCTGAAAGCAAAAAGCAGGGCCTGGAAGAAGTATGCAACAAGTGCAATGCATCCTGCACAACCCCACTGGCCACAGAAGTGGCTGCAAGATCATTACACCAGCTTCACCGTGTGAAAGGCTTAGTGCACCTTTTGTCACTTGAGCCACTCCGCATACCCAGCCGGGAGCTCGGGAGACGGCCCCTGCCCCGCACCACAATGCAGGGCACTCACAGGACTACGACGCAATGAGGTTACAGCTTGAAAGCGGCATTTGGATTTCTCCACTGAACTCAGAAACCAAGAACCTGGAGAGAGATTTCATCCAAGCTGGACCCATGTGATAAAAGGATTGAAGCAACAGAGCCAAGGATTAGCAAGACAGATGAATGCATTGCAGTGTTTTCCCATGGCATCATTCCACCTGGCTCATCAAGGAGCTAGAAGATCTTGAAAAGAGGGTTCTTATAATACCTCATGCTCACTGGTTTTCCTTGTGACAAAGGAGTTTTAAATAGCTATTCTGGAGCTCCAGGCAGGAAGAAACCGAGCAGGTGAGAGGTGCCAATACAAATCAACTGCTCTATTATCCAAGCTTTGAAATTTCCTAGAGAATAATCAGCAGTTTGCAAACACGACAAGGAGGAAGCTGTCTTAGTAATATAAGATTAATGTATTGATTAACATTCAGGTGGGGTTTCCAAAAGAGCCTACAGAGTGCAGGTATTTTAAAACATTTTTGTGCCTTACACATTTTGGGCACTAACAGAGCACACATAACGAATGTGAGCACACACACAGCAATTCAAACACAAAAGCTCGGCCACGATTCCTTGGTGTGACACTATTTATCCATAGCTCGCTAGACTGGCACCAGCTTCCTCAGGGTGGGCTCAACGACTTTGCCTGCTCAGCATCTGGGTACTGCACTTCAGTACGGATCTTCCTAGTCCTGACAGTGTTAAAAACAAAGACAAAAAGGACAGAAACAACAAGACCGGGGTGCTCAGACTAGCAACCAAGCTCGATGCGCTGAAATGGGGTGATACAACAGTCACTAGGGGCAAGTCTTTCATGCAAGCTCCTTTTACTCTGTACGGCCAACGTAGTAAGCTGAGCCCGAGACGTGACCAGTCAGCAAGAATGGTCACATCCTACCTTTCCTTGAAGGGAGAAGGTGAAAACAGAGGGCTGGTGGAAACGGTCTTCTCCACACGTACGGCAGAGACCGCAGGAAGCAGACACAGAGGTCTGGCTGTTGAACAGCTGTGGTCGCCACAGCTCCTGAAGTCCTTGGCACTGTGAGCCTCCAAACTGGCACTTTGGAAACGGTTCATCGGTGGACATGAACTTCCCGGGAGAGGAGAGAAGGTGGGGCTCAAACCCGAGAGGGCATGATAAAGAAGCGGACATAAGCAGAGTTTACTGGGGCTTTTGTGGCGTGGTCTGCCACGGGCGGGCTGTCACAGGTGGTTTTCTCCCCACTCAGTTCCGAGGGAAAACCTTACGCTCACGTCCCATTTACGGGGCACGGGGCTGCCCACACGTCACCGTACCAGGTGGCTAAAAATCATCGCCGCACTAAATGTCTGTATTTCCATACACGTGCTCATGTAAACTACCCCACAGCCAACTAGCGCGTGACAAATACCTCTTTAAAAGTTAAGCACAAAAAGATTAATGGTACTCTGAGCTGAAGTGGAAGGGAACTCTGACAGTGGAAAAGACCTTCAAGTTCACCTTCTCTGTGCCCACCCCCCTCTTCCCCAGGGATAACACAGACATAAAACCTGGGGCATTTTCAAGGGCTTTGTCCAAATTAGCTCCCAATGATCTGAGTGACTGAGCTTCTGACTTGGGAGACTATTCCATAGCCTGGCAGACTTCAAAAGCTCTACAAACATATAATACCTACTAACTTTATCAGCCAGCAGGAGATATCAGCAGGAGTGACATACGAGCTACAGAAAGCGCATCGGTCAATAATAGGTTGCTACGCTTCTCCGTAGACGCTCCCAGAACGGGACGTCTTGAAAGAGATCCAAGCAGTAATAAAGGTCTTTGAGTCTGAAACACACGACGAGAAATAAGAAGTTATTATTCTTCAGCTTCTGATGGACACCGGTAGGCTTTACATCTGATGAGATTATGCCGCGTTTTCATTTGAATAAGGGTTATGGATGCTATTACTCAGGTCTCCCAAAGTTAGGAATTAATTAGATGGCTACTTTTAAGTAGAATTACATTTTTTTTTTTTTAAATCTCCATTCAGCTGTTAAACGGGTGACTGAGTCGGCCGGGCAGACTGTGATGCCCATTTCTCAGGATGACTTCCAGAACAACGGGCGTGAGGCCGCAAGCAGCAGCGTTTCTTTCCCGGTGCCGACGACCCGAGCGCCAAGCTGGGCCCTGGCCGCCCGCCGGCACTTGCTAACGGCGCCACGATGCTCCCACTCCTTTGCCCCTCAGCTCCCTTCCTCAAGGAGCTCCTCAAAGGCCAGTCACAAGATGCACCGCGCTGTAAAAGACATTTTAATCAAGGACCTGGGCACAATGAGGCAAAGCGTGCTCACAAAAGCGTGCTCCCCAACTGGGGCTGCCGGAGACACGACTGCCGTCGGCCCCCTCCCAACCTCTAATGAGATTTCAAGTCATCACGGGGCAGAAGCGAGCTACTGTCATGGATCAGGAACCGGAGAAAAGATGTGAAACGAGCAAAGGGATAACTCACCGCCATAAAAAAAATTAACAGCGGTTGCCAGAAGGTTCTGCCCGAGGCTCAGGGCTGTTAGTATCTTTATTAATGATATGGAAAAAGGGGCAAGTAGTGAGAAAGCAACATTCACAGAAGACACAAAATTATTTGGCTTAGTGTCAAGGCTAGAGAAGAGCATGAGGAACTTCAAAGGGGTGACAAAGCTAGCTGAACGAGCGACACGATGGCAGATGAAATTCCACACTGACGAGTGCAAGGTAACGTGCACTGGGAGGAATAATTTGAACGACTGATGCAACTTACTGAGCTCTAAATTAACTGTAACCCCTGAGGAAAATAAATGGCATGACTGTAGACAGTTCAGTGAAGACCTCTGTGCAGCAGCAGCAGCAGAAGTTGAAAACAGGAAAGGATGTTACCATGCATAATGAGAAGGAGAAAACCTGAAAATATCATGCTGCTGCTATATAAATACACAGTGCGACTTACCTGGGATAATGTGTTCAGTTTTGGTTGCAATATCCCAAAAGGGGATTTTGCGTAAATAAAGGAAGATCAAAGTTGCCATCACAGAATGGCAAGAGTCAAAGGAAAAGCTAGCGTAGGAAGAGAGATACTGAGAAAACTGAGCTATTTAACCTAAGATAGGATGGATGCATGATAAAAAAGTATATAAAAATAACGAATAGTACAAAGAAGGTGCCTTTAACCACCTCATTCATCTTTCCTGTAGCACAGGAACGAGGGGATATCCCCTGAAACTGGAAGGCAGAATATGTAAAACTAATAAAAGGATTTAATTTTTATCTCTGCGTAATATGGAATTTGTCCTTGGAATTCAGCACAAGATGAATCTGACACCAAGAGTTTAGGAAGCCTGAAAAGTATTGTCATTTATGTAGATGCCAAGGAGGCGCAGTCACACCACCAAAGATCCCTTGTGCGATTCATGTCTGACTGGTGATGGCGATTCACATGCTCCCAGCTGCAACTGTACGGGATTTAGCAAGCAATTGGGTTGAAGGCAGAATATAATCCAGGTCGCAACCCTCTTCTTTGTATTGGCTCTGCAGAGATAATGAAAGTTCAAAAAAAAGAGAAAAAGAAGCTGAAAGTGGTTTTTTGTCGTTGAAGTCGGTGCTTATAGGGCTCAGGATTCACACAAGTGAATTGCTGAAAGCAAGAGGGTGAACTTGAACAGTCACTTTTCCGCAGGTAACTGCACTTGCAAACCTATCTGCCCCGTGGCTGATCCCACTGCCGGGGCAAGCGAGGAGAGTGCTGGCGGGGAGCAGATGCTCAGGACGGAAAAGAAGAGTTCTTAAAAGTAAAGAGGTCGACGTCTTCTTGGCCTCACGATCTGCATAGCAAGGCAAAATTCTCCAGGGATTCAGCAGGTATTAATTATGTGAGATTGCATTTCATACTTCTCGAAGGCTGTGTTTCTTGCCTCATAAACTTAGTGGAATGATCCTGGCTGATAACTTCAGTATGTGGCAGTCTTCTGATGGAACCGGCCATTGCAGATCCATTATATAGTCATGTACCATTAGTTAATCATTTAAACAGAGATCAGGGAGGGAAATGATGACGTTTGGGTCTCGTAATGCTACAGATCTGCTGACTCTCATGTTTGGAGGGGAGATTGACAACACTAAACTTTCTTCAGATGAGAAAATTACTGCTAAATTGTCTCGTTTGCAGCCAGGAAAACCATCATCATTAAAAAACACTGTTAAAGCACCACCATACTTCTCAGTTAATCTGACGGAGGAACAGGGAGCTCAGAGTCCAGGTGCCAAACTGAGATAGCTGTGCTTTGCAGATACCAGACCAGGATCACTGAAACGCAACCCTCTCGGAGAGCCTGGAGTGTCCGGCTGTTCAGAGGCACACGGGATACAACACACTCCTTTTACCAATGCAATACAAAAATTACTTAAGCGCTAAGCACAAATTGGCTGTTGACTGAAAGCCAGGTCTCAGTGCCCTCCCATGCTGGCGTGATTCGCAGCGATCAGAATATCAAGAAACCGTGCACTCCCTCGTCTTCAAGACCCCTCCTTGCAGACATCATTTTAGCAGATGAGGAGCCAGAGAAACTCGGCCATCAGCACAACTCCTATTTCCACCTGCCAGAGCACCGCGAGGCAATCCACTGCTTAGGAGCAAAGCACGTGCCTCGCCAGCACAAGTCTCAAGTCTGAGCAATGAACTAAGCCTCCCAGCCTCAGAACTGGACCCTCCACTGCCAATTATCTCAATTTGTCTTTTTATTACAAACGTGCAGTTCACTGTCACCCACGAAACAGACCAGGCTTCTGGGGGGCTCCGTTTCTAACCCCATCACGGTCATCTTCGCGTGCTCCCCCAAGCGATGGAGTTGAGCAGCTCACCGCGCCGCAAGACTCAGCGGTGCAGTGATTACAGAGGGCCCTTAACCCAGTATCTCATAACGAGTCAAAGGACCACGTCAATCTCGAGCACAACACGATGAACTCGAGTGAGGAACAAGAGCAGAGTCTACGAGATCACGGCGTGGTCTCCCATGAGAGGGGGCCAAATAAAACTAAGCCAGGCAACAAGCCTGGATCTCATCCAGGAGGCAGCAGTGCTACATTGGCCAGGTAGACAAGCAAAGCATTTCTAATTCGAACTTCTATCAAAGCAAAGCACTTTCCTTGCATTTAAAATGAGTTGCAGCAAGCACATCAGGGCTGCTATATTCAGCCACGTATACAGCAAGAGATGTTTTTAAATGGAACCAACTTCTCTCCCCTAATTACTCTGATTTTATAACAGTTACTGAGACATTTTTCTTGGCAAGGAAATGGAAAGGCAAACGAGACAAGCAGGAGCCAAACTACAACGTTCCTACTGATCCTTTTGTAACTACCCAAGCATAAATAAGGATTAAACACAGCTAACTTTTGTTTACCATTGCAATGGCAAAACCACTGTTAGATGAGTGTTTACAACGAGGACATATTGTTTCAGGCCTTTGGAGATCCAGCTCTCTGCAGAAATCATTTGTAACAGTCAAATGTTTATCATTTATAGTGCTTCAAACAGGGTAACTCCAGGAACTGGGCTGGAGCTGGCAGATGGCGAGAGAAATTAAACTCATGACATGGTTCGCTAATCAGCGAATTGCATGGAGACGGAGGTGCTTCCCACCCTAATGCCACGGGCCCTGCGGTGCGGCGAGGATCTAGGGCTCCATTACAGCCCCAGAGCTCCCTGGATGCCTGGCAGCAAAATCCCATCAAGCAAAATTATCCTGCTGGGTTAGCTGGGCACTAAAGGCAATGGGGTGAGGAGTCCCTCCGCAACTGCCTTGCTTCTCTTCCTTAGCGGGACCTGCTTTCGGGTGGCAGGAGCGTCGCAGCGGTATGCAAGGAGGTCCATCAGTTCAGAAAAGGCTTGATGATTAGTCTGGGATGAAGAGCACCAGAGACATGTGTGAACACATGCTGGGAATGGACCGTGGCTTCCATTTAAGCCACTTCCCACAAAGACAAGAGCCCTAAGCACACGCATCCAGCGCTGTCCTGATACGGCACAGCACGCCCTGCGCTGCAGCGTGATCGGGGGCTGGAGAGGGCCTGCCACCCCAATCAAGGCTGTGAATCCAAATTACAATGGACTGTCCTGGTCCCAAGTTCTTGGGAGCAAGGACAGATGGTAGAGCACCTCACTTTCCCGTCAGGACCAATGGCTAGCTGATGAAGGACCCTGCTTCGCTTTCCCCCTACCACTGTGGGATGAAATCGGTAAGCAACTGCTACCAGGATGCAGGCTGCCGGGTACACGAGATGGAAGGAGGACGTGATGACCTCCGCGCCACGCTGTTGTGCACGCGAGGGCTTTGCTGGAGAGCATTTGCACGGAGACTCCAGCACGCAGCTTGCTTCCGCCCAGGAAAGGCTGCCAAACTCTTCCCACACGGCACATCCTCCCTACTTACATTTCACATAATCACCTGCTTAGGAAGACCTGTAATGCTTGATGTAATGCTGAGCATTACAACCCAATAATATATTTATTAATTTGTGACGCAGAGCGCCACTGACGGTCCCCGAAGCCTTCCTGGGAACACGTGTCAGCTTATTGATTCCAACCCGCCCCGGCTCGCTTTGCTCTCACCCTTCTGCCAGGCCGGCGAGAGAGTACTTCTGCGCTGCTTCGGGTCATAATTGAAAAAGACAGAAATGTTCAATATGACTCATACATAATTCAGCTTATCAGCTGCCCAGGAGAAAAGAGAAGGAGAGGTGTTCACATGTCTACCTCTTCCCCTATCAACAGGAGAAATAATTTTCAATTACACGAAGTGCATGCAGCTCTGCTCACAAACGGGATTTGTGCGTTCGGAGGAGAAAAACAGAGATATGGAAGGAGGGAACGAAGGATGCGGCAGGAAGCAAACGGCTACCGAACGCGCGCTCCCGAGAGGTTCCTGGCTCTGAGGGGAAGAGACGAGGCTCTGGCCGAACACAGTACGTTAGCAATCAGGAGCAATATGCCACTGAGCCACAACACGCAGCAGAAACCTAAATCAAACAAAGCTCCAGATTAGTCTGCTACACGGACATCATAGCAGCCAGCTAAAACCCTGACGGCGCGTTTGTGAACTTCTGGCTTCCATGCTAAGGTTTGGGTTCGAAAGATCAGATTGTAAAGAAGCACTGAAAGTTATCGTTACAAAGGATTTTAATGTAAAATCAATAAGTGCTGTGTATTTAGCAGCATGTGACCATGAGAGCGTTTATGATAGACAGAGCTCTGCTTGCACCAGGGATCTTTGCATTAGTCAAGTCCTTGAAAGGGAAGGCGGTAGGTCTGCACCACTAAGCATTTCCACCTGACAGCAATTATAAGTTACTTTAACCCCTGCCATCAGGCAAAAACACTAAACCCCACTGATAACCCTGAAAAAACAAGGGTTTAATGAAAACAAGCTGCTTCCGAGCAGCTGGGTGGAGATCTGGTTGGGGAAGAAGCAGCAGAGGAAGTGGAGGAGGAGGAGGAGGAGGAAGAGTCTGGGCCTTGCAGTGCTCTCGGGGCGGCTGGGGAACGCGGCCTCGACACGCAGCATCCCTCTCGACACCACCCGAGCAGAGAGGAGCGGGTCCCATGGAAAGGTCGGCTCCCGCAGGCAGACGCAGCTCCTGCGACACACGCTCGTTGCAGTGGGGGAAGGCGTCTAAAACGGAGGGGCACTGAGGGCAGAAGGGCAAGGACACGGCCGGCAAATGGGGACGTAGAGAAGTCTCAGAGGGAAGAAGAGCTGTCAGTCTTTGCCCCAGGCACCATGAGCTGTGCACTGGCTGTCAACAACCAGAGCCTGCCTGCTCCCTTGGGCCCAGGCAATGCAGAGGGCAGGTCCCCGGCCTCCTCCACCAGGGCTGGAAAGCTCCTAACTTTGCCGGCAAGCACACAAGTGCCCACACACGTGCACGCATGCGTGCAGACAGGGCCAGGAGAGCTGTTCCATGCCAAACCATCCTCCTCGCAGACCCTTCTGCACATTTTTCTTCCGGGATGCCATTTCCCTGCTTCTCTCAGCTAAGAGCAAACAGACATTATTTTTGTTTTGTAGAAGAGACTCCTACGGGCTCCGTGACTCTCATGTGCAATGGAGGAGAAGACACAGTGGGTGCCCAGACTGCAGACAGCCACATGAGCTGCGTGACAGAGATAACTATGAATGTCCCCTCATAGCAGCTCAAGAAGGAAAAGCCTGGTTTTGTGGGACCTAAGGTCATCCACAATGTGCCAAAGGTGTTCAAGCTGGGAGCTGTACCTTAGGTATATCGAGGGACGAGAGGGAAGCTGCAGAGCAAACGGACTTCAAGGTCCATCATAAATGCATTAGCATACTGGGGGTCCATACGCGTGCCCATGACAGTGCCATTTGTCTGCAAGAGCTGCATGTGTAGACAAAGCGGGAGAGCGCAGTGGGGGCAGCAGCAGCGCCCTCGTCACGGGTCGTGTCCTTCACAGCTTGCAATCCGCCCTCGGGGCGCCGGCGCAGAGAGGTGACCCCGGGGTAGCGCCCGTGGCATTCGCCGAACACTTGTCAATGGCCCAGGTCCTTGAAGAACTGCGCGGCAGCGTCAAGTCGCTGGCAGCTCCGGGGGCACGTGGGAATAGGACGGAGCCAACAACTCCCGCCAGGATGGTGCCAACACCACAGCATCAGGCTGCCCGGTCTGTGGGTCTTGAGTAGTAAGTAAAAGTTGCTGGCCCTATATATCCACACACACACACACCTTGCAACTTTTACTTACTACCCAAGACCTATATTTTATATATATGCCTAGCAACTTTTACTTGTATACGAGTAAAATTATATATATAATATATATGTGTGTGTATACATGTATATGCATGTGTGCGTGCATATAGACATATGTATACATACATGAGTATATATGTATACATACATACACACGAAAGACAGACAATATCGCTCTCTGTTTTATTTAGTCTATGAGGTGCAAATCTACGCTGCGCTCTGCCTTCTATAGATGAGCACGGCCAACCACCCATCTCTGCTCATGGGTGTTACCCTTTGCCCGGCACTCCCCATTTATCTGGCATTTCACTTGCTTCGTCTTCTCCTGACCCTGCACCACGAGCTCCATGGGCAGGACACAGCAGTGCTCGGTGCTCTGAACTGTATCACAGCCTCGAACAATAACCGTATCACTAGCTCCACGAGCGTCTCTCTCTGAAGGCAACTGCAGACAAACGCAGCTGTAGCGCTCTGCCCAAGTCTTCAACTCCCTATTCACAACCCCTGCAAAGCGGTAGCAGCAAAAACCCAGTTGTGCAGTTTAAATTCCGGTCTTCCAAAGGGTGGAGAAAAGACTCCCGGGCTCTATACATCCCGGGCTCATGTGGAGAAGCAGGCAGGGTCATCTACTACAAACTATTTTCCACCTCGCTGTGCCGAAATGGCCAGATGCCCCTCCTGCCAGCTCCTTCGCCAGGAAAAGCACACCCATCCCACCGAAGAGGGAGCCGGCCATGGGCGTTTCAGGGCACCAGCATCGTTGTTTGGGGATTTTCCCTCTCACTCTTGGAAGACAGGGGAGTGCTACCACCCCCATGTTATAAAGAGGGGAACTGTGGCCAGGAGACCACCTGGCTTGCACAGGTTCTGCCGGTCTCCTCGTACCTGGCTACTGCTCACGCCACTGGACACCTCTCCCTCTCCGGCAAGCCTGGTGATGAGGTACAAGCCAAGAGCTCCGGATGAATTCTGTGATCTAGTTTTCACTGCCACCATCCCCTCCTCGCTCCAGGTTTTCGTTATTCAGTACTTGAGCCCACAGTTTACACAAACCAAGCAATCTGCTTAAGCCTTTGTTTGAAAACAGATTTTCCCTTTTTATCATAGACAAATGCAAAGAAAATTCCTGTCAGTGAGTGCCCTGCCTCTCAGCTTCTCAGAGCACTTGGAGACTGTACGTAAGCAACCACTAATATATTTTATACACTCAAATTTACAGCTAACTTTGACAAAAGTGGGCGATGATTATGACAATCTAATAATTCAGTAATTAAGTGGACAGAAGCAGACCATGTTTAAGACACAGTCCTTACATGGCATACATGTAAAAGCTTTTTAAAAGCTGAAGAGCACAGCACCTGGATAATGCCACATTATACAGCAGGCAAGGATTAAACACCAACACTGCTCTTCACTAGCCAGCAAAGTCCTCCGAAAGCAGGAGAAAGAGACTGGGAAATTGCGACGACAATGGAAGTCAAACCAGCTGAATTCCAATACTGACTGCAAAAGCTGAAGTGTGACCTGCAAACCCATGTGTGAACAGTGGCAATTTAATCCAGCAGAGAAAGAAACATAGATTAAGGCTCCTTGATCTGTCAGATACAGTTTCTAGATAACCCAGGAAATGTGCACTGCATAAAATCAGAGAAAGATAAGGAAGGGGGCACCCAGGTGTCTCTTTAGCTGGACTCTTGAAGCTGTTAGCATGACACCTTGATCACACAAGGCAGAACATGCATTTCAAAGTGAAGCTCAGAATCTAAAGCGCCTTCTTTCCTCCTCGCAAACCACCGGAGGGATAACAAGTTTGGTCACTGAAAGAAATGGTGGTGAAGGGTACTGAGGCAGCACGGCCTTGCAGAGCTGAACCAGGACCCTGGGTGCTGGCACACTCTGCAGACAGGAGACCGATTCCACCTACCTTCTAACACTGTTAATTTGGCACTCGTGTTTATCTCCCCAACACTGTTGGTCGCTGTGCACTCATAGATGGCTTCATCTCGGTGAACACGTAGCGGCTGAATCCGGAGAACTGATCCCGATCCATCATCAAATTCAATAACCTTGGTGTGGAAAAGAAAACAGTTCTTCATTGACACTCACTGTAACAGAGACAGAAAGTCAAAGCAAGCTGGGGCTAAAACCCACCCGTCGGATCCGGGCGGTGAAACCCCACCTGGCAGAACAGGGGTATCACATGCAGAGAAACAAGAAAAAGCAGATTTAGGAACGTATCTGCCCTCTGACGAGCCCCAGAACAAATGGAGACCCAATAATGTTCTTTATGAATCAATAAACCTTGATGAAGTATCAGCCTGCTAATAAAGATGTGGATCTTCTGACTTAAGCCATATTTGCTCTAATGGCTTTACTAATCGCACTGATGGCAATTTAGTTCCAACTTTCACCTTGATCAAATTTAAGAGCAGGGCTCTAAGCGCCTGTGGATTACAACGGAGCCATTAACTAATTAAGAGCGTTGTCTGTTGCTGCTAACGATAACAGAAGCCGAGGGTGCTTAGCACCTTTCAGGACCAGGTCCTCCAGAACAGCTGTGCTACCAACAATGACACCATCGCGGCGCCTCCTCCAGTGTAAAACACCAAGTCCTGCAGCAAATCACTGTCTTCCCATCCTGCTAAGGCGGAGGCAGCTTTAACCTAACTCCTTCCCGTGGAGGAAAAGGGACCTAGCTAGCCACCACTGGCACACTGTAAGGGAGCTTAATGGCAGACGTGCAAACTGCCTGAGTCAATACCCACTGCATCCCGCTCGATTTCCAAGCAAAGCAAGAGCTGGAACAACTAAGGCAAGGTGGGCAGCAGGACTGGGCCTCGCCTCCTCCGCGCTGCATGGCCTCGTTGGGAGACACAGGGAAGCAGCTCCGTTATTTGGGGGTCTCAAAAAGCCCATGTCAAGTCTGGGCAGTGAGCGACCTGCCCTCACTCCTGTATGCGGAGCTGCATGTCGTGTTGCGCTAGGTGCACGCGGGGAGGAAGGAACGACTGCCACCCGCCCTCGCAGAACCCACTGGAGGCAGAAGTGGGGGCCAACAGGAAAGACAAAAGGGCAAATCTGAAAGATATTCACAAGCAATCTCTTATGCCCAAAGTGAACAACCCAGAAAAGCCAATTCAGGTGCCAGAGAGTAGCAGATGAGATGGGGGAAAGGGAATAAAAATTGATTTAAAATGTTTAAAAAAAAAAATCAGGTTCATATGGCTGGGGTCATGCGACCCCAGTGCTCTTTCCTGCCCGGGGCAGGGGATCGGACTTGATGATCTGTTGAGATCCCTGCCAACCCTAGCATCTATGAATCTACGAATTTGAATGAAATATTTTTTTCTTTTCAAAAATAAAGCCATTTAAAATTAAATTTAAAATGATGACAACATATATTAAGGTCTAAGTCTAATCTACAGAAATTGTGTAATTAAAAGGTTAAGTCATATATTTTTTGGTGTTAAAGTTTTAAACAAAGTTGACCCACTGCAGGGGTGGAAGTCACAGGCAAGACCAGAGCTTGCTCCAGCGATGCATCAAACTTTTGACTGCAGCGGTCTCTCTCCTGAGTACAGAGTACATGCCCCTCATTCAAGTCCATTCACAGTCAATTCAGGTCGAGTATTAGTTAATGAATAGTTAAAAAACTGGTAATGAGTTTCACATTCTTGGCGATGACAAACAACATGAAGGCTTCTCATCCAGGCCATGAATAAAAGCTAGGTGCAAGAGGATGAGTTCTACCAGCTCCAAAACCCTGCATGACATGAGAAACAGGAACCATCCCTTTGATTTGCTCACTATTTCCTCTGTTTAATAAATCGATTTTCAATGCAAAACATGTTTTGATAAACATCTTTTCTTACAGATGTGGCACATAAGGTGGTTTTATTTAGCTATTATTTTTAAATGTTTTTGTGCATTTTAATTACATTTTAATTTCCGACTTGACACAAGTCACAAGGAAAGAAAGAAATTAACAATCAATCATACAGCAAAAAAATGCTTTATCCACCATATTCTAATCTAATGAACATGAAAAATTAAGACTGAATAAATGCCTATTGCCCTATACAGCTCCTTAAAGCAACAGGCACACAGAGCTAGCCTATCCCTCCTCATTGGCAAAAGCAGCAACATGTTTAGCGTAAAGGCCAGAGTTGGGACACATCTGTGCAGGAACCAGACTGTGCCCGACAGTGCTGCCCTCCGGCTCAAAGTGCTCAAGAGGCTCTGCCCTAAACAAGATTCAGGGCAGTCCCATCTGTGCCGCTCTTTGGGCAGGCTGATTAGACTGATTGTGTGACATGGCTAATTAGCATGTCCCAGTGCTGGCTGGCCTGGTCACAGTGCCATCCAGATGTGGCTGCCTTGCTTCTGGCTTAGGAGACAGCACAATGTGCTTGTGGGCTCCCTCGCTGGACCCAGTAAGCTTCAGCGCAGATGTGGCTTTAGCTGCAAATCAGCCTCTGGTTAGGAATGCAAAACAAGATTGACATTGATTATTTAAATCACCATTTCCTGCTGGCCGATTTAAAATCATGATTAAAATCAGGGATTAAATCAATAGTCCCTGGTCAGGGAGTCGCCCCAGATCCAGCAAGAGCAAAAGCATCAGAAGAGGAAAGGTTTGAGGAAAGGGGTTAGGAAAAAGGGTCAGGTTCCCAGGGATGGAGGGACAGGGCTGGCGGTCCACGACAGGAGCCAGGGCAGGGCTGGGGAAGGCACTCAAACCCCCGTTGCTTGATAAACGTTAACCAAACAGAGCACGTTGTAACCACCCCCCACCCAAACCACGGTCCCTTCCCTGCAAGCATTTCAGAGCTGGCAACCCTGCTTGCCCTTCCTCCCCGAGTTCAGCTCTCCAGGGACACCCAATTCTCCCTGCACAATGCCTCCGTCCTACCGCTAACTACTGAGGGCCCGGGCTAGCAGGAGCATCTCATGGCAGGGCACCAGGCTCAGCCGGGCAGGAGCGGAGCAGACCTCACCCACCTGCACCAGTGCTGCTCGTTATGCCCCACTTGCTCTGTCTCTGGCTCTGAGGTGCCCAGGGCTGAACTGCGCTCCCACCCAGGATGGGAACTCGGTGCATCTGGCCAAAAAACGGGCTTACCCAGGGCCGTGTTTGCTGCAAGGCTGGAGCTGCTGAAGGAAGAAAACCCTTTCCTTTGCCCTCCCACACAGTGACTGAAGACGCCCAAGACCGTAATGCTTGTCCAGCCAGCTTCAGAGCAGGCTCCTGATAGCTGCAGTTACCTCGAAGCGCTGGGAGCTGACCTTCTTCCCTTTCTTCATCCATGTGATGCGAGGTTTGGGCTCTCCGGTTGCCTGGCACACAAACGAGGCTACGCCTCCAGAAATCCCAATCTGATCTTCGGGGGCTTTCATAAAGGTTGGCTTGCCTGAAAGACAACCACAGCGCAAAGTGAGGACAGAGAAGCAATGGGTCTGTAAGAGCACGGGCACCGAGCTCTCTCAAAGGACAGATCAACAGCGTTTCTACTACAACCGGCATTAACAAGTACAGTCAAATCACTGCGAACAGGCGCACCAGGAACACGCGAGCTTTCCTCTTCCCCACCAGGCTGCTTGGGAGGGCAAGGCAGGCCACCCTGCCCAGCACCAACGTGCACGGGCCACAAAGTGGAAACGATTTTTACCCTCCAGGTCAATTTAAATGATTTTTGTTCTCTAAGTTGCATTATTTTGTAAGTGAAACATTTCCAAGTTTATTCTGTGTTCATATCATTGCATGCTACAGAACAGCGCAGAAAACCAAGCCTACAAACGGGAGACAGCACAGCGGCACGAACTGCCAGACTGGGAACTTTTAGACTCTAACCAGCATATTAATGGCTGTTCTTGTTAACGCACGATTATGAGCCCGTTTGATGTCAGGCTTGGGTCTGTGCAATGCTCTGCACGTCTCCACGCATCGCAGGACTTGCACGGCCTGGCGCGCGTTTGGGAAGAGACCAAGAACTAAAATTGGAAGTCGGCGCAGAAACCAAAGTGACATTCAGGCCTGAGTGACTCAGCAAAAATGGAAAAATAATGTACCGGCTTGGTGATCAATACAGGAAGTTTCATGAAATATGGCTTTGTTTTCTGGACTGATATGACTAAGCTGCAGGTCGATGTAATTAGTTATCTGGTTTGAACATAATGTCCATATTTTTTTTAGACAGATACCGTCTTCCAGGATATTGCAGCACTTCGCAGGGTAGGGATTTGTGCAAGATGCATACTGCTTTGCTTGGCTGGGACAGCTTGGGGCACATGTGCTCTTATTTCTCAAAACATTACGACTTTACGTACACATGCACACACGTGCGCACATGCACATTAAAACCAGCCCGTGATCATCACTCCAAGTATGAGGCACTGGCAAGATCTTAGCCAAAACCCTGCGTCCAACTCTGGGTTAACCCGTGCTCAGGACAGACACGGGAGCAGGTGCAGAGAAGCGGAGGAGGCACACCTGGGCCACGGGTTAGCGAGGATTTAGTTAAGGAGCTTCTGGAGGGGCTGGACATATTCAAGTCAGCCGGCCCGGATGATCTCCACCCTAGAGTTGTAAAGGAACTGGCTGAGGTCATTGCAAGTCCCCTGGCACAACTTTATGAGCACTCGTCATGCTCTGGTGAGGTACCGGAGGACTGGAAGAGGGCCAACATGGTCCCCATCTTCAAAAAGGCAAGAAGGAGGACCCGGGAAACTATAGCCTGGTTAGTCTTACCTCGATCCTAGGCAAGCTGTTCGAGATGACGGGGTAGAAAGCACCCTGTTCAAGTTTGCTGATGACACTAAGATGTGGGGGGATGTGGGTGCACTAGAAGGGTGCAATAGGCTACAAGCTGACCTTGACAGGTTGCAACGGTGGGCGGATGAAAATAGGATGGGGTTTAACACTGATAAGTGCAAGGTGTTGCACATGGGGAGGAAGAACCGGCACCACACTTACAGGTTGGGGAACTCCCCTCTTGCCAGCACGGAGACGGAAAAGGATCTTGGAGTCGTCACTGACTCCACGATGAACATGGGCCGGCAGTGTGGGGAGGCAGTCAAGAAGGCCAACCGTACCCTGTCATGCATCCACAGATGCATCTCGAGCAGGTCCAGGGAGGTGATCCTCCCCCTCTATGCGGCACTGGTCAGGCCGCAGCTGGAGTCCTGCGTCCAGTTCTGGGCGCCACACTGCAGGAGGGACGTGGACGATATGGAAAGAGTCCAGAGGAGGCCACTCGTATGATCAGGGGTCAGCAGGGCAGGCCTTATGAGGAGAGGCTACGGGACCTGAACCTGTTTAGCCTCCACAAGAGAAGGTTAAGGGGGGACCTTGTGGCCTGCTACAAACTGGTCAGGGGGGATCAGCAGGTATTGGGGGAGTCCCTGTTCCCCCATGCGCTGCCAGGAGTGACCAGGAATAACGGTCACAAGCTGGCGGAGGGTAGGTTTAGATTAGATATCAGGAGGCGCTACTTCACAGTCAGTGTGGCTAGGGCCTGGAACCGGCTTCCAGGGGAAGTGGTGCAGGCTCCTAGCCTGGGGATTTTTAAAAGGAAGTTAGATGAGCACCTTGCCGGGGTCATCTGACCCCGGTGCTCTTTCCTGCCAAGGCAGGGGGTCGGACTAGATGATCTACCTAGGTCCCTTCCGACTCTAGCTACTATGAAACTATGAAAAAATTATGCTGGCACACATCCAGGAGGGGCCAGCAGGGGACTGCATGCTTAGGGGCAACCGACACGGGTTCATCAGTGGCAGGTCCTGTCAGACCAACCTGGCGGCCTTTTACGATCAGATCACCAGATCGTTAGACGCAGGCGTAGCAGTGGACATCGTCTTCCTGGACGTCCGGAAGGCTTTTGACACTGTCTCTCACCCCGTTCTCATTAAGAAACTGGGGGGCTGTGGTGTAGACACCCACACAGTCAAATGGGTCGCCAACTGGCTGGAGGGCCGCGCCCAGAGGGTGGTAGTGAATGGGTCCTTCTCAGCCTGGAAGGACGTGGGCTGTGGGGTCCCCCAGGGCTCGGTCCTCGGGCCCGCACTGTTCAACATCTTTATCAGCGATTTGGACGAGGGGGTAAAAAGCACCCTGTTCAAATTTGCTGATGACACTAAGATGTGGGGGGACATGGGCACACTGGAAGGAAGCAACAGGCTACAATCAGACCTAGACAGGTTACAAGGGTGGGCGGATGAGAATAGGATGGGTTTCAACACAGACAAGTGCAAGGTGATGCACCTCGGGAGGAACAACCGGCACCACACCTACAGGCTGGGGAACTCCCCTCTTGTCAACACGGAGGCAGAAAGGGATCTGGGGGTCATCACTGACTCCAAGATGAACGTGGGCCGGCAGTCTGGGGAGGCAGTCAGGAAGGCCAACCGCACCTTGTTGTGCATCCACAGATGCATCTCGAGCAGGGCCAAGGAGGTGATCCTCCCCCTCTATTGTTTTCTGCCATGGCGGGGGGGTCAGACTAGATGATCTACTCAGGTCCCTTCTGACCCTAGAAACTATGAAACAAAGGGATCTTGGAGTCATTATAGACTCCAAGATGAACATGGGCTGGCAGTGTGGGAATACGGTCAGGAAGGCCAACCGCACCTTGTCCTGCATCCACAGATGCATCTCGAGCAGGTCCAAAGAGGTGATCCTCCCCCTCTATGCGGCACTGGTCAGGCCACAGCTGGAGTACTGCGTCCAGTTCTGGGCACCGCACTTCAGGAGGGATGTGGACAGCATGGAGAGGGTCCAGAGGAGGCCACACGCATGATCGGGGGCAGCAGGGCAGGCCCTATGAGGACAAGCTACGGGACCTGAACCTGTTCAGCCTTCACAAGAGAAGGCTGAGGGGGATCTAGTGGCCTGTTACAGACTAGTCGGGGGGGACCAGCAGGCATTGGGGGAGTCGCTGTTCCCCCAAGCACTGCCAGGAGTGACCAGGAGTAACAGTCACAAGCTGGCAGAGGGCAGGTTTAGGCTAGATATCAGGAAGTGCGACTTCACGGTCAGGGCGGCTAGGGTCTGGGACCAACTTCCAAGAGAAGTGGTGCTGGCTCCTACCCTGGGGGCTTTAAGAGGAGGTCGGATGAACACCTTGCTGGGGTCATTTGACCCCAGTACTCTTTCCTGCCATGGCAGGGGGTCGGACTAGATGATCTGCTCAGGTCCCTTCTGACCCTAGAAACTATGAAACTATGAACTATGGAGAGCCTGGCCCCAGAGGGAGGCGAAGCCGGCTTAGCTTGCGCGGCCTTGCCAAACCAGCGCCGAGAGGGGATGCGAGGGCTTTCCGCGAGTGCCAGGGTGAACGCTGGCACAAAAACAGACCAGGACAAACTAGCCATGAATAAATTTAGGCTGGAAATTGCAGGTTTCTAAGTAACGGAGGAATGAGGTTCAGGAGCCATGAACTGCCTCCCGACAGCAACAGCGGAAGGGAAAGACGGTGCTCTGATGATGAGAGGACAGTGGGGGCCCGGAGTCCGACCCCACCGGCCCCTTCCCAGCCAGTGTCCGAGGCCCAGAGACAGCCGGGCTCGGCAGGAACCGCTCCGCGGCAGAGCCCAGGACAGCAGAAGAGGGAAAGCTTCCTCCGGCATGGCTCTGGCACTTTGCAAAGCACGCTCCCCTGCTGCCTCCTTCCAACAGCCAAGCCACAGGCTCTCCTGGTACCGCAGGCGCCGTATCCTGCGGAGCGACCTGCTGGGGGATGTGTGGGGCCAGGGCGATCCTGGCAGCATGTCTGCACGGATGTCCCAGACTGAGACAAGCATCAGGCCCAAGCTACTCTGCCTGCAAGGGAAAGGACATCCTGCAGCTAAAGGCAGCTTCCCACCGACTGCGCCGAGAGCTGAGACCCCATCCCTTGCTCAAACAACCTCCCCCTGGTCCGTCCACGATCAGTTTAAACTCTCCTCCCTCCCCAAGCGTTTGCTCCACCAGCTTGTCCCGCAGGGAGTAGTGAGGGCTCTGCCTGAGGCGAGGGGATGCTGGTTGCATCAAGCAGCGTTCCCCAATCCAGCGCTGCCCTTCAAATCTTCATTCAGGGCAAGCCAGAGAGGCCCGAAGCAGGGAGTAAGGAGGGCAAGCATCCGGGCAGGAACCGCGGCATCCGACAAACACCTGCTTGCCAGCATCAAGACTGGATCCGGACTGGTGAAACGCACAACCTGGGCTGCTTCGCTAGGAGTCCGTAACACAGAGAACGGCAACGAGGAACATCTGCCACTCGGCTGCAGCTTCCCTGCGCTGCCCAAGAGGCACTCGCACCCGCCCGTGACATCAGGAGAGGCACGGCCATCTGCAAGCCCACTTGACACGCTGGTGGCCCCCACCCAGCATGGACGGCCAGACTGCACAGGTGGCCACAACCCTCTGACCAGGACACACGGAGGAATCAGGGGGAGGACAAGGGGCAAAGTGGGTGGCTGGAAAAGTGCTGGGGAACCCAAAGCGCATTGGTTCAGCCATTCAGCGAACAAGTGCTACAGCGCTCAGGGCGCCCAGGACGCACACGGCTCCGTGAGACTCACAATTGATGGAACAAGCGTGGCCTGCCACTGTCATCATCTTCTGCATGGCTGTCATGTCCAAAGGGCCTCCCTGGGAGCCTGCACTGTTCAGACAAACAGGTCCCTCCACAAGCTCTCCATCGGAAAGAAGCAGGCCAAGCCTGGCCATGGAAAACAGACATAGAGCAGAGTTGAGGAAGAGGAAAAGATACAAGCACCCACCAGTCTCTGTACATCGCTCGGCCACCGGGGTTCTCCGAGAAACAGGACACGCTTTCCCCCAGAAAGCTCACACCGAGCGTGGGCGCCTCATGCCATCCTACAGCAGCACTTCAATGAATGTGTTGAACGGTCTCCGAGTGCCCAAAACCAATCTCTGAAAACTTGACAATGGCCGATGCGCAGAGTCAGTGGCAGAGACGCTGTCCTGACATTAGCACCAAGTAATTATCAGTTGCGGTTGCTTAGCTTACATTGATTTCACATAGTGAAATGTCTCTAATCACATCTATTACCGTTAAGTTTATATTTACATATATCTGTATTTATTCACCCCGCTCATCTCTCCCAGCGACACTTTGATTTACTGCTCATGCCGGTGGTGATTGCGGTGTGATTGACTGTTTTGCAATGCAGTGAGCTGAGTTGATTTGTCTGTATTGGATTTCTGCAGTTGATTTGTTCTTTTTGATTTTCTGTTATTTACTTTGTGATGCAAGTAAACTAGTGTAAATTTATTAAACGGCAAATACAGCAGAGTCCAAAACTTCTCTCCTTGAAGAGTACAGTGCAATTATGTATTGCATTGTACACCTCCTCCCCAGCCAGCATGCACAGAGGACTTATTTTATTTTTGTATGTTTAAAAAAATCAATACTTTTAAAGAAAGAACAGAAGGAAATTGGGCTCTCTCAGGTAGTAAAACCTGGAAAACTTGATCAGCTTGCATTTATAATATTGTAATGAATCTTTCCCCCTACACATTTCATTGAGCAACACCAACCTCTGGCAACCCTCCACATCCACAAGGAAGGGTCCCAGATGCATTTCTTTATATAAAACACATTCCCGGAGACTTGGTTTTGGGAATGTGACTGCACATTGTGCTCAAACAGAAATGTAGATTTGTTAATAAAGAAGAAAAGTAAAGTTTTGAAAGCCAGGAAACCATCCATTAAGATTGTACAAACCAACCCCAGCCCCCATGTCCTGGCTCCGAGTATGTCAGTTATTATTACATACTGATGGATGACTCAAAATGTACAGCAACGACAGCCGATGGAAACGCACTTGTGCGCACGGCAAAGTGAGATATTAAGCAGTGGGTCTGTAGGAACACAACGTGAATTACACGGACTGTGAAATGGACCCACTTGATTTTTTTCTGCAGGGAGGAGATTTAGGCAAGTCTCGAAGGGAGACAAAAACTAGCAGAGAAGAGCCAGGCGAAGGTCCAAGCAGCACATTTCAACCCGCTTTGAATGTGCAACCCTTAGGAGAGCAAGATACAGCAGGAAAAAGATACATCCTGCAAATACTTAGCATACAATTTTTTTTAACTGAAAGATTCCCTTTTTTCCTTCAAATTCAAGTGGCCATGGTCCCTGTGAAGGATTATGTACCTGCCAAGGCTGAAGTGTTTACAACCAAGTCATTTATTATTTGAGAAAACTGCACATAATTTTTTTCTGGTTCTATTAAAACATTTGCTCATATACTCTCTCTGAGGCTCTGGGCCCAGGAATAATTGAACCAATTTTATCCAGAGTTTCTCAAAAAGATTTACCTTTGGAACAAGAGTGAGCCTGGGAAACCTCTGTCCAAGAGACCAGCTTCTGGGAAAGCGCTGAGCGACTGAAGGCAGGGCAGAGGATGGCTGGCTGGGCCCAGGCCCACTTCAGAGCAATCCCATTTCCCGATCGCTATCCGCCTTTCCAGCGGGCTCAAAGTGGGGACCCCAGGACCGTGCCGGCTGCGCGCCCATAAAGAGACTCCTCTTCTGCTCCTCCAGCAACGGGCTCTCCACGGGACGGGGGCGCAGCGCCTCTCACAGCTTGTGTTGCTCAACAATTCAATTTACTCATCGCCTTGTGCAACAACTTTCACTTCTTGGGCCCAAACTGTCCGGGCTTCATCTTTCCTTGCAAGTGAATTACTCTAGTGCTGACAAGGCGAAACCATGCGGCCTTTCTGAGATGGGGAGAGCGCAGAAGATAACATTTTTCCACTATAAAAAATAAAAAGACTCGTGCAGTACTAGAGACAGGGCTCTGCCTGAAATGACTTGGGGCAGAAAGATGACATTCTGCTTGGAAAAGCCCCAAAGCAGAGCTCCTCCACATCCCAAAAAAAAGCACTTTGTTTTCAGGCAAGAGTGGGGGAAAACATTCACTCCCGGAGCACGCAGACCTCCAGCCAAGCCTGAGACGCGTACACCCAAGGAAGGATTTGCCATGCAGGCTGCGTGAAACTCAGTTTCAGAGCTGTGCAAGCATCGACTCCAACCGATGGGTGCTGGTCGGGGAGGCCAGCTGGAAGCGAGCAGCGGGGCCGCACCAAACATCAGAGGCCGAGGAAGGGTGGGCAGGTCGCAGCAACCCCACACGGTCACTTATATCAAAACAGGGAGAAAGCTGGCTGGGGGTGGATGAGCACGCCGGGAAACATCTTCCTCCCCAGGACTCTCCTGCAGATTCTGGAAGGGATACAAACGTAAAGCTACATCTACATCCTCCATCACTCTGGGCTGGATCTTGCACAAGGAGCAGCATCAACCAGCAGCCCGTACCCATCGCTACAGCTGCAGGACACAGGTGTCGCCGTGGACGTAGTCTTTCTGGACTTCAGGAAGGCCTTTGACACTGTCTCCCACCCCACCCTCATTAAAAAAACTAGGCGACTGTGGCATTGATGCCTACACAGTCAGATGGATTGCAGATTGGCTCAAGGGTCGCACTCAGAGGGTGGTAGCAGATGGGTCATATCCGACCTGGGGGGGAAGTGGGCAGCGGCATCCCCCAGGGCTCGGTCCTTGGGCCCGCGCTGTTCAATTTCTTTATCAGCAATTTGGACGACAGGGTGAAAAGCAACCTGTTTAAATTCGCTGATGACACCAAAATTTGGGGTGAGGTGAGCACGCTAGTAGGGAGGGAAAGACTGCAGCAAGACCTGGATAGGTTGCAGGGGTGGGCTAACAAAAACAGGATGCGTTTCAATACTGACAAGTGCAGGGGGCTGCACGTGGGCAGTAGTAACCAGCAGCACACTTACAGAATGGGAAACTCCCTTCTGGAGAGCACGGAGGCAGAAAGCGATCCTGGAGTCATTACTGACTCCAAGATGAACATGGGCCGACAATGCAAGGTCACGGTTGGCAGGGCTAACCGCACCTTCTCGTGCATCCACAGGTGCATCTCTAGCAGGTCCAAGGAAGTGATCCCCCCCCTTACGGCTCTGGTCAGGCCGCAGCTGGAGGACCGCATCCAGTTCTGGGCGCCGCACTTCAGGAGGGATGTGGACAGCATGGAGAGGGTCCAGAGGAGGCCACTCACATGATCGGGGGCAGCAGGGCAGGCCCTACGAGGAGAGGCGACGGGACGTGAACCTGTTCAGCCTCCACAAGAGAAGGCTGAGGGGGGACCTGGTGACCATCTATAAACTCACTAGGGGGGACCAGAAGGGTTTGGGGGAGACCTTGTTTCCCCGAGCACCCCCCCCCCGCATAACAAGGAATAATGGCCACAAGTTGTTGGAGAGGAGGTTTAGATGAGACATCCGTGAGAACAACTTCACGGTCAGGGTGGCTAGGATCTGGAGCCAACTTCCAAGGGAAGTGGTGCTGGCTCCTACCCTGGGGGGCTTTAAGAGGAGGCTTGATGCCTACCTGGCTGGAGTCATTTGAGCCCAGTTTTTCTCCCACCCAGGCGGGGGGTCGGACTTGAACATCTACAAGGTCCCTTTGACCCCACTTCTATGATTCTGTGATTACGACTGTGGCGAAGGTAAAAGGGGACAAGCACAGAGGAGACTGTCCATGGTGGCTGTCTGCTATAGGAGGAGGTGGATTAGGCATTTTTGAAAGATGGGACAGAAGGGGGAGGACTGCATGAAGCAGCAGCAACCCGAGGTCTGGTTTGGGCAAATAGGTAGGGATTGAGAACCCAAATGTGGGAGGAGGTTTGGGTGAAAGCAATCATGAAATGACAGAGTTTGCTATCCTGAGGAAAGGGCGGCGTGAGAGCCTCCGAATAGGGGAAGCAGATGACAACAAACTCAAGGAGCTCCTGCCATCCGGTCTCTCAGGGAAAAACCCTGATGGATAAAGAGGAAACCAAGGGGAAATGCACACAGTGCTAGATGAGAAAGAAAAGCAAGTAACCGATGACATAGCGACATACCCCCTATGCTTCAGTCTTCACACGCACACCAAAGAAAAAGGTCAAAACTGATTCCAACAAGGAAGTAGCCACACAGGCTAGAAAAGGAAAAAACAGGCTGAAGAATATTTAGCTAAGGCAGATTTGATCAGGTCAGCGGGGCCTGATGGACTTCACCCGCAGAGTTTAAGAAATCGGCCAAAGTAACCTCTGAATCGCTGGGGAGCCTCTTCTAGCAGCTGTGGGGGACAGGGTAGACGCTGAGGACGGGAGAAAGGCTAACACAGCTCCTACCTTTCTAAAAAGAGAAAAAGGGGGAACCAGGGAATTACAGACCAAGCCACCCAGGAAGATACTAGGACAAAGCATCGGACAATCAGCTGATAAGGCTCACGAAGATAACAGGACTAAGCAGCTAAAATACACTTCCCCAGAACAAGTCATGTCAAAGTAGCCGTAGAAGGTAAGCATTAGGGGGAAAGAGTAGATGAGATCTGCCTCGCGATGCCGACCCACGTGGCACTGGTCAGCACGCTCAGGAAGCGCGGCGGAGCGGTACCCGCCGTCAGGCGTGTGCATAAGGAGCCGGTACCAACACTTCGGTGTCAGACTTGAAGTGCGTCTTGCCGGGGTCCATCCAGAGTCCTGTTCTGTTCAGCACTTTTGTTCACTGGATTTGGACTGCAATTCCCATTCTTCTTTGAAGAAAAAGCAATCTTTATGGATGAGAGGATCCAAACAAGCCTTGCCTGTCTGCACACGGATGGCTTCAGGAATGCAAACTGCCCGAGTCGAGCCAAAGGGGCGTCTGGCAGGACGGGGAAGGGCCAGCGCAGCGGTGACCACGACCCAGCTCCCTGCTCCGGCATCGAACATGGCTGATTTGGGGGAGCCCCTGCCTCCGTCCCCACCTGCACCGTGCTCTTCCCAGTGACAGAGAAGCTGCGAAGGCATGTCGGGGTCAGGCGCTCAGACTCCACGAGAAAAGGGAGATGAGACCACGACAGACACACAAAGGCCAGGCTTACTCATGTGCATCATGAGTCCTAAAACAGCAACAACCTGAACGAGGAGATGGAGGCTGGTTGTGTTGCATATAGAGGAGAGAGATCATGTTGCGCTCTCTCTCATGACCTTGGAGGAATAATATGTATGAGGGGATTGTGTTTCTTTCCTCCTCCCTCCAATTTATTGCACTGTTTAAACATGCTCTGACTCCTCAATTAATATATTATCCACCTTTGTAGGTATTAGCATAAGCCAGATATTTTGATCCACTGTCCTTAGCATACTGTTGGGCTGAAAGGATTTTATTCAAAGGTTGCAGTTTTGATTAATTTGTAATTTAAAAGTACAAAAGATCCTGCTTCATCCTTTTAATATCAATTGATTTAATAATGGCTTGCAACTGTTTATGAGAATGGGTTATTGGCATCAGCTGGCATTGGTGATGGTTCTCCTAGTCCATTTTCCATGCACTTTTCTCTGTCTCAAGTTCATGCTGCTCTGCAGATGACGCTTGTGGGTCCAAATTTTAGCCCTGCTGCGATCTACCAGCAAGTATTTGTTAAAGAAAAGCGTGTGCTTGTGTATGCGTGCACTCTGCTTCCTCCATACCTGACAGTCGCAGCTCCTCCTCTTGCTGTGAATCCCTGTCCCATTTACACACTGAGCATGGCACCCAAGTGCAACACATTCCTCAGCTTACATTTAAGTTTAAGAGGTTACCTAAAGCTTCTTTTGTATTACAGCACCCCATTTGTACTTTTATTGTTACTTAGGTTTAATGTCTACAACATGCCCAACAGCTAGTGCAAGCAGTTCTTCCATTTCAATCCAATTTCGGCGGTAGTGTTTTTCCAGCGTGAAGTACATTTGTCCACAGTAATCAAATCCACAATCACCGTCTCAAAACAAGCTGCGTTTCTTGCCTGCCACTTCCTACCATCTTCCCTTAAAGTGCAAAGCGCCAGTATTTTACCAACCCATGTATTTATCAATTGCTCACTCTGATCAGCTGCCCCGCGCCCTTCGCCACCGGAAGTCAGGTTCCAGCCCCTTGCCCGGCCCAGCATCCCTGCCCCGGGCATCCTTCCCCCTGCAACTGCCTCCTCCCGGGGACCACCGCTCCCAACGACATCCATCCCTGTTTCCCTTGGCCTCTTGCCCTCCTCACGCAGCCGCGGCTGTCGGTGCAAGATCCCGTCGGTCTTCGTGCAGTCTTTTCACGTGCCCAGATCGCATCCGTCTCTGTCTTTCTGCTTATGTCTTCCAACTCTCTTAATTTAACATGCTTCTTAGGCAATCATTCATTCTCTGCTCAACTTCTCACACTGGCCTTAGAAAATTAATTTTGCAGCTTGTAACTGGCTGAAATTCCTCTCTCACAACCCAAGTCTCTTAACCATACAAAGCAACTGGGATGTAATAAGCCCTGTAAGCTAGGGACTTTCTTTAAGAGCATTTCTGTGCCTTTATTGCTTCTCTAAGTCTCCCGGCCACCTGTAATGTATTTATCACTTCTCCAATCTTTCCATCCATCCCAACAGAACGGCTGAGCGGGGTTCGCACCTCAAAGTGGTGCAGCATTTCTCCCGTATGCCCACCCCAAATGATCACAGCTTCAGCAAACACCACTTCCTTCACTGCTTTCCCCAATCTTTCTTACAGCCTTCTTTACAGCCTGTTTGACCCTATTAAAAAGTATGGGACATGACGCTCTGCCCCGATTCAAACTCTGTGATTTTTCAGGTATTCGAGCTTTTAAACAAACCCAGCTAATGATTTTTCAAACTTTCAGAAGCCTACAGCATAAGCAATGGTGTCTCTCTATTAATAAACCAACATTATGTTTAATGAAAAATAGCAAAATTGGCCATTTAGTAAAGACTGCTGCTCTCCCCAAGCAGCGGCAGGAAAAATAGTAAACATACAAAATCTAGTAGACTTTTTTTTTTTTAAACGAGACCACCATTCTCTCTTTACACAATTCCTTCATTATTTATCCCTCATCCTAGAGGCCCAGTGATACAGCTGCTATAAATCCATTTCTGATCAGCAATCTGGCCTTGTACAACACTGTACAGTGAATAAATATTCAAACTGTCTAGTGTTACATGATAATACTGGGAAAAACTCCCTTTTGCTCCAAGAAGTGTCAGCTGAATGCGCTTAGCCCCTTGAAGTGTTAAGGCCATGACTGCTGGGTGTTAGTGAACTATAGGAGCAACCTGCCATTGTACTTTAGCACTCAACAGATTTTTAATCTGGTCTCTTTGCTTCTTTATAAATCACGGAAACTGCTGAAAAGAGGTTAAATGCCTAAAATTACTGGCATCGCACTGGATCACAGCTGCCTCAGCCAATTAGCATGTCAGGGTGCTGTGCAGTTAGTAATCTTGCAAAAATCTGCTTGCCTGCCCACTGCTCTGGCACAAAGGCTCTTGACGGGCAAGCTGACTGCAAGGGGGCTGCAAGGAGACGCTCCTCCTCGTGGCAAGGGCACGCGTGCCCATCCTGTGCGCGGGCTGGTAACCCGTCGTCATCACTGGGCAAGGCCGGTGCAGCCGCAAGCATCTCTTATGTGACTCCTTGCAATCCCTCTGAGCTGCACAACAGCTCTGTGGTTGGGCCTCTAACCCTACTGCGAATGCAAAAGGGATAGGCTACTCTAATCCCTCTGCTGGGGTGGGCTCCCCCCACTCCGATTTTTCCAAACTGCTTGCCAGGAACGATGTGTGTCCCTTCCAGCCTTGCCAGCCCTTACCCAGCTCCTCCCCGCCAGCAGTGGAGGTGGAAGAGCTGCAACACATGGCTGAACGAGAAGGAAAACCACATCAGAAAGCAGGAAAATGGGGCGACCAAACTGCTGAAGGGGACCTTGATAAGATGACAGACTCGTATTGCTCTAGGCACTGAAGTGCCTTCCTTCTCCTCTTCCCTTGTGTCCGTTGCAGTTACCCTCCCCACAGACCAGCACAGCTGTGGCCCCAGAGCAGCTCCAACATTTATGCCCACTTTGCTGGATGCTCTGAGTCCTGATCCCTGGAAGAGCGGGACTGCCCTCCCTGGAGGCTTCCAAGAAGAGGCCGGGCTGGCCTGCGCCTGGGACAGTTTGGGAAGGGTGCGTCCTTCAGGCCTGGACGAGGTGGCCCCTGAGGTCCCTTCCAGCCTGGGGACCCACCACCTTGAACCACAAACCCGCTCAGAGCCGCTGTGCCGTCATTCCTGGGAGACTGCACATGTACCGCGGTGTCAGCTCCCCGGTGCTAACTGCCTGTGTGCACGCTCCGGCCCCATGAGAAGTTGAAATGATGGAGGGAAACTATCACTTGTTCGTACACACGGGCACTTATCACTGAGCAGTTAATGTGGTACAGTCCAGATCCCTATTATCTGATGGTAAATTGTTCCTGCGTCTGCTCACACATAACCCAGACTAAAAAATCATTCAGCTTCTGCATTTAATAATCACATATTTGGCCTTTGGCCATGGCCTTCATTCAGCTGGGGGAAGGATCACAAGGAGTATGCTCCAATTTATCACTTCCACAACACTCATGCAAGTGTTTTCAAACGCAGCCATACAGAGCATTAGTAAGTGTTTACATCCGCGTCTGAATTCAGCATCGTCTGTCGGGAGGATCACATCTGGCGAGCACCACAGACAGCGAGACGAGCGGTGCCGGTTGCTGGCCGCGGAGCGAAGTCATTACAGCACTGCCTCGGGCAGCCTGCATTGCCACGGCTGCTTCCCGTCACTCACATTTTTACCCCTCCAAATCTGCAAGTTATTATTCGAACTTTCTTCAAAACTTCAAAGTTATTAAAGTGCACTGCACAGCGCAAGAGCCCGTAACATATGCAGATCCAGGAAACAAAGGCAGAGCTAGTACAAGCAGGGCTGGAATCTTGTGCTTGAAAAAACATGAAAATTAATTTTGCCAGCATGCCTGCCACATTAAACACCATATTCATTTGCACAAAAGGATTAAAAGGTTTTAATCCCCCTTTGCAAGCAGCTAGTTCTTGATTCAGCAGTTCAAAAGGCCTTGCCAGGCTCAGGTTTTTCCTCTGCTTTTACGAATTAAAAAGTGAGTGCAGCCTTATTTTGTAAATACAGGGCACTCTATTACTCTGGCTCCCAACTCTATTAAAATCCATTGTAAGCAATCTCTTCAGAATACCCTCTGCTATAATGAACAAATTCCTTGGCTCCCAAGAAGGCCTTTGCAGAGGAGACCGCACTTCATTTTAATGATACTGTACATTGTTCTGTCCTTCCCTAGCAGAGAATTGGATCCCTGCCTCATCTACCTGGTGCGGCGAGAGCTTCCTGCCTCAAGATAATGAGCGCGCTCCGGCATTCCCATTATACAAGCCATTTCTCCCTGTTTGTATGAACTACTTCAGCAGTCAGAGTCCACAATAGGCTGTCTGCAGACAAACAAAAAATCATTCACACATTTAAATGGTTACCAGGGTGTGAAGTTCCAGCATGCGATTCGGCACCTAACCAAAACGGGCTCAGCGCACATACACCGAGCCTGGGGGAGGCTCCTGGACCCGGCCCAGGCCTTTCAATCCCCAGAAATGCAATTTGCAGAGCGACCCTTCCCCAGTTCCAGGACTTGCCTCCCGCTCCGACTGCGACGGGAAATCTCCGAGGCGGAGATCCTCCCGAGCTCCTCGAGAAACTGGAGCCTGGCCCTTTTCTCAGCCATATGTTCTGTGGACTCATCAGTTTGAGGCCAGATGGAAACACAGTGATCCCGTCTGACTTCCTGCACGGCAGAAGGATTTTCCCCAAGAACGTCTTCCCCCACCCTGCACCTTCTGCCTGAGCGAGAGCTGCTCTTTTGGAAAGCTGTCTGGTCCCGACTGAAAAACTGCGAGTGGTGGAGAATCTCGCACATCTTTCGAGAAGTTGCTTCAATAATTAATCAGCCTCTCTCTTTAGCCTTCCATTAAAATTTAAACTGAATCAACTAGTGATCACTTAACCCAAGGTTGTTTTCTACGACCAGCTTCCTAGAATATCCTCACGATTTACCAGACCGGCAGCGCGGAGCAGCATCGCCTCCGGATGGTTCAGTAACGAGGCCCATCTGCTCTTGCAGGTGTTAAAAACCTTCACTTGTGCCTCTCCAAGCCACGTGCACGTACAAGTCTCCGGTCTGTGCCCACAGAGCGCTTCTACCAGCCAGAGGCCTTCAGGGAGCACATGCTCCGTGCAGCCACATTAGGACACGGTGCTGCTCACATACAAACATGCACCCATGAGCTGGCATCGTGGCCTTTCGCCATGCATTTCCACAGGCTTCTTTAAAAGACCCCAAAGGTAGGGTTTGAACGGGGGGAGCTGACCTTGCTGGCAGCCAAAAAGCCACTTTGCAGACCTGGGTGCCAGGAGCCACGGAAGTGATTTGCAATGCTCTGGCAGCCCCCCAAATCCCCCACCATCAGTCCAGCCCCAGCTGGACTTCCACTAAGCATTTCCCCACTATTCATTCTCGATGACAAAGGCCAACGCCTGTGTCGGAGCTCAGAGAAAATATGACATTACTGAAATCAATCCCACTATTTCAAACTTCCAACCCTCCTCTTCTTGCATTATGCATGGCCTTTTGTGAGACCATCACGCCATTACTCACTGGAGGATTGAAAAACACAGAGCTCCCTAAACCAAGGAAAGACACCCCTTTGCCATGAATTACAGAGGCTTTAAAGCTATTTGTGTTTTCCCCAGGCTGCATCAGACCATTTCCAGGGGACAGTGTTTAAAATTCCAGGTATTATAAATTCAGCAGTGACACGGTGGCAGCAGACAGGGATTTATCTTTCAGGCCAATGCCATGGCTATTAATACTATTACTGGCCACTTCTGCTTTGCTAATTTGGTGCTTCACCTCTGTGTAAGTGACTTCATGAAATAAATTATATACAGCCATGTCTGTATTGTTCAGACTGTGTTAACAGACAAGCATGTCTGTAATTCGCCCACTGTGGTTTCCAAGTATATCCACATTGCATGCAACTCCATTAGGCATTGATGGGATGGGCTGCCTTCCAACCGAGTGCAGTTAATGGACTCCTCCTGGGCTCCCTGCGACGGTGGGGAGAGGACGGCTGCTTTTCTCCAGCACAGACCCAGGAACTCCAGAGCAGCAGCCATGCTTTTGATTATCTCATGTCTTTCTTGTGTAGCTAAGGGTCACCGTTCTTTAACAGGCCAGTTGAAAAAAATTGGTTACTAAAATACCGCCTTCCTTTACCTTGAGTTCAGGACACTTTGGTTCCCCCTTAAACAGGTCATCATGTCAAATGCCATAAATAGAGCAGGGAGTGCGGGAAAGGCTTCGCCCGCTGTGCCGGAGCTGTGAGCGAGCTCATTGCAGCGGCAGGGAAAGCAGACGCCTGAATGCAGGAGCTGGCAGTGAAGCGGAGGAACTAGTTTTTCATGCTACATATTTTATTCTGCACATCCCCTGCTCATCATTTCATTGCTGAAATGAGGGGTGGATGGTCGGGACGTACGCAGACATCCTTGGTGATTTTTTTTTTCTTTTTTATATACGTACGAGATCTTTGCAGTTCATTTACAACCCAGACCCACAGTGGCAGGATTTAAAAGAAGACGGAGCCCAAGTTCCTCTGGCAATAGTGCTGACATCGACTTGTGTAAGTCCTTAATTTTTGACGTCAAGAAACCTATTTACCAAGGGAAGAAGGAAAACACTGCATTATGGAGTTTTAAAAGGGCCATTATCTGCAGGAAGCTTTAGTAAAGAAGTAATAGCTACATTCACTCCCTAGAACCCATTTCTCCCGCCTCTTATTAACCTTAAATGCAAAATCAGAGAAAAGCATATCATTAACTCCTCAGCAAGCATTAGTATAGGTAAAGGCTGTTTGTACACTTGTGGCTGGCTCTTGGAGGCCTCCAACTCTCAATATCCTTTAGAAATTCAAGAAGAGGAAACCCAGTTTCCTGTACCCAAGAAGGCAGACAAGGTCCTTTGGGCAGATGTGATATCTTTTATTTGATCAAGCAAACAGCTGGAAAAATTGGTCTCTGCAAGCTTTTGGGTACAAACACCTTTCTTCAGGAGGAGGGAGAGCCTGCAGCTCTGTGCGCAAGCGTGAACTTACTGTGGCTCTAAAGCCTCCTGCTAGTTAGTGATAACTAGGAGGAGGCTTTAGGGGAGGCGGAGGGCTCAGCACCGCGCAGAACGCAGAACCAGCGATGCCCCCAGAGCCCCGCGCCGGCGCTACAGCAGCGTGCGTCATCATGGGGCCTGGCACTACCCCTGTGACGAGGTACCTTCCTCCTCGCACGAGACAGAGGAGAATATCCTTTCAACCCCAAGGACTCCCGAGTGCTGAGTTTCAGTGCTGCTTTCTGCACCTCTGCCCTCCAGTCCCTCGCACAGGCCTGCATCTGCTGTGATGACACGGGTTACTGAGGAGGGCAAGGCCATGCACACCTGTCCACGCACACACGTCTGCTAACAAAACATCCCTGGTATTTTTGGGATCTGGCCTATCGTTGCACTGATATGTTTATGAACAAAATGCTACGACACGGCTGCCTACAGTCAAACATAATTGACATTTCTGCTTTAAGAAAAGGGACCAACAGTTCACACACACAGGCTACCCAGGGCGTATTCAGACTGCACCCCTTTCCCCCGCCCTTTTCTTTTGTCCTTCACGGACACAAATTCATCAGGGCACGGGCCAGCTTAGCCGGCTTTAGCACAGCCCCCAGAGCATTTGGGCCATGGCTTTTGCAATGGCTTGTGCACCGAGGACCCTCTCTGCACAAGCAGAGCACCTCAGCCATACGAACACTTGTCCCCTCGCACCCCTGGGGAGCAGGGCTCTCCTCCTGGCGGCATCCTGCAGACAGACCCACTTGCCCAGGAAGTCTGAAAGACAGCAGGACCCAAAACCTCATCTCACCCAGGTCCCGGCCTCTGCAAGCTGACCTTCACCCGATATAAATGCCAACCAAGGTCCCCCGTGAGAGTAGGGATACTGGCCCCTTAGCCCTGGGTGCACGCTAGCACGTGACACTGCATTCGACTCTGCAGTTTCCCCTGCGCGCAGTAGTTTTCACTGCCTCCCTAAGCTGCCGGATTGCATTGCTGTGCTCTGTTAAGCAGCTGCTGCGTGCGATCCACCGTAGGAGTGATGGCATTTCAGCCACCTCCCGTCCCTACCTCCCAGCTGACGAGGTGCCACGTTTGTAAAGCTGTAAGCACCAAGTATTACCGCTCCCAGTAACAGCTGACTCCTTGCACATTCCCTAGGTTGCGTGCATCGTGCAAGGAATCATCCTGCAAACACGCATCCCCTGCTCCGCTAGCAGCCACGCCGCTACCAATTTAACCTCACCCTGTCCTGATTATTTCTTCCCTGGCCATACACGTGTAGGGTGGCGGCTGGGCCCGGATGCCACAATTCACAGCACCTGCTCCAGTAGTGCCAGGCCCTCCCCACACTGCCCTTCTCCTGCTAAGAGCATCTTCTTGACTTGTCCACCACACTTTGAGGAGCAACAGAAACCCCCAAAACAACCCTTGTGCCAGGCCAGCGTTCCCACGGGGAAGCCAGGACACATCATTATGCCAGACCCCTCAGGCATATTTAGAAAAGCGCCAAACACAGATCTACTGCTAACATCAAAACGGTGCAAGAGATTTCCAACTCTCCTTTCAATGAGCTGTCTCCAGTTAAGCCCATTTATTCCGCGAGTCTACCTAACAAAAAGAGATTCCCAACTCCAACTAAGCAAAGCCACTGAACATGCAAAGCCACACACAAAGGATTTTGCTTTATCTGGCTCTTCCGACGCTCTGCCGTTGCCCTTTCCTCTTTAGAAAGAGACAGCCTTGACACATTGAGATGTAAAATGCTCAGAAGGCGGCTGCATCAGTTTATCAAACGACAGCAATCATCACATGCCATCAGCTCTGACATGGCAAAATGAAGGGAAAAGACCACCATCTCTTGACAGAATCTGTGCTCTCGTTATCTCTTTGTGGTCACAGAGCTTTCCATCTCTTTCCCGATTGCTTTCACGCTGTGGACAGCGATGCAGCTGTGCAAGGGAGAAAGCAGGGGCAGGCCCTTGGGCTGTGGTCCCCAGAGGGGCACGTCACAGCCACGCGTGACTCTAGAGCCCACCTCCGCAGACCAGCGCGCCAGGGAAAGAGACTCAGCCGAGTGGCCCTTTCCTTTCCCTTCAGCATCAAACGGACTGTCCCCGTGGCGCGCAGCTCCAAAGATGCTCGTGGCTCCAACCCACGTGCATGCTGGCCCAGTCTCCTGCGGACGCGCTTGCTCCCACGACCACGGCGGAGACCCAGCCTCCAGTGCCTCCCGCTCTCTATCCGACGCGCTCGGCGTGCTTGGGTCTCTGCTGCTCGGTCTGCAAAGCCGCCTGGTTGCAGTCTCCTGGCTTCAGCAGGGCTGAGCCCCCCATCAGGGGTCAGGAAGGGGAACCCACATCCAGAGGAGGGGGTCACGGAAGTCCTTGCCAAACCCACACGGCTCAGGTGAAAGCAAGACCAGGCCACAGGTGAGGGGCAGAAACTCCCCCGCTGTCTTCTCTACGGCACTCGCTGCTCCTCCTCCCAGGGACGGCACCGGAGGTTGGGACATCGAGGGTCCAGGCCTGGCCCCAGGGCACAGCAATGGGGGCTCCTGACCCTACCCTGGCTGGGCTTCCCGGGCTCTTGCGTGACGATGCGAGCTCCACCACATCAAAGGAGCTGTCTGGAGACTTCCAGTATTTTTAAGTGGGAGTTTATGTCTCCAGCAGTCAATTTATGAGCTAAGCTAAACTGTCTCAGCAGACGTCCCTGAGGATAACATTAATAACCAGTAATTTCAGATTAATCAGCTGCATTCTGGTCCCGAGCATGACATCTCCACTGGAGGAATTCAGTGACATTTTCTCTCTGGGGCAAAAACAAAACCAAGACCCCATAAACACACCCCAGAAGCTGCCAGGGACTTTCGCCAAGACCCTTCCCTGCATCACAGTCCAGGAGCCCTGGACCTGTTGTTCGCCTGAAACTCTGCAGCCAAGATGGACCGTGCCCTGGCTGCAGCAGCTGTGCTTCATCACAGCTCAAATCCTGGGAGCCAGATCTCCATCAGGACAGTGCAAATCGCACAACTACACACCTGCGTGGGTCACGGGTCGGGGGCAAATTCAGCCAGGGTGTCAGACACACAGCCCGTGCACCAGATCTGACCCAAGGAGCTTCTCAATCAAGCCTGCCGGGCTCCCAGGAGGGCACCAGATGCTGGGGGTGAGCCTGGTAGCAGAGCCCAGGGCCCCGGCGTCTGGCGGAGGTAGCGACTGGCAGGAGGAAGCTGGGAGATGACCGACAGCCCTGGCTGCCCTCTGGCCACTCTGCCCATCCCCACTGCTGCAGCCCCAGCTCCTCGACCCCATTGCCACTGCCATGTGCCCTGGGCCAGAGCTACAGCTGCCACCACAGCATGAGGGGCAGCTGCAGGTCCAGCTTGGGACACGTGGCAGGAGCCAAAGCTGCCCTGCACATCCCACGCTGCAGCCAGAGCTGGGGGTTTGCTCACGGGAAGAGCCCTGACATGGAGCCTTTTGCACAAAGCGTGCCCCGGCCTTGCCTCCGACGCACGACAGACGACAAGAACGCGAGGCCTGCTGCCATCCGCGCTCCTCAGGAAGCCCTGCATGCCCGACTACACTTGCTTAGAAGTGCTTTTTGCTGAAATGTTCTTTTAATGCATAAACATCCTGCCTGTCCTGAAAGCTGGTGAAGGGGAACAGCACGCAACCCGCGAGGGCAACGGCTGGATCGCTGCAAGCCAGCAGTCGGCAAAGCCCCTGCTTCACTGATCTTGGCAGAAGGCAGGGACCGGACCCCCACAAACCAAATCGACCTCTCGGTACGGCCACGGCACCGCACACTGAAGGAGCTAAACTGATTAGAGGCCTAAACCACCTCGGATTTGCACAACAAGCCTCTAGGAGCAGCTCATGAATGTAGCATCGCCCTGCTGCAAACGGTAAGCGACGGAAGGTAAAATTCTGAATAGCAGAAGAGATTATTTTGCCAAAGGAAAAGAATTAATCTTCAATGCAAGAAATCCTGTTGTAGCTTAAAACCCACATTTTAAAATGTTTAGGGCTAGCTCAGTTCTTTACCTACGACACGATCTGAATTCCAAAGTATTTATCATCCTGTTTTAAAACAGCCTTAGCTTAACCCCTTCCCATCTGGAGCATGGGCTGTCCGCAAGATTACTGCTGATATTTTCAAGTGCTCATTGTCACAGAGGACTAGCAGGAAAGGATGTGGTCTGCACTTTTGAGAAGCCCAGAGCCATGGGCGGGCCTATGAAATGCATATCGGATGCACATCACACGTGCTGAGGATACACTTTATTTGTGCAGGTACTCGAGGCCCTTCCTGCTTGTTGAGTGGTTTGGACTGCCCACTCAGAAGTCACTGAAGTGTTTGTAGGTGTTTCAGACCAGACGGGCGCCGAGTCTTAAACCCCTTCCAGTCGCCTGCACGTGAAACCCCCACGGAGCCAGCCCCCCGCCCCCAGGCTGCAGCGCAATGCGAGATGCTGCCAGCCTCTGCCATGGCTGCTAACGCGGTGTGCAGGGAGAACGGGAAGGTCAGCGCGGATACAAGAAAGCACTACCTTCCCCTCCCTTACACCAAGGCTGTGTGTAGCTCCAGCACAGGGCCGAGCAGCATCTGCTCTTGTGCATCTGCCAGCCCTTTTCCCCTGCTGTCCAGCAGGACTTTTCTACCTGGCTGACTCCGGCTCTTCTCGGGATTACAGAAGGCTCCTGACGTTAACAGTCAGTCGTTAGCCTGGGAAAAGATCAGCAGCAGCTTGCCCTGGAGTCCTGGCCTGGGACTGGGATTTGTTATATCATCCGGAAAAGCAGGTGAGCCGTGGGGGTGGCCGATTCTGCGAGTGGTCTGGGATGCGACGGAAACGCGAAGCCGGGGGTTTCTGCAAAGGAAGCTGCGGTGCTGCCTAAGTGGCCGGCACAATGGCAGAGAGCGCTCAGTGCCGTCTAATGCGAGGTAATGTGTTCTGGAAAGAATCATTGGAGCTAATCATACACTTTGCTGGCTTCTAAATTAACTGTGACCACAGGGGGAAGAGACTGGACATTACCCTGAGCAGCTCAGCGGAAACACCCACGCAGTGCACGGCCCTGGTCAAGGAGTGAATGAAACATGAGGATGTCTCCGGAGCAGGAGGCAGCGGACACAGGAAATACCTGGTTGTGCTGCTAGCAGCGACACACACACCTGCGCTGCAGCATGCGATGCTGGTCCCCCTCCCTCCCTGCAGCACAGGGGCTCAGGCAGCAGCCCGAGATGGGTTAGCAGGCGATCGTAAAGGCCGCACACACTGAATGCAGAAAAGCAACGAACAGGACATGCCGTGACAGAGACTTATGAGCTACCACTCATTAGCCAGGGGTCAGGGTGCCCCACAGAGGAGCAACCATTAGCCTGGCTTATTCCATTACCAAACCAAGGCCTAGGGTCCTCAGGGAAGCCCCCAAGGCGTCACCATCTTCAACATTTGTATTAGCCATGCACATATGTACTCAAAGGTTTTAGGGCCAGAAGGGACCACAAGATCATCCTACTAAAAACAGGGCGTGGGAGCCCACCTGTTACCCCACACTGCGGTCCTCGTTAGGCACTTTTCTCCACTATCATATATGCTCCCTGTGGCAATACTTATACAGTGTAACACAGGCCACAGACAGATGTAGTGTGAATGTTACCTTGGCATGATCAAAGGATGACACAAGAGCTAGCAACAAAGACTGGGGCTGCTGACAGATGTGCAATTAAAAAACAGGACGGGAGCTGACATGCATGGCAGGAGGCACAACTGTGGGATAAGGGATCAGATCCCAACTGCATCCTATTGCCGGCACAGGGGGAACCCAGGATGGTGACTGCGACCCCGGGCTCCCCCTGCACCAGCACCCGGGGTTGGCCAACTGGCTCCCAAAGCTTGGCACAGGCCCCTGCGCCAGGAACTTACTACCACACATTCAACATGGAAGCTCGATGGGAGCCAGCTAGACAATTATCACCCATATTTGGTGCAATAACTGTGACTTAGTCCCTGTTTTATCACACCACTCATTGCAAACTCATGGCCGGATGACGACTTACGACCTGATTAACTAATGCCTGCCAGGGACCTAGGAGCTCAAAGCAGAATCAACTGGAAAAGACTTTCAGTGTTACCGGGGTCAGAGAACGCACCCGTCCAGTCCAGCGCCCTGTCCTTGACTTCGCCCTTCTCCAGATTTCCCATCTGGCCATCTCAAAGTCCTTTTCTGAAGTTAGCCAAGAGCTAAACCTGGCAATCCCATGCTGGGAACCAGCGCGTTGCGCACCTGCTGCCAGGGTGGCCCAGGCCTGGAAGTGCCACGTCCCGGCCCCCAGCCCTGCACCCCGATCAAGACCGAATGCTCACTAGCCCACCAGGCACCGCCGCACTGAGCAACCCTGAGGCTTCCCCGGTGCAGGGCACAACACCATGTCCAGCCCGCCTCCCTGCGAACTCGGCGCTGCGCGCACGCGGCACTTGGCACGGCTGCGTCCACAGGGAAACCGCGGTCTGCTTCCACACATACTGGCGAGAGGTTTAATGAAGCCGTTTCTTTGCAGCCCTCACCTCTTGCCAGTGCACGCAGGCACGTACTCTCTGCTGCCATGGTGACAGCAGGTCTTGCTCGCCTGCCTTGCCTAGGGACAGGGGCTGCTCGTCCTGCACCGCGGGCTTGCGGGAAGGCAAGGCTCAGATCCAGCACAAACTGACTTGAGCAGGACTCGATGTAGGCATGTGACTCCATCTCAGAGGACCCCCATGAAATCAGGGCCCAGGCACAAAACCCTCTCTCACCTCCCTTTATTAGCACAACGGGAGGAGCCCTCCAAAGAGGTGATTCCTGCCCTGGCAAGCTCCGTGCCCAGATCTCCGTGTGGGAGAGATCCCAGTGTCTCGGTCCATGGAGAACTTTCTGATGCTGGAGGCGAGGGAGCACGATCTTTCTGCACCTGCACCTTCACCTTTCCTTGCACGTGCCAGGTGGGCCTACTGGGAAATCTGCTGCTTTCCCCCATATTAATCAATCAGAGCAAAAACAGTAACATTTCCATATGCCATGCAGCTCATAGCCACAGCAGCGAAATACTCATCCTCCCATATTAATGATGGAGATGACAGGTAAATGTCAAAAGAAAAATGGCATGGCGTTTTAAAAACTAGCTTCCATCTACAGCTCGACCTATCAGACCAGCTGCTCTTCCCCGAAACAAAGAGCATCCCCATCCGAAACAGAGCTCGAGCCCAGTGAAAATATTTCACGGCTAGTTTCTCCAACTACATGGGCTACAGCATTTCGGTATGGCAAGCACCTGTTTCCCCAGGCAATGATGTTGAGAATGAAAAAGCTAAATTCCAGCACAGATAAATACAGCAGCCACCGGGAACAATCAGACGGGCCCGAGAAGTGGCAACCTTGACAACACCGAGTGCTGTTTATCAGGGGGCACCGAGCGGGCGTGAGCATGGGGATCCCCCTTCTTCCACACACCGCTGTTTGTCAACTGCTGAACCGTCGGCACCTCCTTAAACAGCCGGATCAGGGACGGGCTGCTACAAGCTGCCAACACGAGAATATATCATCACCACCGAAAACTGCCTGACAAGCAACTGAAGAAAGAAACACCGTGACCCAGATGCACGGAAGTCCAGAAATGCATCATTCAGGCTAAAGCTCAGAGACTCGGGTCCAAGAGGGGCAGCCAGGAAGGAAGACGCGGTCCTGGGAAGAGCCAACACACAGCGGTAATGCAACACGTGTTAAGCAGGACTTCGGCGTTCTGCCAGCAGCCAAAAATGGGAAAAACTGCAGTAGCCAAACGGGCACCGAATGCACAGGCCACGCTGCGGGGGCCGGTGGAAGGCTGCGGCCGGCACTCCCCAGAAAACCCAGCCAGCGCAGGGAGCACAAGCACGCTCTTGCTCCAGGGTTTGGCCAGGGCCAGGATCTCTCCCTGGAATTGCTGTTTTCATCATTGAGAAACGTCAAATGTTTGAGAGCAAGGCAAGCCTCTGAATCCCAGTCCTGCACCTAACATAGCCTGGCATCCACCGTAGAAAAAGAGCTGGCCGGGCTCGCCCACAGTTGCAGCTAGTCCAATGCCCAGGGGAGGCAGGGTCAGCTCTGCCGAGCCACCCCAGACAAGTGTCTGTCCATCTTGCTCCCAAAACCCTTCAAGGCCAGAGATGCTGGAGTGCGTGCCATTGCTACACCACTCACAGAGTGAGACAGATCGTCCTAATATCCGACCTAAATCTCCCCTGTTGTAACTGAAAACTGTTACTTCTTGCTCTGTCCCTCAAGGCTGCAAAGGATAATCTACCATCCACCTCTTTATAACCATTCTTCAGGCACGTAAAGGCTGTTACCAAATCCCCGCTCCGCCTTCTCTTTTCCAGACTAAACCATCCCAGTGCTTCCAACTGTTCCTCGAGAGGCGTTTCCACCATCCCTAATAAACTTTGGTTCCCTCTGCTGAACCCTCTCCGATCTGTCTGTATCGTTGCAGACGCAGGCACGGATACGGGCATCTTCTCACACAGGACGTGGCCCCCCATCCACGCTGCCTCTGAACGGGGCGCTGTAAAGCCCAGCGAGACCGTGCAGCCGCAAGGCTGCTGTGGGGCGTGCTTGCTCAGCCCCGACAGAGCACCGTTGTTCAATTAATGCAGCAATGCTATAAACCGAAGCTCTCCTGGAAATGGCTATTCTTCTCGTGCCCCAAATCGAGAAGGAGAGTTAATCCTTGACCCAACTCTCCATACACACATTGAACAAGACTGAAGAGCTCAAAGGTACCATTAAAATGAAGGGACGCCATAATCAGCCTTCGAACAGGCAGCGTTAGCCACACATGAACACGGCTGAGGCTTGTTTCCAGAGCCTAGAGGAGGAAAATACTGTAGGCTTATAAATAAAAGCTGATTGCGTGCAGAACCCGCTTCCCTGGATCCAGTGCCTTTCCTCCACACGTGCACGGTGGCCACGCTGTCACCGCAACATCCAACAAGCACACGAGCTCTCCCTTGTTTAGCAGGTCTCGCTTGAAGAGGACAGCACTCGGGGCACAAAGTGGCTGGACGCCTCGCTTGCTCTGGCAGCGCAAACAGCCGTGGCTTCTGCCAGGACACTTCCACAGCACCCAAACGCGGCAAGCCTTATGATGGCGGCCACGCCACTGCCTGCAGAGACGGAGAGCAAGACGATGACTGCCGCAATCCTGCACCTTTCGTGCCTGCCACTTGGCACCCGCAGCAGACAAGCCACAAGCAGCTGGAAGCTGCAGGATTTTGCTTTTCAGTCAAACCTCCACTAAAAACCTCCCCCTAGCACTCGGAGACCTGGTACGTCGCCTGGATGTGCAGCGATTCTGCAAGCTTGAACCAGAGTTTCGCTGCAAACTTGCGGATGGGCCAGGCCCCCGCCTCCATTAAAATTAACAGCATGAACCATCTCCGCTTACAAAATCCACAGCTCTCGCAGCAAAAGAGCTTGGAAGATGCATTCAGCACCATTAATCCTGCAGCGTTCTGGAGTCGCTTTCAGGTTAAAAAGCCTGCTAGCCTGATGATTTTTGTACTTTATTCAGTAATTCTTCTCCGAGCTGAGGTATTTTATGCCTGGTCTCAGCACGGAGAACATTTTGACAGGCTGTTCTAAATGCCCTGCAAAGCCAGGCTTACGCAGGAGGAGGAATCAAACTACTCCTTAAATATGCTGGGCCCCAGCCACGCTTCCTCCTCTCCTTCGCACCCACTTTTAGTCATCTGCAAGACCAATGACCGGCGGGTGCTGCACTGCGTGACCCCTGGCCACATGCGCGTCGGGACAGGGTGCTCTGTGAAGGACAGCGTGCACCTTTGATCCCACGTAATTAAGTGGATCTGCAGGAACAGGCCCTGCCACAGTCTCTCTCTGACAAAGGCGGCATCGCTATCACCTGCTCAGCCTGCACAACCTGCACAGGGGTGACTGGGAGGGAAGAAACCACCATCGATTATTACAGAGAGGGGAAGAGAGACTTGGACTTTTTAAACCTTTATTACAAAAATATCAGAAGCCACCAGTGAGCGTGCATGATCCTCCCAGGGGAGTGGGTCAGTAACAAAAAGAGGCAGAGTCTCAGAGACAGACCCCCCACCCCAACATCCTTCATGGGGCTACTCATTTTGGACCAGGTATCCGTCTTCCGCCTTGCAAAGTGCCCCCTCCGTGGCCCAGTGCGACACCACCTGTCCCATGTTTTGCTGCAAGGCGAAGTGTCCAAACTCAAAGGAGTTGCATGCACGAGAGGATTCCTTTAGCACGGGCAACAGATTCCATCATCCGAACTCCAATTCCTGATGATTGACTGGACACCATCCTCTCAAACGAGGCTGCACTAATTCCCGGAGGAAATGCAGCAACCGCAGTAAAAGGCTGCGAGGAACAGCAAGCCCAGCACAGGACTCGGGCGATCGCCATCTCACCGAAGCCCCAAAGCACAGCCCACTTTCAAAATGAGAGACAGCAGCAATGCTCACCCCCCACGCCCCAGGCCCAGAGGGGAATCGGATCTTTAGCAAGATAACGTGGTCTTCTAATCTGATTAGCCCCAGAGACTGCAGATAAACGAGGAACAGCCGGACACCAGCTGCAAAACCAATCCAGTCAAGTAAATAACACAGCTGCCCGGAGAAGCTCAGCATCTGGGACCTGTCGCATGCAATGCTTTTAGGGAAATGACAGGCTCTCCGTTCTCACGTTAGACATGGGAAAATGTGTTAATCTGTTTACTTTAAATGGATTTACCTCAATCTGAGTTAGAGAGGATTGATGCAGAAAAGTACAGCCAAGACGTCCTGGCAGGCAAAGCACGACTAGTGAAAGAGCGCGTTCCCTGGTACCACGGTACACATCAAACGGGAAACAGTAAGCGATTAAACAAACACATGTATAATGAGGGGTAATGCTGATGCTCTTCTGCCCCCAAAACCATAATCAGCTTCTGCACCTCAGTGGCTGCTGCAGCCGCCTGCCTTTCAGCCGCTGCTGCCACGGAGACTCAGCCGCAGCCACAACTCGCTGCTCTCAGGACCTGAAGCACATTTTCTGTTGGGTTTATTTGAAGGGGGAGAAAAGGCAGAGAGTTAAAAAATCAAAACCAAGAGGCCTGATGTTGGAAGTGAGCAGATGCAATCGGACAGTGATGCTATGTGCCAGAACAAAGGCCCAGGAATCAGAAATGGGCTGTTCTCTGCCCGACTCCAACGGCAGCAGAGAGGAGTCACAGTAACATATGCAAGCAACAGCACCGTATTTCCTTTCTGCATTTAGCATTTTTACAAAAATAAAACTGCATCAGCCCAAGGTTCCTCCCACCCTGCCACCGATCACAAACACATGACCGAACTACTCCCCTCCTGTCGAATTCCTGCAAACAGCGCCTGTCTGCAGCAGCCTGCATGCCGGCCTGCCTTGAAGCCCACCTGGGTATTTAAACAGGTTTCAAACACGCTTAAGGCAGGCAGCCAGCTCCAGAATATGAAATCAGCCTCACCCATCCTAACATGCAAGCATGACCACCCCGTCCAGTAGCCCCCTCTCACCCGAGCAAGTGCCTGGCAAATACGTCCCAAAATAAATGATTTAAAAAAACACCCCTTGGGATTTTCTATTGCCACTTTATCAGATTTATAAGCCACCCTTTCCAACAGGCTCAGGGTGACCTAGAAGAGGAGGAAAAATAACTCTTAAAAGCAAGTAAAGCATTAAAATGAGACAAAAAACAGAGTCCCTAATGATATCCCAACTAGGCCTGGCTTGCTAAATGCCTGCCCAAACAGGTAGGTCTTGCAGTGCTTCCAGAGGATGTCCTGGCTCAGGCTGTCAGGCATCGAGGAGAGGGAGAGTCCAGAGCTGCCGAAAATGACCTCTGGTACTTTTGCAGAGCAAACCTGGTGCATCGATGGCGCTTGCAAGAGGCTGGTCTCGCTGACCTTGGGGACTGCAACGGGCCAGAAGGGAGGAGGAGGTTGTTTAGGGGCCAGGGGACTTGGGGCCTTTTCTGTCAAAACTGGCACTGCCTGAGTTGCACCCAGAAGGCTGCTGGGAGCCAGCGCAATGGAGCTGCGTGCTGCTGGTGACCCAGCCCTGCTCGAGGGCTTGCAGCCTCCAGACAGCACCCGCAGCCTGTGCCGCAGCAGTCTCGCCGCGAGCTCACGAGATGGCAGCCAGATACGAATCTGACTCCATCTTCACCAAATGCCCTGCCCATGCAAAGCCCCCAAAAGGTCTAGAGACAGGAGCGCCCGCCGAGGACAGAACAAACCAGGTACTTCAGAAGAGTTCACTTGTTTAAATATGAACTCTCTCTTTTTTTGGAAACTCCTGCGAGTCGCTAATGAGCCAATATAATTACAAACAGGCTCATCTATAAATAATGCAAAGCCCAAACAGGTGAGACCAGCTCTCATTTATAACATCTTTCTGACTCTGGGAAACAAGTTTATGGGCCAGGCCTACCACCTTCTCAAAACCAAGAAAACAAGAAAGAAACAGAGTGGGAAGAGAACGCAAAGACAAAGAAACAGGAAAACTAAAACGGAGAAGGTTTAAGACAGCCATCTTCGAGGGAGATAAACAGAGTAAAATTTATCAGCTCTGCACTTCCCAGGCTGCTTGCATCCTTCAAATGCGTGTTTCCAGAACATCTCCCCTCATCCCTACGCGGCACGGTCCTGAGCGCGGACGCTGCGGCGGGGAGATGACCAAGAAAATGAGGCTGTCCTCAAACCCTCTCACTTCCGAGCAGCATTTCAGCCAGTGAACAATGGTCTGAATCATGACAGTTTCTACCACAGTATCATTACCAAATTCTCAGATGCAACTGCTGCATTCTGAAACAATTTTTGTAATTTGAAAAAAAATTAATATATTCATGTAAAATCCTTACAGCAACCGCACCCTCCCACACAGCCTCTTTGTGCAGTCAGACTTATCCCATTTACATTGAAAATGAAGACCTTTTTCCCTCGCTCACAGCTCAGATACATTTGTTATAACATAGTTTGTGAAATTACACTGAACTGAGAGAAGAGCGTGAAGTCTTTTTTAGTGCCTCGCCTAGGAGGTGGGGAACAAGGAGAGAAGCGGGGAGCATCATTGTGCTGCGTTTTAACAGCACCTGGAACTAGCCTGTGAGACTGGTTCATTTTTAGCCCTTATTGGATGTTGCGTCTTCATTTATCATGTGTATTTTTTAAGCAGAAAACAAACTGCAAGTAAAATATTCCCTTAGAGTACCTCAAAATTCACCAAAAAAAATTCTGGTGGCAATTTCCAATATTAAAAGCAAAGCATTTTCTCAATTAATTAGCATACAGCAGAAAACAATTAATCAAACTTAGCAAGTACTGGAGAGGACTTAGAAGGGTCAGACATGCAGTGTTTATTTTTATTAATTATTCTTAGGCAGCAGATAGCCAACCAGAGATGCCAACGTACTGTAATGCCCACTGTACAGATGGGCAAACAAAGGCTCAGAAGTTAAGTTATTTGGCCAGGTTCACATGGCAAGCCCATAAGCAAAGCTAAAAAGAGCTGCCGAAACCGTGCTCCATTCATGGGATGGTGAATCAACGACTAGCTCTGTCCTTGTAGTCCCACGTCAGTACTAGCGAGAACGCTGTTCGGTAGGAGGGGGAGGCATTTGAATTCCCATTCCAGCTTTCTCCTCCCTTCCTCAAGAAGAAATCAGTTTGCCTGACAGCCACCAATTTCATGTGTTTCAGACAAGACATAAAGCAGGGGTTGCCAACCTCTGGTACACGTGCCACGTAGCGCACCGCAGACAGGGGAGGGGAAGCAGCACGGTGGCTGCTTGGGCTGGGAGCAGAAAGCAGAGCAGCAGACAGGCCAGGGAAGGGGACTCAAATGTCACTCAGGAGAATAAGCAGCTTAATTTATAGCACACTTGCCAGAAAGGTTGGCCCCCGCTAGTATAAAGCACCAGTGCTACAATTCTTGTCCAGAAAAGTGATCTCACCCCTTCATAGTGATCCACGCATGGGAAATCAGACTTGATGCTCTCGACCCCGGGAAATTTCAGGTGTTCAGCAAGAAATCCCATCTTCTTAAAACCTGAACATGAAGTTTAGCTCATGCTCATTGAGCGCTTGGGGGCAATTTTGAGGAATGCTTTGCACGTGCTGGACATGGAGGGGAGGGGAGGCTTGGCTTCTAGGACACTCACTGCTCTCACATTAGGGGCGGGGGGAAAATCACACATGGATAAAAATAAGTCCAAACTGGTTTGCAAAATACACTGAGATCAGATGGATAAAGGCAGGCAGTGTGCTCAGGATGGCAACTGAAAAAAATATCAGAGACCAACTGAAAAAATCCATCTATTTAAGCAAAAATTTTCCCAAGGAAGCGTGTGGACCTACGTTGATTTCTGCAGCGTAAGGGAGACCACCATGAATCACGGTGGAAATACGGAGCTCGGTAATGAGCTGGAAATCCAGGTTGAGACGGACATCGTTGCTACTCTGAGACTATGGATCCAGAGCCTTGATCTGATGTCGCTCTCGCAGGTACCTGGGGCCTGTCACTAACACACTGCTACACACGTCCCTCTTCCCGATGCATGGGCAAACGAGCTTTTATTGTTCCATAATCTTTTTTAAAAAGGGAGATTTGTCTCTCTGCCTGTCTGCACTTTAGATTAAGCAGGTAACAGACAAAATATGAGGTGCCACAAGTAGCCAAAATCAAGTTTGCCTATATTAGGACTGTGGCAATGTAGTAACAAAATGCAGTTTGAATCACAGAAGATATTCAAATAGAGCTCACGCATAAACTAGCATGAATGCAGAGCCAAGGGTGAGAAATCAAGCATTCAAAAATCAGGCAATGAGGGGAGAGGTCTAAAGCTCAAACTAAATCCCTGCTCCCTTGTGCTCTGGCTGTGAAACCGGGTCTCTCTTTGCACTGTAAATTATTTGTCAGTTAATGCAAGATACACAATATGAAGCATGCCAGAATTTCCTTTACACCTTCCCCTACAGAAAATTAAGTACAGCAGTGTTCATTTGGCTTTAAATGTCAATGTGATCTTAAAAAAAAAAAAAAAAGCCGATTTGGAAGAAATCCAAGTCAGTCATTTTGATGCTGCAAACGTTTGAAAATCAGTAAGTGGGAACGCTCTTGTGAATTTTCCTGATCAGCTCAAACCAGAGTGGCTTTGGACAAGGGTATTAAACACATCTGGCCTCACTGTTAAATCCAGACCAGGGGCTTTCTGCAAGCTGCACAACCCGAGATCAGCAGCAGCATCGCTCCCCAGGGCTGCTGGTTCAGCCTAAGCCGGCTAGCCCAGCCTGGCTCTACCGGGCCGCTACAGTGGTGACCTCTCTCGGGCACCTCTCCACGGCCACCCCCATGCCTCGTAGGTAAACCGAAGCATAACCCCTCAGCTAAAACAGCGAACCCCTGTGGACAGACGCACCGCGGGGCAGATCCTCCCCTGACCCTCCAAGCTGGCTCCCGCAGCTGCCTGGGGTACCTCCTCTTTCCGCACATCGAGTTTCTTCCCCTGGCCCAGCGATGCTCCGCCAGGAGCCCGTGGCTTGCTGGGGTCTCCAAGACCTTTGCAACAGACGAATTACTCTATATTTTTCTGCAGTGAAAAGCCAGGTGAAAACTAAGAAGTGGTGCTTTGGGTGTAACAAAGGGTGGCTGGGCCCTACGGAGGTTAAGGAGCACTGCACTAGCTAGATCAGGCCTACAGCAACTGTCTAGCCCTAGAGCCAAGCCTGTATACTCGTCGACTCCCCTTCCAGTCCTCGACTTCTGCTCCTTGGGGCCAGGCTCGCGGGTTTTTAGGACCCAATCGGCCAGCTTGCCTCCCTACAGCCACGAGCAGCCACTTAGCTCTACTCTCAGCAACACAAGTTGCTTGTTTGCCAGCTATCTGCAGCCTGGGCTTCGCAACTCATCTCCGCAAGCTGCGCACCACGGCCCGCCCCTGCATCACTGCGGCAGGGGATGGGGCGGTGTTGCACAGGGCAGCTCTGTGGACTAACGCCACCACCGCAGAGGGTCTGGCAGCCACGGGGAAGAGCCCGCAGGCTGAAACGGGCCCGTGCAACTGCAAGAAGCGCCATGGACAGGACACAGCTGCTTCAGGGGTCCTGAGCGCACGCTCCGACAGCAAGAGTCCACGTGCAGCCCTGGGCACGCACTCAGAGGCCCTCGGCCAGCGGTGCTCAAAGCACGGTCTGTGGAGCTACGTCCTCTGGCCCGTGATGCTCCCCACGGGCCTGGCATCCTGGCGGGGTGGGAGCAGTGGCTATGCCAATTGCTGCAGCTCTGGGAGTCCCGTGGCAAATTCGGTGCTCCCCACCACTACATTTCTGGGCCGACGGGAGCCCTGCAGGCCAGATGACCTGGCCCCACGTGCTGGACTAAGCTGATGCACAGGAATGGTCCGTGGCTACACCCTGTGCACAGCCCTGGAGCCACACGTGGGTCCAGCCTGCAGACCAGCTGTGCCCCAGTCAAGTAGCTTGAGCACTGGAAAGGCTGAGGACCGCTGCCTTAGACCATTCGTGCTTGGGCACAGTCCAGATTGCAGTGAATGGGTGGGATCCTTTACTGCGCTGGTCCTGGACTTGGCAGGCATGCTTGCGGGCATCCGGGGGGGCTATGGTATGTCGGCTCTGAAGGGGTCTCACTGAGATGTCTCAGGTTTCAAGACTGGTTCTAAATCCCCAACGCAGTAACTCAACAATTTACCTGCGTCCTCTCCAGCTTAAGTCCTCTCTCCCGAGCATTTCTGCTTATGGCTCCCTGAATCATTCCTCTCCCCTTCCATCCGTCCACCTGAGCAGCCGCCCTTGCAGATTTATGGCCCCTCTAACCTTTCAGAGCCTGTCCTGCCACCCCCCCGAATGATGGAGAGCGCCTTGTGCGGCAAAAGCTGCTCTGCTGAAACCAGGGGATCGTTCGGCTGATTCACAGTGTCTGGTGCTCCTTGCTCTGTAGCAGCTGCCTGCAGGGACGGGGCCAAACTAGACAGAGCTGGATCTTTCACCCTTTCGTCTCTGCAAGCTCGGAGGTCGCACGTCATCCACGCTCCGTTCACAAAACGCTGGGGCTCACGCCCCAGACAAATACTGCTGCACAGACACCTTTTCCTTTGTCCGACTGGAAAGGAGAAGATCAACCCTACAGGTCACCTACTACCGCAGTACCCGGGGAATCTCAGTCTGAACTTTTAAATGTGTATTTTGAAACACTTCACTCCGATAGTTAAATCTCATTCACGCAGCAGCGCTTGTTTGACAGGAGCGCCCTGTTTGTACCGTTCCCCTTGCAGCCGTCTGCCAGACCGTAGTCGTTGCAGCTCCTTCCACAGAAAGCATCAGCGTAGTGTCAGAACAGCAGGAGTTTAGGCAAGCAGCCACCCCCTGAGAAAGGTCTGCATTTGCCTTGTTTTTATACGGATCACGTTTTGCTTTCAAAGGCCCTGCTATGCCAGATCAACAGAGGTACCAATTCACCATTACTTCGGCCCAGATGGCGCAAGTACTGCAACGCCATCTTTTCCCGTCTTCCTCCAAACAATCGACGACGGGTCATTTAGACTCGCTTCCAACTGCCCACCAGCACCGTGCAGCTCTTTTAGCCCTTGTGAAAGCGGAGCCCGGTATTCGCGCCCGCCCTCCCACACGGTCACGGCTCTGACGGACTGCGTGTAGCTCTGAAGGTGTTAACAAGCTTTGCTGGTGGCTGGATGTGCTCCTGCTCAAGACAAAACAACTGGAATATTATTTTTATTTCAGCTTCATCTTTGATCCAGCAAAAGAAATCCCCATTTAAAAAATTAACAGAATGAGCTACAAATATTAGAATCGGCCCCAACAGCACATCGCAGGATGGCTGCCATGACAGAGGGGGCAAGCTGAACTTGTTCGCAGGCGCCTTCGAAGAGGATCCACACAAAAAAGGGCTGGGAGCACATCCCAGCTTCTGGGAGAGAGCGGCGGGTCTCGCGTCACAGCGAGCGCCTTGTAGATGCTTCAAAGACCAGCAATGACAACAGAAACATCCTGTCATCAGCAATGAAGACATTTCCAATTCGGGATCTCTCCAAAGCCTTTACTCGGAGGGCAAGACAGAGCATGACAGCCCCAGCCTTGTGAAGAGCTGCTTATTCAGACCCTGCATTTCAAAAAGGGGTTGGAGACCAAAAGCATAACGGCCTCGAGAATCAGACGATGCTGAATCAAGATGCGATCGTGTGGGGGGAGGACGGAGCAGGTAGGAAGGGGTCAGGAGAGGGGGAGATAGCAAGGGGCCCAACGCATCTGAAGCATCATGCGAAGCCTCATCAAAAAGCTGGGAGACTGTGGTGTCGATGCCCACACGGTCAAATGGGTCGCCAACTGGTTGGAGGGCCGCACCCAGAGGGTGGTAGTGGATGGGTTCTTCTCGACCTGGAAGGACGTGGGCAGTGGGGTTCCCCCGGGCTCAGTCCTCGGGCCTGCACTGTTCAACATCTTCATCAGTGACTTGGATGAGGGGGTAGAAAGCACCCTGTTCAAGTTTGCTGATGACACTAAGATGTGGGGGGATGTGGGTGCACTAGAAGGGTGCAATAGGCTACAAACTGACCTTGACAGGTTGCAACGGTGGGCGGATGAGAATAGGATGGGGTTTAACACTGATAAGTGCAAGGTGTTGCACATGGGGAGGAAGAACCGGCACCACACTTACAGGTTGGGGAACTCCCCTCTTGCCAGCACGGAGACGGAAAAGGATCTTGGAGTCGTCATTGACTCCACGATGAACATGGGCCGGCAGTGTGGGGAAGCTGTCAAGAAGGCCAACCGTACCCTGTCATGCATCCACAGATGCATCTCGAGCAGGTCCAGGGAGGTGATCCTCCCCCTCTATGCGGCACTGGTCAGGCCGCAGCTGGAGTACTGCGTCCAGTTCTGGGCGCCACACTTCAAGAGGGACGTGGACAATATGGAAAGAGTCCAGAGGAGGGCCACTCGTATGATCGGGGTCAGCAGGGCAGGCCTTATGAGGATAGGCTATGGGACCTGAACCTGTTTAGCCTCCACAAGAGAAGGTTAAGGGGGGACCTTGTGGCCTGCTACAAACTGGTCAGGGGGGATCAGCAGGTATTGGGGGAGTCCCTGTTCCCCCGTGCGCTGCCAGGAGTGACCAGGAATAACGGTCACAAGCTGGCGGAGGGTAAGTTTAGATTAGATATTAGGAGGCGCTACTTCACAGTCAGGGCGGCTAGGGCCTGGAACCGGCTTCCAGGGGAAGTGGTGCAGGCTCCTAGCCTGGGGATTTTTAAAAGGAAGTTAGATGAGCACCTTGCCGGGGTCATCTGACCCCGGTGCTCTTTCCTGCTAAGGCAGGGGGTCGGACTAGATGATCTACCTAGGTCCCTTCCGACTCTAGCTACTATGAAACTATGAAACTACGAAGCTTTAAAGAAATGTTTCCCCATGTCCCTGAAACAGGGTCCATCTGCAAGCGTTTTGAGAAAAGGTATTTAAAGTCTCCCAGGACAAACGCGTCTATTTTCCCCCACTCAGGATTTTATAGCTTGATGATTTCACGCCCAGAGATCAACCAAGACCTCCAGGCATTTCACCAAGTCTCACACAGGAAACGAGTCTTTGGCTTGCTGCTCTTACCAGGGGGCTGTGAATGAAGCCTGAACACAAAACATTCCCAAAATGTTATTTGCAGGAAATGACCGGAGCCTGCTGGCAAGCGGAGAACCTGTATACTTTTGGCCTCGTGGTCAATTTTGTCGCGCCGCAAGAGGAGGAGTGGCAGCCATGTCTATATTTAGGACACTGAACATGTTCCACTGTAAAAATTCTTCCGACGTTAGTTCCCACCTCACAAATATCGTGGGTACCTCCACGATGTGTGCAAGCCACTTCTCCTGGATGACAGCCCGCTGCCACCTGCAATCTGCTTCCGCCCCGGCCGCGCACCTTCCAAGGTCCCCTGGACACGATGCTGACCGAGTCCCCGAGAGCGTCCTTCCTGGACGCCTGGCGAGGCTGCGGCCTGTGCAAAAACTGGCACCTGGTCCCTTAGCGAAGGGCTACCCGGATGCGCACACGCTCAGGGAGGAAGTGTCAATCTGAGCCTCTTCTCCGACTGAACTTTGTGGACTGGAAGGGGGCGCATCGGCATTCAGGCCGTGTGCTCCACGCGATCAGAAATGGATCTCTATTCTCACAGCGTGTCTGGCTGTCCCCATCCATAACTCCCAAAGGCAGAAGTCAGCGTGCCGACTCTTTCATAGCTATTCGAAAAAAAGACCTCCCTGTCTTCTAAGTGCTTTCAACTCCTCTAAAATACTTCCCTGGAGAAGGGAGGTCTCAGTGCTACTGAGACTGGCACCAATTTTTTATTGGAGGAAGAAAAAAACTTCTCCATATACGGGCTGTGGACTGAGCCCTTGAAAAGACATTTTATCTTAAGAGAAATTTTACTTGTCATTTTACCTGTCCTAACGGAGTGATTTCTTTTTCCAATCATCCAATTTGATGCACTGGGTGCTAAGAGGAAACTAAAGAAATAGTCTTGGGGGTATCTCCTGAAACACAGACTAATATAGATCAGCAGTCAATCATCAAGTATCTTGTTATATTCAGCTTTAAAAACTGGCTTCTGCGCTTAATCAGGATTTAAGTGACTCCAAAAATCCCTATTGTTACAAGAAATAATTGCACTGAAATTATGAGCCCTAGGATCTCTGCTTTAGACCTTTCCAAATCCAGGATAACAGAGCAGCAAAATTTGTTGAGCAGTTAGTTGAAAACGCCAGTATCGTTCTTCGGGTGAGAGAACGTCTCGGGACCAGCGGACAGCACAGCAGGTTTCCATCGACCCATCGTTCTGACGTTGTACGAATACTACTTTTCAATTCCCAAGTAAACGTGATGCAGGCGAAGCCCCAAAGGTCCACACCACCGAGCAGAACCGTGACCGCATGCACTGCATCGCGGTGCAAATTCGTATCCACGTGCACCTGTGCTCATGTCCGAGGAAGGGGACGCTTCCCTTTTCGTGGCCGACTACAGCCCTGGCCCCGATGCTACACCTCCCAACGAGGCGTCCAACGGCAACGTCCTGATCTGAAAGTAACAGAACCGAGAGCATCGGCTCACGTCACGAACCAGACGAGCGGACATCGGGCAGGTGGCCGCAGTGTTTGGCCGCCGCTGCCCAACTGCCCTGAACCTAGCGACCTCTGGAGGATACGGCAAGCTTCCTACCCAGCTACAAATCCCCTGCCGCTTCCCAGCCCTCAGGCGACTGCAAGCTTAACTGGACTTTATGAGCCAGCAGAGCTGGTGCGACAGTTTGACAACGACCCTCCTGGATGATAAAGCTTCCTTGAGGGGAGTGGTGAGCATATAAGTAGGCTGTTAAATGTGATTCATTAATCAGATTCCAACCGCTCCACTTCACAAGATGGGAGCTCCTTACAAACACGGCCTCATTTATTTATTTTTTAAATGCCTAGATTAGTTTAGTGTGACGTGGTTGAGAAATATAATTTGCCCAAGAAGCTGATCTATTGCTGAATGAACACTAAGCGGGCTGCGACCTGGCCCACAGGAAAGGAAACTTGTGGCATCCTTTCCCTTGGCTACTATGCTGCAAGCCAAAGAAAATGAACTTGTTTTCCAAGCTTTGTGCTCAACCAGATGGGACAACTGAGAAACGATGCCCAGGAAAAAGCCAGCCTATTAAATGGGTACTTTGCTTCGGTCTTTCATCAGTCCCATGGGACGCCCACGCCTGCTACAGGACAGGGAGGTCCGGGTGAGGGAGATCCCCTGCCCCACAATTAATGCTGACCTCGTGAAGGAACACCTTGAGAAGCTGGATACCTTCAAGTCAGCCGGCCCTGACAACCTGCACCCCAGGGTACTCAAGGAGCAGGCTCAGGGGCGATCTGATGGCCACCTATAAGTTTATCAGGGGTGACCACCAGGATCTGGGGGAACGTCTGTTCACCAGAGCGCCCCAAGGGATGACGAGCTCGAACGGTCACAAACTCCTGCAAGACCGTTTCAGGCTGGACATAAGGAAGAATTTCTTTACTGTCCGAGCCCCCAAGGTCTGGAGCAGTCTGCCAGCGGAGGTGGTTCAAGCACCTACATTGAACACCTTCAAGAGTAAATTGGATGCTTATCTTGCTGGGATCCTAGGACCCCAGCTGACTTCTTGCCCTTTGGGTGGGGGGCTGGACTCGATCTTCCAAGGTCCCTTCCAGCCCAAATGTCTATGAAATCTATGAAACTTTGGTGACAGGGCCCCCTATTAGCGTGAAGATGAAATAGCAGGCTTTTTTCATAAAGTACTCAGCTCTGAAGATGGAGGGTTTTCGTCTCCCTTGGAAAGCGCAGGACCCTCAAACCAGAAGAAGGTGTCGATGTCTGGGTAACGAGCGTTGCACACGGCATATGACAGGTCGTTAGTAATTTGATCAGCATTTCCTGATCCTACTTTCATATCTGTTGTTGAAAATCAGGGGAATGCCTCTCAAGTGGGTTGCCTGCTGGAGTATCTTTCGTCACCGGAGCAAGTTTCTTCCCTGGTTGTGCCTGCTGCTATTTTGGGTTCTTGTATTGCTTCCCGCTCAGCTGCAGTCACAGAAAATGTTTACTTGCTAACTGTACAGGCAAGGCTCTTTCATATAATCTTCATTTTGACAAGAGTAATTAAAAAGCTAAATGGCTTGAAAACCAATTGATGAAGTTCTGGGAGAGTGGCTACATCTGGGTGAAACCAAGACAAGCTGGTGGTTGAGTGGCAGATTTTAACAAAACCAGTTTGTTCCCGAAATCTTTATAGCTTAGCACCTACTTCCATCGTAAGATCACTCTTTGTACAGTTCCCATCGTACATGAGAAGACGCCGTACCTGCAAGAACTGTGGAAAATGGCCAAGATGTGAAATTAAGAAAAATATTCTACAATCTCTCCAACATAAAGGAAAACCATCAGGTAGTATAAATTTCAAATGGATAATTTCCGTACCTCTCATCATGGAGATGGAATTAAATGAAGCCATTTTGTCACTGAAATTGGAAAATTGCAAGTAATAAGATTTCTTGAACTTTTGCCAGTTTAAGCACCTGCACCATGCAGGAGACATGTTCCAGCCCCTAATATTTGCTCCAGACTCAGTGTCTACGGCATGGAGTTGAGCCATGTGGTGCTTTAACATGGCTGCCGGTCTCCTGAAATAAGGTTAAGAATGAAATCACACTTACAAGAACGGTACTGAGGTTGCAAAGCACAAAGCGCGAACGTCAGAACGGGCGCGCTGCAACGGCCGTTCATGCACACTCGTGTCAACAGCAAGTCCTATGGGCCAGCGGTTATGAGCCAGTTGGAGATGTCCCTTCACAGTCTCTGTTAGAAGGAATAAAATAATCCCCCTGAGAGAAGGGCATGAAGTCTCTTCAGGAAGCCACCTCCTCCCCTTTACACTTATTCAGAAGCACAAAGTGCATTGGAAAATGCACATCAAACCACTGGGGATGAAGGTAAAGAGACCCTTGAAATGATGGAGCAACCTCACCTGACACAAAGGATGGGCACGGCGTCACACACCAGGCTGATCTCCTGGAAGCGTTCAAGGGCAACGGAGGTGTTGTGAACTCATGGCTGCGTGATGCCACATCCATGAGTGGTTACTAACGGGTTGTTTATGGGCAAAGACCCCTTTCCTGACCCCGGCTGCCAGCAACACCGAACAGGGAACTAGGGAACATGGCCCCGGGTACATCAACAGCTGGTGCGACGGCTCTGGGTAACAGCTCGTTTAAACTTTTTAGTCTAAACCAGGATGTGGCCGACGTCCTGGAGAAAGAGCTGATGGGTATTGGTGTATTCGTCTCCAGACTGGCCCAGTCTAATCCCCCCAAGCTAAGTCCCAGATGATTCAGAAATGGCTACGCGTATAAATAAGCAGCAGGAAGGAAGTTTCTGTATATAAAATTTATCTGCTGAAGGTGCCAGTATAAAGAATTCTCACATTCACAAATGTGATAATTTAAATGACAAATTTAACAAATTAAATGCAACTTGTTAGCTAATAGAACACTTAATTATGTGCAATGAGTTATGTGCTTGAAGACTTGGGAATTTTAACCAATTACTTTCTGAAAGCATGAAACATTCCTGAGTAGGAGCAAGCTGACACCTCGGTAACATCACCCTACATCTCCTTCTGCCTCGCCTTGTTTATAGCTCTATTCGGTAACAGTTTTTACTTGTTTCCTTGATGTCTTAATTTCCTGCAATAATACATCTGCCATGAATAATTAAGCAATGCATTTGCTGCTTGCTGAAAGCTGAACAAGTGCTATAAATCAGTCCTGAGACCCACTGCCAGCAGAGAGAGACAATCGGTGAACTGCTAATGCTCATGTTTCTCTGTGCAGGTCAGGTACAGCATCCCAGCCCCGGCATCCCGCGTGAGCTCTGCCGTCTTCTCCCAGCGCTGCAGAGCAGGAGTCTTAAGCCAACTCTGGCATTTCTCATTCTGAGGAAGGACAGTCGGATTATGTGATGGGTGTTGAAGTTTGTTCCTTCCAGACAGCACGGCTCTGCCTCTTTCACGGAGGTCCCTTCTGGCTTTCGTGCTCTACCGCCAGGAGAACAGGGGCCAGCGGAGATCATCTGACTTGCCCGAGGGTGCGAACAAGTCTTCCTCTCAGGATACGAGCTGGCGTTATCCCAGGTTCTTCGTTACACCCAACCTGTTTTATGAATGGTTGGAGGCTTAATGCATCAGGCTGGCTTACGAAGTGGCTAGCGGTAGGAAAGCACCTCCTGTAACCTCACAATCACCTCTGAAAGAGTCTCTCTGATCCACATACATTGTCAGGAAGCTGGGCAGCTTTCCTTTTCTATATGTAGAGATCTACTGTAAAAAACAGAGAGCTTAAAAAAAAAAAAGGCAGTGATAACACCTTCCTACAGCCTTTCCACTTGCATGAGTATCAGGGGATAGGTACAATAAAACAACTTTCCATTACCAGAACAGCATCACCTTTTAATTGGAAAGAGGTTTACAGTGCAATCACTTTAAAGAAAACTAAGCTGCACAGAATGCGAGTGTCTCAGGCTTGGCAGAGCAAGCACATTAGAAAACTAATCAAGCCCAGGTATCCAGCCAGGCCTAGAAAATGTCAGAGTCGCCATTAAGATTCTGCATGTCTTAATTTGAGAGTCTCCCCAATTTACTGGAAGATGCAAAAGCTCAGAAATTTTAAAAGGTCAAAATGCAGAACAGTTTTTCATTAAATTTCTTTACAAAACACCCTCCTGCAGAAACAAACCATGTAATGCTCCTGCTTTTAATTCTGTTGACAAAGGACTGTTCATATTTTAAAAACCTAACACTTAGCAGCTGTGCTGTCAGTCTGGAGATTGTGTATATGCAGCAGTAATATTACCATATCCTATTATTCATAACAGGCTGGACTTCGTTCTTCCTCTTGCAGAAAAAAATAATGGTTTAAAGCCAAAGAATAGCTGCAGAGAGCATCCTGACAAGGGCCAGGTTTTCAGGGGCCTGCAGCTCGATTTGCTTCTTCCCCAGGCAAAGAGCCAAGCACACGTTTGTCAGCACTGGCTGGCCTGAGAAAGCTTTCAGAGATGCATTTCCCTGCAGGAGACTTTAAACAGCAAATCCGGGCAGCTCCTTAGAGGAAACGCACGAGGAAGGAAGCCCACGTGGCCCTGAACACCATGGTCAGAGGGAACCTGGAAATGGCTTTTCCTTCGCAAGAAGTGATCTCTGAGGAAGAGCCTGAGAGCTCAAACAGGACGGCAGGTCCAGCACCATTCTCCCGCAGCAGGTACAGCTTCATGCCGTTAGTTAATTGGGCCTTTTTAATGTCACAGCCGCAAGGCAGCTCCGAACCATTCACAGATGAACCCTACCGATAGGAACAACGCTCCACAGGCCCATCGTGCTCACCGACTGGGCGAAGGCAAGAAGTAATGGAAGTACAAGAAACACTCCTCTCATAACCTTCATCAGTTTTGGGCACCAAGACATCTCCGTGCCGGCCACCTCTACCCCCTGCACCCCAGAGGGGAGGATGGGACAGGGTGCCTTCCCCTGCACTCGTCCAGGACACCAGCCCGGGGTGTAGGAGGCAGCGAGCTTCCTCTAGAAGGTCTCCGACAAACCTCCCTGGAGGCGTCGCAGGGCTGGAGCCCAGGCCATCAGCGAGCTGAAGCCCAGGCTGAGGCGGCTCCGAGCTAGATTATTTATTGAGCAACTCTGACGTGCGTGACACCAGACTGACAGGCAAGGCAGCGAGGCCTCCACCCCAGGGAGCCTCCAGATGGAGGGGCCAACTCACCACCGGCTTGCTCCAGGTTCCCGGCAGCATCACACCACTCACTCCACTTGAGCGTCTTTAGCCTCACAGTGCAGTGGCATGGGGTGAATCGGGTCCCATAAATGGGCCAAGCGTTTCAACTCAACACCCACGAGCTGGCTCTAGTGCTGAACAGCAGGAAACGTGCGGATGTTCGATGCCATGAAGTGCCGGCCGGATCTTGTAAACCAGGACAAACAGCGAATTAGGCAGTTCTGCCCCGACAGCCCTGGTTTCTGTGCTGTGGCCACATTACGAACGTGGAAGGTGCCTCGCTAACTGCTTTGCTTGGACCCTGGCCCAGGGGCGAGGAGATGCTGCGCTCTGGGCTCGGTGGTCAGCTGTTCTCTGCCCTTCACAATCCCCGCCAGCTCCTGGGCTCGGCGCAGGAGTGTATCGGTGGGATGCTCTGTCCAGTGACAGGCAGGTCAGCTGCATTGATTATAATCATCTACTCCACCTTAAAATCCACAATTCTTTGGCCAGGAACGACTGCGTCACTAGCCCTGACCTGCATACATGTTACCATGCAAGCACTAAGAGCGCAGCCACGTACACACAAGCAAATAATGTGCTGAACAATTCGTACAGCATCAGAAAAGAGACCCTGGCGTCACTGCAGACAGCTGAATGAAGACTGCTGCTCAGCGTGCGGCTGGGGTCAGGAAAAGCAAATGAAGAAGTAGGACGCAAAGGCGAGGACAGCGACCACACAACGAATGCTGACAGGCATTTATGCAAAACTGGTAGGGCTGCCTCATCTGGACTATTTGCAGGACTTGTCTCCCCATCGCAAAAAGATTACTGCTGGAGAAGGGATTTTGGAGAAGGGCGATGAAAATAACCAGGAGCCTGGACAAGTTCAGGGATTGTTTCTCTGGAAAGAAGGCGCAGGAGAGCAGCCATGTCACGATACAGGTGTATCGCATAACGAGTAGTCCCAGGAAGGAAGATGGGGGCTCAGACAAACCAAGGAGACATTGAGTGAAGTTAAAATGTGGGAAACTTCTGATAGAAAGGATACCTGGCCCGAAGGATCACAGATGAGGGCTCGCACCAGTCTGGCAAGTCTCAGGAGCCAACTCCAACATAGCGGGACGTTTTCATCCCTGAGACAGTACTGCACACCAGGTACATGGAGTTCCTGAAGCTCTTCAAAAACACACAGTAAACTTTCTACATAACACACTACCGATCAAGTATTACACCACAAATTTCAACTAAATTAACTTCACAGTAAATTGCTTCACCCCTGACATAAGACTGTTTCTGGTTGAAAATAAATTCAATAACACATGGCTGCTGACTAAATAAAATAAAGCATAGCTCGTAGGTTCTCTCTCTATCATAAAAATGTAGTCAACAGACATTTTCTGAAACTCGAGAACACTGAAAGTGCAAAGAATGAAAATGTTATAATAAATACCACTGTCTCTCTCTCTAAGAACAATGTATGCTTTTATAAAGCACTGTTGAAATGATGTCCTCCTGTAATTCAAATTACATGGTGTTTTAATGTTTCAGGTGCCAAAGAGCAGAGTTAAGGTTAAAACAGGCAACTTCAACAGAGGTGCTATACTGCATATATAATGTTAGTTTAACATAGAATATGATATATCTATAGAAGTGCCGTAAGAAAGAAGCAGGACAAAAAATATTTCATAACAAGGAGCCATTTGGGTATGCACATCTGAATGCTTTCCACGATGCACAATGAAAGGTCTAGAGCACCGTGTCCCTGCTCAGTACAACTTAAGATCTTTGCAACTTTTATTAGAGACACTTGCTTTATCCAGTGAACGTTATAGCTAAACATTCAAGTATATGGCTAAATCAATCGCATGCAAGCTGAAAGAGTCCTTCAGCTGGGCACATTTGATGATTTACTACCTAAATGTACAGCACCTTCACAGTATATTTCTCAAAGGGTCATACCTTGCTCACATTAAAACCCATTCAGACTAAATCATGGAAATGTACTTCCAGCAAGGGCTAATTTCCATGTCAAGCATCAAATTTCTATCCTCAGCTATTTCAACACTAGTGCATCTTTAACACTACAAGGTATTTATTCATGTATTAAAATCAGGCAAAATATTTTTTTATTCTCGCTTCATTCTCAAAAATGAGAACAGTCAAAACCATTTCTGCCTAAACTTTCAAAAAGCTAAAATACAAAACCACCACCCAACAATATTAGTATCGACCAGGGGCAAAACTAGGAAAACGTTGGGTTAAAAGGTGCAAAGTCAGGAAAATTACCAGAAACTGAAAGCGATGAGTTATAATGGAAGCTATTAAGCCGCCACTCCTGCTAAAATACATGTACTTCTACCCTGACAGACGTATGGTGAGCTCTCCCCGCGGCACAAGCACAAGTCACGCAAGCTAGACCGCTGCTCTTTCCTCCCACCTGCTCCCAAGCCGCCCCTTCTGCAAGACAGCAGGACCCGAGCTGAATCCAGGTGAGGGCACCCCACTCGTTCACGTGCTGCAATTAAAATATTTCCTGTGCTCTTTCTAGCTTACGCCCCCCCGAATTCAAAAGTTTTACTTGCTTTTTGAGCACAGCTTGACACCCTTCCACGAGCAAAGCTTTACCCTCTCCCCCTGGCAGTGCCAAAAGGCATACTGCTCCATGGTGCAAGACACCCAAAGCTGTAGCCCATGCTCCAGCTGCTTGAGTCGAGAAGCATTTTGGTTAAACTCCTTGTGGTCAGGCTCAAAATCTTTGGCAGCATCTGACCTTCACCTTCTCCAGTTGAGCTTCCCCCCATCCTCCTTCAGGTCAGAGGCGAGTTTCCGGACAGGATGCCAGGCAAAGTCTTCCCGCGTCTACGTCACACAGAGCCAAAACAGAGCTCCTTGCTGAAAGCCAAGCTCATGCCAACTCTCCCTCTCGGCTGTTTCATTCTCCAAGCAAAACAAAAGCATCTGAAAAATTCCCTGACAGATGAACGCGTTCCCCGCACTTGAGGAGCTCAAAGCAGCCAAACAAGAGGAGCAGAGCCTTCGCTTCTGTTTGGTTTTGTTTTTAAACAGACTCCCCAAGTATTCTGCTGTGCAATCGCCAGGCCTGGACCACCCCAGCCCACCACAGCTGCAGAGGAAGGTGGCCGCTGAAAACAACGGCGCAGCCACTTCCACTGCAAGCACAGCTCCACGCTACCAAGACTGCAATGGAGGCAAGAGCTTTGCAACAAGCCTCTTGCTAAAATCGTGGGAGGTGATGCATTGGTTTTTATCTAGAGGGGAAAAATGGACCGAGCTGCTTGCCAAGCCTATTTTTTCCAGAGTCAAGGCTCATGAGCAGTTATTGTACAAGCAGCTTCGGGGGCAGAAAAAAGCTGCACAAGCAAACCAGATACATCTTTCCCGGGCTTTTGAAAACGTAGCCATTAAGGCAGACTTCAGCAACAACAGTCACAAACAGCCACACATGCAACTTATTTAAGTGCGACTTCTCTAAAAATAGACGCAAGCAAAGCACGTAGGTGCCTCGCACTCCGATACACAAGTACACAGGCTCAAGAGTCATCGTCTCCTCCTTTCCACATGGCAATTAACTTGTAAGGGCTTTTATGACTAGCAGTGGAGGTGGACCGGCAGGTTCTCCGCACAGACCGAGTTTACAAGGGAAAAATTAAGGGAAGCAGCAAGAGACCTCTGAGAGGACCGTCCGCTCAGCACAGAGTCACAGAAGTGGGGTCGGGAGGGGCCTTACAGATCTTCAAGTCCGACCCCATGCCTGGGCAGGAGAAAAACTGGGCTCAAATGACTCCTGCCAGGTAGGCGTCAAGCCCCCTCTTAAAGCCCCCAGGGTAGGAGCCAGCACCACTTCCCTTGGAAGTTGGCTCCAGATCCTAGCCGCCCTGACCGTGAAGTCGTTCTTGCGGATGTCTAATCTACACCTCCTCTCCAACAACTTGTGGCCGTTATTCCTTGTTATGCAGGGGGGTGCTCGGGGGAACAAGGTCTCTCCCAAACCCTTCTGGTCCCCCTTAGTGAGTTTACAGACAGTCACCAGGTTCCCCCTCAGCCTTCTCTTGTGAAGACTGAACAGGTTCAGGTCCCTCAGCTTCTCCTCGTAGGGTCTGCCCTGTTGCTCCCGGATCATGCGAGTGGCCTCCTCTGGACCCTCTCCATGCTGTCCACATCCCTCCTGAAGTGCGGTGCCCAGAACTGGACACAGTACTCCAGCTGCGGCCTGACCAGAGTTGCATAGAGGGGGAGGATCACCTCCCTGGACCTGCTAGAGATGCACCCGTGGATGCACGACAAGGTCCAGTTAGCCCTGCCAACCGTGACCTCACATTGTCGGCCCATGTTCATCTTGGAGTCAATAATGACTCCAAGATCCCTTTCTGCCTCCGTGCTCTCAAGAAGGGAGTTTCCCATCTTATAAGTGTGCTGCTGGTTACTACTGCCCACGTGCAGCCCCCTGCACTTGTCAGTATCGAAGCGCATCCTGTTTTTGTTAGCCCACCCCTGCAACCTATCCAGGTCTTGCTGCAGTCTTTCCCTCCCTACCAGCATGCTCACCTCACCCCAGGCATCCTTCCACCCTCTGCGGTGCCAGTGCCGGGACCAGGCACAGCTGCGACAGGCACTGCCATCCCCATTTCAGTGAAACAGCAGCTATGGAGAGGCTTAAAGCACTTGAGGTTTTTCCCAAAGCAGCACCAGTTCCCCCGTCGCTATCCCAGGCAGAAGGGGCAATCTGCCCCAGGTCCTTCTTCTCCAGACCTGTCTTTCTCTCTGCATGTCGACCCGACAGCACCTCTCATCCAGCGATTGTGTGGGACGCATTCACGGAAGTGGCATATTGCTAAGCCCCAAGGGGCTAGAAATCTAGGATAACATGCTCATGGACCAGTGCGATTGCAGCTCGCGCAATATGAATTGAGAGATGCTTTGTAACTAATCCCATCTGAGGCCACCTGGTCACTCCCCTTATTGTAAAGATATCAAGTTTCAGTGCTTCAGAGGAAGCCCAAAATTAATTGAGATCCAAGGCAAAATCTGCCAATGCTGCCTACATTTCATTTCCAGATGCCAAAGTGATTGCCCGTTGTAAAATTTATTGTTTTGGTTTAATCTGACCACCATATGCCAACAAAGCATGCACGGGAAAGAGGAGTTTCTAAGGATTGAGAATTTCTGTATGTACCTAAAATATTTTACCCGCACAAAATAAATGAGGTCTTATCCAACCCAGACAAACATTTGGTTCGCAAAGGGGCTGTGATTTATGCAGGATTTTGTTACAAATACAGCACTGCTTCTGAGTTATTGACATAAAAAGATACCCTTTCTATTGGAGACAAATTGTCCACAAACAGATGGAGATTTTTTTTTATTTATTTATTTTTTACAAACTTGCATACCGTCAAAACCTATTCCACTAATATTTTGAGCAAACATTTTGCATTCTAGGTCCTTCATATAAACAAGCTTGATCACCTAAAAGTAAAGAAGAGTCCTGAAGCACCATCGTAACGAGCAGCTGGGTAATCAGAGACCCGAACAGGAGTGTCCACGTGATTTCTTTACGGCTTCCCAACATGGCTCTGCTGGACACAGGAGGCTCCTGTAATTCTTGTGCGTCCCGAGTCAATACAAATGAAGCAGTAAGCATGGCAAGCCACACCGCTCCATCACTATTCACGGACAGGTTTTATTTCTACTGTGCTCGACTTCAGCGGGCTGGTGACGGCAAGTCATAAGTCATTAACACAGACCCGAGCTTCCTGCGAAAGAACTGCCAGTCACCCAGACCGCGGCACTTGCAGCCTTTCCATCTCAGACACTCCTCAACAGCCCGGACAGGCGCACCGCACAGCGCGCTTGTCGCTGCATCGCATGTGGATGAAGGGAAGAAACTGGCCTACAGCTAGTTCTGGAAAGGAGCAGCAGGGCTATTGCGGAGAAACCCGGCAGACGACACAAAGATCAGCGGGCTGGAAAATCACAAGGGCAGAGCTCCAGCCAAGCAGTTGGGACCGTTTGGTGAGCCGGGTGCAAGCAAGACGCACTTTAACATGGCCAAATGCCAAGCCATGGCTGCAGGGGCAAAGGCCACGGGTCTTTGGGAATGGGTGTCCTGCAAACCCACAACTCAAGGGTCGTTGTGGGTAACCTGCTGACCCCCAGCTCCCCAGGCAGCGTTGTGGCAGAGGGCTACCCTCGCACCCAGACGTGCTAACAGGGAGCAGCAAAGAGGGCAGAAACGTGGTGCGCTCCAGCTGCGAGACAACCACTGGAACTGCTCCTCTGAAAGATGTATTGAAAGAACAAGCCTTACAAGCAAAACAACCTGCAAGGAGCTCTGTCTACTGGGTTTATAAAAAGAAGGGTTAAAGGGATGACTTCTCCATGGTCTCTAAATCCCTCCACAAAGAGGACACATTGACTGTGAGAAGTCTCTGTAATCGGCTGACAACAGAGTCACAAGATCCCATACCAGCATCCTATCACCAAAGATCAAATGGAAATGGGATGAAAATTTTACAGGAAGGGCAAAGCATCACTTGCACAGGTTGCAAAAACGTGGTAAGTTCTCTGGCCCAAGAAGGACAGACAGCTTTCCTGGGCCTGCTCCAGCTCAGCCCCAGGCTGTGAAGCCAGACACAGGAATCGCTGGCTGAAGTTAGATGGCCTCTGCCACGTGCAAAGTCAAAGAAGAAGACTGTAATAGATGCTCTTCTGCCCTTGAAACCTACAGATCTTTGCAGAACTCGACATTTTAGGAGGGCAGTTTTCTGCTCTCTCTTTCCACGCCAGCCCAGCCAAGGAGAGGGCTACCGACACTCAAGAGACAGGTCCTCCGTCTCCCTCCCAGCATCTCTCCATGTACTGGGCAATCAATATCAAGGCTCGAGTATAGCAACTTTCTTGTGAAAGCAGAAGGCAATTCCGGCTGTGCACGTTAGTCCCCATTTTTCTTGTCATCATAAATTGACACTGACAGAAAATGAGCACATCCTACTGCAGGAACACGGGTGCGTTTAGGCAACAATGGAGGGGGTTAATAGGGGCTTTAGCTCCGTGCCTCTGGGTCTGCACCAGTACAGGCGAGACTCAGCTCTCATGCTGCCATTAGCACTGAAGTCACTCTCCCCCTTGCCTGATTGCTGGGGAGGTGACTGGCACGGCACGGGGCACTGAGTGCAGCGCGCACCTCCTCTGCCTGAAGAGCGCGGAGCATCGCCGCCACAAAGCCGGGGCCGGGGGCCGCGGGAACGGAGCCACTTATCACTTGTTGGGGGACTTTCCCCCCAGTGTTTGCTTTGGCTTCCCTGTGAGCACTGCTAGCAAAGTCTGCTCCTAGGAAAAACCTGGATGTTGGAAGGGGGGTGGGAGGGCTTGCCACAAAGCCGAGGTCGGCGTTAGGGTCGAACTGCTGCAGGCTGCCATGGGAGAGGCAGGGGCTACTCTTAACCTGCCATCACAGGAGATGGAGCACACGGCCAAAGCAAAACAGGGCATGGCTTTTTGCCGCAGAAGACAAAGGTCCCAGAAGATAGGCGGGTGATCCAGGCTGACCTGGACAAGCTCAGCAAATGGGCAGACGAGAACCTGATGGTGTTTAACACCGAAAAATGCAAGGTTCTCCACCTTGGGAGGAAAAACCTGCAGCATCCTTATAGGCTCGGCAGTGCTACGTTGGTTAGCACTACAGAAGAAAAAGACTTGGGGGTCATCATTGACCACAAGATGAACATGAGCCTCCAATGCGATGCTGCAGCTAGTAAAGCGACCAAAACGCTGGCTTGCATCCATAGATGCTTCTCGAGCAAATCCCAGGACGTCATTCTCCCCTTGTACTCGGCCTTGGTGTGGCCATAGCTGGAGTACTGCGTCCAGTTTTGGGCTCCACAATTCAAAAAGGATGTGGAGAAGCTTGAGAGAGTCCAGAGGAGAGCCACGCGCATGATCAGAGGTCAGGAAAACAGATCTTACGACGACAGGCTGAGAGCCATGGGACTCTTTAGCCTGGAAAAGCGCAGGCTCAGGGGTGATCTGATGGCCACCTATAAGTTTATCAGGGGTGACCACCAGGATCTGGGGGAACGTCTGTTCACCAGAGCGCCCCAAGGGATGACGAGCTCGAACGGTCACAAACTCCTGCAAGACCGTTTCAGGCTGGACATAAGGAAGAATTTCTTTACTGTCCGAGCCCCCAAGGTCTGGAACAGTCTGCCAGCGGAGGTGGTTCAAGCACCTACACTGAACACCTTCAAGAGTAAATTGGATGCTGATCTTGCTGGGATCCTATGACCCCAGCTGACTTCCTGCCCTTTGGGCAGAGGGCTGGACTCGATCTCCCGAGGTCCCTTCCAGCCCGAATGTCTATGAAATCTATGAAATTGTCTGGTTGGAAGCTGGTGCTCATCTTCCTCCTCAGGGAGCCTGCAAGATTTCCACGGGTCACTGGAATTCAGTGACTAGACTGGAAATTTTAAGGAATCCATCTGGGAAGATTTTCTGACCATGCACACAATGGATACGGATGGGAACCAGCCACCAAAAAGCACAAGTGCATGGGGAGAGGAGGGCAAGCACTCCAACCTGGCCTCGGATGCGCCACTCTGCACTGCACGGACTTCAACACGCGGTTCATTTATGTCAAGGATGCTTTACTCATTTCCCCTCAAGCCTGCGCTGATGAAAGTCGTCAGGCTACCCAAACACATCACACAGGTCGGAGCTGAAAGAACTGCTCGGACTTCTATTTAAATACCTGCGATGCACATACACAAGTATCTGGATTGTACCTTGCCAAGGTACACAACACAGTTCTATGCATCATTTTGGGAACATGTGGACCAACAAAGCAGCAGAAAACAGGAGGAGACAACAGGTTTTGGCAGCAAAGAGTCTCAGGCCTAGACCCAGACCCAGACTGCAAGTACCTTCCTCTCCTAGCGGAGAGAGAGATAGCAAAGCCGCGGCTGGTACGTGCAATCTCTGGGGCTGATCGCTGGTGAGTCACCACCAGTCACGTAGGCTGCAAAGCAGACAAGGCATGGCTGAATCACCGAGCGGGAAGCAGTCAGGTTCAGGGCCAGGTCCCAGGTACAGAGGACAACGAGTGCAGACAGGCAAAGGTAAAGCAGAAGTTGAAGGGAATACAGTAACAAACTCCCCAGTGCTTCCCCGCCGCAAAGCCTAAATCCCAACCTAAAAGGTCCTTGGCAGAACACAACTCGCTTGGGGCCATTCACTTTTCTCAGTTTTTAGAAATACCAACAATCCTCTGACATCTTCCAAAAGGTTTTGACCCCTGTTCCTGACCCAAATTGGTATCCAAAAACCAAGGCTTGTGGCAGAGGTCCACACCTGGCATATGTGACTATCCAGCGCTGCCGGGACAGAGAGGCTCGTCAGCACTTATTTCCTCCGTCCACACCAAGATAATATCCCCGCCCAGTGCCAGACAGGACTGCCATTACTACCGCTGCCTCACTGTGGGCCGCTGACTTGCTCTAGCCCCTCTCCCATTTCTCTGATAAGCAAAAATGAAGTTCATCTTTAGAAATCTGCAGAAAACTAGCAAGTGGTGAATCACGCTTCGCCCTGCAGCTGACCTCGGTTCTACCTTAGGTCTTCCATTCTGCAAGGTCGCTTCTGAATTAGTTTTCTTCCTCAAGTCCTTTGAAATTCTGCTGGAGATAAACCAAGATGCTTTTGGGTTAGAAAATATTTCTGGTGGGTCATCAAGTCCATCCCTCAGCTAATGGAAGCCATGCCCAGAACATCAAATACAAAGCCTGATTTTAAAAAAAAGGATTGCTGATGACCTCTGTTGAAAGTATTGATTTTCTTCCTGGTCACCCCACATTTTCATTGAAAAGAGGTTTTCTCTCTCTCTCCCTTTTCTTTTTTTTTTTTTCATTAAAGTAAGCAACGCATTCCACAGGCCTGAAAAGAGAATCTTTTCCTTGACAATTGAACTGAACATTAAATGAAATCTGCAAAGCCATTTTTCCTCTGTACAATCAAAAGCTGACAGAAGGGGAAGCAGGGAGAGTGCATAAAGGAAAAACATGAGCAAGCTGAGGGAAAAAGTGTAAAACAATCATCCTGAATCAGCTCCAAGCTGCTCTAATGGAATTAGGGTCACCCTGACAGAAACACAGGCACATCACAGAGAAAATTTAATAATTTCTTCACCGCAGTCTGCAAAAGCAATAGAGGTTTGGAAAGTACTTTCTGCCAAATTAGCACTTCTGTATATAATGCTCACGTGTCCCTTTTTTGCTCACCTGTACCTGGTACCATCTCGGCAGACAGCACTGTCTTAATGTTGACCCTATTCCTTTCATAGCAAGGGAGTCCGGATGAAACCTCTCTTCTGAAACAATGCCTTATGCTTAACCTCTGCACGCCCCCAATCTCAGCGCCTCTCCTGCGAACTCAGTGCTGGGTATCGCACCAATTCCACCGTGCAATACATATACAACCTGCTTCATCTTGCCCGCTAATGTCTAGCTATGTGCCAGCTGCCTAACTGTCAAGACGCTACGGTGGCAGCACTGACAACAACGGTGGAACAAAGACACGTTCGACAGGGAAGCCCCGGATCTGAGCGCTCCAGAGCGACCTCCAAACCCCACGAGAGCTGGCTGTCAGACGCAGCCACGGCCCTCTGCCCGCCATGACTTGCTGCTGATCGCACAGACTGAGGGAAAGCATCTAGACACCGTGATAAACCTATTTTCCCTGCTCCATCACCTTTAATCAGAGGAGCGGGGAGCTCTCAGCAGCCCGGAGCCTGGCACTGCTGCACGGGGAGGGGAGAGGACAGAGAGAGGCCACGCCACGGCCCAGCCCAGATTCAAACCCACGGGAGGGATTCTCGTTTCCCTTCAAGACACCACCACAGCACAGGCCACCCTGCTCTGCACGGCTCCAACCCCAGGACAACAGGGTCTGACACAGAGGCCACAATCTCCACCTCCAGGTTAGGCATCCCTTCGCTGGAAACGTCACTGCTCCTCCGGGCCAGGTCAGCTGGGCACAACGAGCGAGGGAGCCACCGACTTTGGGCACACTCCCCCGTCACTCGTGGCGTTTCCTCCCTCCGGCCCACAAAGAGGGCAAGCCACACCGGGTCGTTCCCAGAGCGTCACCTGGGGCCCGAGAAAGCAGCAATGGGCAGAAGCAATCTGCAGTGGCCAACTCCATGTCGGAAACAGCTCTTGGTTAAACAAACTCCTGCAAGACCGTTTCAGGCTGGACATAAGCAAGAATTTCTTTACTGTCCGAGCCCCCAAGGTCTGGAACAGCCTGCCATCAGAGGTGGTTCAAGCATCTACATTGAACACCTTCAAGAGTAAATTGGATGCTTATCTTGCTGGGATCCTATGACCCCAGCTGACTTCCTGCCCTTTGGGCAGGGGGCTGGACTCCATGATCTTCCAAGGTCCCTCTTGACAGAGACCGTGCTGCACGCCTGGGTGCTAGCCCAGGTCTAGCACTGGGGCTGCAAAGCAAAGCCCACCCGGGTCCTTTTAACTCTGCAGGAGTGACATGTTCCTGGCCCTGGAAATGGCCTGAGACCCCCCCACACACATTTTGGACCCCAGAGAGCAATGCTCTTTGTCCTTTCTGGCAGGGCAGGGCTGGGCTGATAATCCTCTGGGAACTCAGGCTCAAAGGCTTAGCACAGCAACCGGATCTGGTGGGGCCCCATGTCGTAGAGTGGGGACGGGGACGGGGCCCACCCCCATCCAGGCCCTGCGAGGAGGGCGGATCTGTGACCTGGCCCCCAATTCGGGGCCTGGGGCAGGGGGCGACTTGGCCCTAACACGTCCCATGGGAGGAAGGTGGTATGGCGTAGCCCCACCCTAGCCGGGGAGGCTGGCCTGGCCCCAAACCCACTGTGCAAGAGAGGGGAGGTGGCCAGGCCCCTCAGAAGCCAGGGGCTGCGGCGGTTGTTGTCCAGCTCAGACCTGCCTCGCAGGCTTGGGATTTTGGCAGCAGGGAAGGGAAGGGTGGCAGTACTGCCATTGCTCCCCTGCTGCCAAATCTCCTAACTGGTGAGGGGCCGGATCCCAAGGCTCTGCAGGCTGGAGGTTGAGCACCCCTGGCTCAGAGGATGAAGCCTGCACCCCTGTATTGCCCAGCTCCAAAACAGGCTCAGATTCCCTCGGACAGAGCGAGCCGAGCGAACGGTCTCCAGCCAGCGGTGCCCAGGAGGAAGGACCGGAGTCACGACACTCCCACCTATCTGCAGCCCTGGCCTGGGCAGAGAGACCCCGCCATCAACACGCGTTCTTCCAGCCCCTGCAGAAGTGCGACGGCCGACCAAAAGGACTCGTCTCCCCTCCTGCTCCCTTCCACTCTCCCTCAGCTGATCTCCATCACGTCTGACCCAGTCTGGATCTCCGTCTGGCACAAAATAGTGCAATGCCCCCTCCCAGGCTCCATCGAGTCTCCTGGTGACGTTTGTAAACCTGCAGCTTAGCTACAAGCCTGGTGACAACCTGATCCCCAGAAAAGAGGCAGGAAAGTGGCTGGGGATGGCAACGGGAAGCAGACAATGTCAGCAGGCCCCATGCTCGCAGGCTCTGGGCACCTGCAGCTCCCAGCGCCTTCACCAGGAGATGGATCTGCATACAGAGCCCCTGGCAGGAATCAGCTGCAGCCTGAGCTGTGCAGGCACATCAAAGGGCCCCATGGCACACACGTACGCCCATCTGTCAGCCCGAGCACCTCTCCCACTCTCCAGCACCTGCCCTGACCAATGCTGCTTCCAGAGAACAGCAGGGACCGAACTCCTTAATGACCTGGTGCCTGCCACACTCAAAAAGCTGTGCTCCAGCTTTGTGCTTACGTCTTCACAGCAAAGGTATGAGGAAGGGAAGGTCATCCCAGTTTGAAAATGTAAGCAGGCAGGCAGCAGGTGACTTGGGATATGCCCTGGATACAAGGAGATGAGGAGGGAGGGCACCTGTCGTCAGAAGAGAGGAAGCCGCCTTGCTTCAGATACAGACCCACAGATACCTTGGACTACCCCAGCAAATGTGGACGGCTGAGTTATGAGAAGCAAGGCTGAATAATGAGTCTGTGAGGCTTTCTGCATGATGCATAATTCATTTGCTAGAGAGCTCCTGCTTTAAAGCATTTCCAGTACCCCACTGTTAGCCACGTCTGCCCTCCTCCCCACTGCATGAGGGCTTTCCATTCACTGCTTGCTCACTTCCCTGGGCTGGGCTAATCACAGCTGGACGTGGCAGCTGCACACGAGTGTCAGCACAACAGAGGTGGACGCAGGTTCAGAACAAGGCAACACGGCACTGAAATATTCTCGTCCTGTCCGACTGCCATGCGAATCTGGAAACGCAATGTATGACAGGGAAGCGGGGCTTACACTGTCCTCCGGCAGGTCTCATGAAGCCAGCTGACCTCAGAGGTGCAGCTTCAGTAATGAGGCGACGGAGGCTTCGTGCAGATGAAAGAACAGGGAAATTAAAACCATGAAGAATCCCAGCACCCTCCCCAGCAAAAAATGCAGTGTAGCCAAGTCTTGCTAATGGAGTCAAGCCCAAGGTTTCAATCTCGTAGCCATGAAACATCGTGCTCCCCTTGGAGGGCATCGCTCTCGTAAGCAGTTTGTTTTTCAAAAGCATGGACCAGGACCACAGCTTTTTCATCTTGCCCCTCAGCTTCCTCAGCCCCAGTACACACGAGATCATGAGGCTCCCTTTCCCTGGCTGTTCCCTTGCTGCACGTGCGGTAGGCCAAGGGAATTCGATGTTACATGAAAACAAGTTCTTAATATTTCTGAGGTCTTGGAAAGAGTTTGGAGGTTACTTACTGTCTGCCCCAGCCGAAGGCATCAAGCAGCACAGAACTACTGCTGGCACGATGAATACTGGGACGCAGAAGTTAGGCACCATATTCCAAAGCGAAGCAAGTCCTCTCGAGTCAGGGACAAGGGTCAGTACATCCAGGGTTACAGATACAGACTTACTCCTGCAAGCCAAGAAAGAAGGAAACATCAAATACTGTGCCAAGCCAGAAGGTCAAACAAGGGCCTCCTCCCTGCATCCCACCCCACGATCAGTCTCAACCCCACCACCCACCCACCCACAGTTTTTAAAGAAGGCAGAACCATTTTCCAATTTGGCTGCACTACGTTGATGGAGCTACAGTGAAGCAACAACTGCATCCAGGGCTACATACCCTGCTGGCCTGCTCTGGCCCCATATTATAGCTTGGCCTGTGAGGTCTAAAGACCTTTGCGAAGCAAAGCGTGTGCATCGGATGCATTATACCATTTGAACAGGAATAACCCACAGCGCTCCCAGGCATTTTGGAGGAGGGCTCAAGCCCTGACAACATAGGTATGAGGGCATCCTACCTTCTGGGGCTTGGGGAGTTTCTGGCGCTTTCCTAAGAGCTACCAATACTGACACGTCTTGGCGACCGTTACTGCTGCATTTCGGGGGCATGCTAACTCCTAACAGAAACAAAAGTGTTCAGCGAATGCTAGCAGTGACAGTGCTCAGGGAAACCTGTGGGAAATCTCAGGAGACCCCACCAAGGCAAATATTTACATCGTACCATCCTACCAAGTAGTAGATGCTGCTGCTTCTTCCCTCTGTTACTATATCTACACAGTAAATCTCTGTGCATGTTAGATCATCGTACAATGCAAAATCTTTATTTATGTAGCACCTTCTACAGCCAAGACATCCGAGAGTACTTTACAAAATAACCTAGTTCTCTCCTCCGTGCAGAGAGAATAGGATACTGATCATCCCCTTTTTTCCTTTTCCTTTTGAAATTTCACGTCTTGGGCCAAATCAGTCCCAACTTCTATCAGCCGAGCAGAGCTCACTCATTCAAGCCTGTATGGCACTACCACCGGCAAGTATCCTGCCACCCAGACTCTTCATCCTGGGGCTTTGGATACTCCCATCCTGCTCCACCACCTGAATCAAAACAGCAACGCCAATCCTGCTCAGCCGCCAGAACCTGTATGCTGAAACAGAGGCCCCTTCGGAAGAGCCCGACATCCAACTTCCTTTCCGTCCGGTTCCCACCTCCAAATCCTCATTTGTCTCCCCCCAAAGAGTTCCTAAAACGCCATTAAGATGCGCTGTCTGCAAAGACAGATACAGATAGTTGTAACCCAAAGGAAACAACTCACCCGCGTGGTCTGCCCTTTGCTGGCCAGCTCTCTAAATAGTCCAGTGCCAGGGAACAAGAACAAGGGCCTGGACAGACCACGAATACTGCGCCTCCACCCTCCGCCCGTGTGCCGTGCTAGCTTCTTCACCCTACCGGGCCGAGTCCTCTTGCACGCCGCATGGCGCCCTGCTTGCCTGGCCCGTCTGCAGCAACAGGCAACTCGCCACGACCGCCGAGGACGACCGGGTCTGTCCCGTGCTGGGTCGCCCTTAAGCAAACTAATCCCAGCGTCCCCTCCCCTTGGGTTTGGCAGTTTTCCCACTTCACTGCCAAGCCCGTGCCCTGGCTGTCGCTTGTACCAAGATGCACCGGCATCCCATGAGCTGTTTTACAGGCTGGATATTTTTACACCGGGTTCACCCGAACCTGCCTCCATGGTCCAGCAAAAAAGCCAGATGCCTCCTTAGGCAACGCTGCTGCCCATCTCTCCTGGAGCAACAGCCCCTTTGTCGCCTGGCAGGAAGCATCCTCCTCTCTTCTTCTTTCCATTGTGGCTGGATCTGTGGGAAAAAGCTGTCTCCATACAATATTTAAAACTCTCCAAATTGGAAAGCTTTAAATTTTCATAAACCAAAGTAACTGTCGTTCTGTCTTGAAATTGAAAACAGGGAAAGGGCCTCTTGCCCATCTTGAGAGGCGAGATGCTCTGCCCCCCCCACGGCGACAAGCCACACCTGGGCACGGGGATCAGGTATTAACCCTTCACAGGCAAGCACTGCCATCAGTGGGGGAACACATCTGGACCAGAGGCTACAGCTGCTTTTTCCTCAGGCAGAGGGGCTATGTGAGGAGGAAATTACCCACAAACGAAGAGAGATGCCATTCAAGAATGAGCTGAGCAAGAACGCAGACTCGGTATAAAAAAGGGCAGCAGAAATGCAAGTGAACCAACCTGTCAAGACGTGCCGACTCCGTTCCCATTGCTAGGCCACATATCTCCTGCTGCTCACAGCCCCGTGCCTTTCTCCGGGCTGCTGTTCCCTTGCAACCGAACGCCTCCTGCATGTGAAATGATCTTTGAACCCCTCTGCAATCTCACTTCTTTGGTTAGCCTCCAACTACTTAGCTGGCACCTGCCAGTGCAGATACTACGGGGCAATGAGCAGAAATGCTTGCAGCATCGGACTGCGAGACGATAAGATGAGCTAACTCAAAACATTCAAGTAGGGTGCGGGGCTAAATACTTGGGAGGACGCTGGTCACAATGCTGAGTTGAGCACCCCAAAACCCCTAAATTTAACATCAGGATTGCCAAATGTCTGTCAAAGAAACCAAAAAGTTTGTTGGGAAAATGCAAGCGAGGAAGAAGGCCAACAGGAAAAGCTAGACTTGTTTAAAACAAAGCCAGGAGTATAGTGTTTCCTACAGAGCTGGGAAATCAAGACTGCAAACAGGCCCCACCGGAGGTGGCAGCATCTGGGTTCAGAGGAGTGATTAACTCTAAAAGGTTGAGAGAAATCATGACAAGCGCTGAATGGCTTCTGGCCTCCACGGACCCCTCGGAATAAAAGAAACTGAACTGCAACCAATGCAAGGGGTCATCGGCCACGGCAGCACATTAAAGAGATGGATGAGAAGTCACTAAAGAAAAACAAAAGGTGCGGGGGGAGAGGGGAAGAGAGAACAAGCAGCACGTATTAAAATGAAGCTACTTAGAGACAGATGCTTGAACAACTTGAAAATCTAAGGAGGACAAAGGACGTTAGATTCATTCAAACTCTGGCAGGACCTCGTTGCGTTTATGATCGTGTGATAAAACCGATGCCATCTTTGTTGAGAAACGTTCCTCCCCGGGAACCATGCTAATTAACTGCCCCAGCATGTGTATAGGCACCCGCAGTGCCATGCCCCTGTCTCGGGAGGACGGACCAGAGGCATCTCTGCTCTGGCCCCGGCACGCGCAGCACATCGGGAGACACGCTCACACTTCGGACGGCACCGCGGCAGGTTGCTCCCTACGCACCAGCGGGGAAGACACGTGGCGTTCAGGAGGAACTGGCTCCCTAACGTGCAAACAAAGCATCCACAAAACTTTGGGGTATCCAACAGAAAACAACACTAATTAAAAACCGCCTGGGCAAGGCTGGCATCCAGGGTGGATCGTGAGCAGTAAATGAAGCAGGCATTTACTTTATTAACAGTAACAATAATAATTGGTGTAGCTCAGCTGCTTCATTCAATGCGTGGCACCTGATCTGTGCGCTGAATAAACGAGGAAGGGGAAGCCTGCATGGAGCCATGTAATTAAAGAGGATCACGATGCCGATGTACAAGCAGCAGAGTTGTGCAGCTACTTCCCGACCTCCGATCATGTTCACGCTGCCCGGTGACATTTGTTAGCACAGGTGCAGTGGTCAGGAATACAACACGAAGGGGGAGTTTAGCAGCATGGACAGGTAGGATGAAAGTGAGACTCAGTCTCTTGGCCTTGCAAGCTAGAGGGAAAACCTGAATAAGGTATCCAATTATAGATATACTGGGGAGGCAGTGATACCGAGAGGTTTAGGGTGAAGCTGGATACGAAGGCAGTGGCCAATGCCAGTGTACTGCATATGCAAAGTTATCACCTCGTGGACCAAGGTGAGACCTTGCCTGGGACATCCATCCTGAGACCTCGAACAAAAAGAGTCAATCTGGAGGGAACTGGACACGATGACCGAGAGGCTGGAGGGATGGACACAAACCGAAGAGCATCAGACAAATGGCCCAAATAACCCCTGGAGCAAAGGGGCGCTGAAGCCATCTGTATGCAGAAGAAAAGCACACGCAGCAAGTATGGGGAATGTGGCCTGTCATGAGCCGCAGACATGCGACCGTGTGTAATGAAATGAGACCAGGCAAAGGAAGAGTTTCCCACAGAAAGTCGTCCCATCGCTTGAGTCAGCTGAAATCAGATGAGAAGAACATGCATTTTACAGGGCAGCCACGATCAGACAAGAAAACCACACCGACACCCGGGAGACGGGTCCCCCAGAAACACGTGAGCACACAATTCTTCCAGATGGGGTTAAAAACAGGGCTGCTGCTGCAGGAACCTAATTGCAGGCGCTCGTGCTCCTGCACGAAAAGCAGCCAGTCCACAGGGAGGAGCAGAGGTGAAGAGAGGAACTATTTAAGCAGGCGGCAAGAACAGCTTGAATGCCGAGGTCCTCCTCAAAGACCACATTTATCCCTGCAGAGACAAACTTCTTTCTATAAGCGTTACTGCAGTGCAGCAAAGAGTCTGTCCTAGATAAAGGGAAGGATTTGTCACTGGAGCAAGAATTACAGAGGGTCCTGCTAAGTGACGGGAGTGATAAGTTACACAGTTTAGCAAAATATTGATCAGCTGGGCTACAGCCTGCCAGCCATCAATTAGCACCGTGCACTGCCTGCTGACCGTCAGAGGGCATCTTTACTAGGGCTGTGTGAAGCTTCGGTCCCTGGTTTGATTTGGTGGAAATTCGGCCCGACTTGGTGGCCGAATCTCTGAATCCGAATCAAATCAGAGGACCCTTTTACCTCTCCAAAGCAAATCGGAAAGATTCAGCGATTCGGTCATAGACACAGCTTTAAATATTTTTTCTACATACCTCAGGGCACCAGGGGCTGGTGATCGCTGTGATGCCAGGGCACATGGAGCGTGCCACAGGAGCGTGGGGACGGCAGCAGACCCAGAAGTGGACCAGAAGCTCTTCCAGTCCACTTCCAGATCCGCTGGGGAGGGCAATGGGGGCCCCCCTGCCTCCTGGGTCTGGTGGGCACCCGGGGTCCCCCGCAGCCAATTGCCGAGCTAGGGAGAGGTGCAGGGGGCCCCAGCACCCTCCCCAGCAGACCCAGAAGTGGACTGAAAGCACTTCTGGTCCATTTCCAGGTTCGCTGCTGAGCACGTGGAGGGTCCCCCCACGCTCCTGTGGGACGCTCCATGTGCCCCCGCATCGCAGCGTTCACAAGCCACCTGGTACCTCGAGATACTTAGAAAAAACATTTACAGCTGCATCTGTATCAGCATCGAATCTTCAGATTCAGAATTGGCCAAATCAAATCAGGGACAGTGATCCGAATCAATGAATCGAATCACTGTCCCCAATTCAGGCTGAATCCGAATCGAAGAGGGCCCACTTCACACACCCCTAATCTCTACTCACTGAGCAAGGGTCAGAGGCTGTTAACGCCCGCTGCAACAGGCCTCATCGAAGAGGAGGGAACCATGGCTTTCAAAGCACCCTTTTGCTGAAATGGGCCTCGTGTTGCCAGGAACAAGCCTGCAGGGCTCAACGATGCAGACGCACGGCGCTTTGCCCCGTCCACACCTGTGCTGCAGTCAGTTTGCACTGAAGTGGTGGAAGGGTGCTGGTCCCCATCTCCCAGACGCTAGACCGCTCCCCAGTCTACTGAACAGACAACAAGAGCCCCTCAGACTGCAAGTGATGCACGGCCTACAAGCCAGAGCAAGGTGCCCTTCACCAGCACACGAGGGACGTGGCAGCAGCCACAACCCTCCCACGGCACCCAGCCCCCTCTCCCCGTCACCAGGCTGCAAGCAGAGGCAGGACACGTCCGGAGGAGGACAAACCGAAACCCCTGTGGCCCAGGAGGAAGGGAAGACTGAAAGAACCAGGCCCCTGGGGTTCGACGCCTGCCGCGTGGGAGTGGAGGTGCTACCAGCAAATCCACCGAACTTGAACCACTGGGCTTCATGTCCCCCAGGATGGCAGGGCACACAGGAATGGGCAAATTGGAGGTCTGCCTAGCCCAGGGTCCTGCCTCTGATCACAAAGCACCAAAGCTGCAGAGAAAGACACGAGGACCTAAGCAGCAGCAGGTGTGGATAGCCTGCCCCATCCTGGGTCTCAGCTCGAGCCTGGCATTTGCCCCGCGTGTCCTTGTCTCCATGCTGAGGGATCATCCACATCTTTCAATCTCCTGGCACAAGGGCCATTTCCAAGCCCTTAATCACCCTTGTTATCCTCAAGGTCAATGGTGCCTTTTAGACAGGAGCCGTCCTAGCACACAGGGTGCGGACAAGGCTGCAGCACTGAGCATGTGCAGTAGGCACTGCAGTACTTCACCATCCACCCCGATGCCACTGAAGCAGGGCTTGTGCTTTTTTTGACCCTTCTTCGGTTAACGCACGTAATTCAGAGCCCTGGGCAGTGTAAGAGTAGTTCTCCCCTTCCCCCCTCCAATGCCACACTTGCATTTCTTCGCATTGGATCCTACCCACCACGGCATTATCTGCTCACCTGACTTGTTCCACACTCTCTGACCCTGACTAGCCGAAATAACTTTGCATCTCCTGAAAAATGTGCTGCCTCACCATCTCTTTCCAGATCATTAAGATGCATAATGACCGAGCATAGCACCAATACACTTTGAGACCCCGCTATGTTAAGTTTTTGCCACAACGAACATGGACTATTTAATCTTCGTCTTTGCTTTCAGAATCCTGACCAGTGTTTGCTCCACACAGGTTACCTCTTGCTCCTGGACTAGCTGGCTTCTTCAGAAGCCTCTCTTGCAGGACCCTGGCAAAGGCCTTTTGAAATCACAGTAAATTATGTCTGCGGCTGCTCTGCCATTCACTAATTTACAGACAAGTTCTGAGAATACCAAGCAATTAGTGACAGTTTTCCTTGGCAGAACCTGCACTGATAAGATGGTATCAGACCAAGATCTTCCAGGTGTTGTGTTATTGTGTTTAATTACTGTTTCAACCAATTTGCAAAGGTACAGATGCAAGACTTAGAGCTCTCCAATTCACTAGATCACTGCTTATAAACCTTTCAGATAGCGGCACGGCACTCCCTGCTCTCCAGTCTCCTGTGTTCAGCTCAGCAGCATCGTGCTGAGGCTCCGTCGGGACTCCTGAGTCTACTGTTCGCGCTGGGTCACTTTCTTTTTTACGTTATGAGTTTGCCCCAGAACCTCTTCCTCCAACAACATCTCTGAAACCAGCTCACCTTCACTACCATGACAGGGCAGTGGCATCTTCACAGCAGCCTTGACGGTGCAGACTGCTCAAGTGAAACCATTTAGCCTCCCAGCAACTTCCTTAATCGCTCCCCTTTATATCTAGCGATCCACTAGACACCACTAGCGTCTCTGAAGGACTATGCTCCTGGTGTGCTCAGAACGATTGCTTGTTGTTTGTTTTCACACCTTTATATACTACTTCTGCAAAACCCAGGTTGGCCCTTCTAGTTTCCCTCCTTACCTGCCATAGGCTCTGCTCCTGTTCCCCGTTTTGTTCAGGGTAGGACTCTCTCCAACCCACCACTTAGCCATGACAGTTTACCCCTTGCATTCCTGGTTCACGTCTTGTTCAGCAGCATGCGTACTTCTAATTGTTGTGACGCCACTAAGAACGTTCTCTCCTTTACCTTTAATCTTAGGGCCTTTTTGACTAGACTTCCCATTTCCCTGGAACCCGCTCCTTCTGCAGCTGCCGTCATGTTCTGGGACCCGCACCGGCCACAGAACATAATCATGGCTCATGCAGGCCAGCCTGAGATAGCCTCAAACCCACCATCGTGGATGTACAGCTGGCGGTGTGGCCGCAGCTACGCGGAGCTGAGCACAAGCTGCACCAGCCCTGAATCTGGGTAAGTACTGGGGTGGTCAGACTGTGCTCCACGCTCCCCGCGGCTTCGCTGCTCACAGCCCCCGAGGCAACTGCTTTGGGGGTGTCTACTTGAGCTGCAGTCACAGCAGTGACAACCATGCAGACAGACCCTTGGTTGCAGTCACGACTGTTCGGTCGGTCAGCTACTGGCACCTCCTCATTTAGGCCCAAGCTGCAAGAGCAGGAGAGGCCTTGGCACTGTAGCACCTTCTCCCGTGCCACGTTCTCCCATGAAGTTTCCACAGCACTAAGCAAAAGATTTCCAAACATGCACTTTCTGCCTCCTCTCCACTGCATCCGAGACCTTATGTGACCTACCGCATTGGAGAAGACCTGGGTTCTTGCCTGCATCAGACACTTGAAAAGAAAACCCAAGAAATCCCCAAAAGAGCAACTATTGAGCAGTCTGCCCATAAGGGGAAGTTCCTTTCCAACTCATTGCCTGCTGCAAGACTTGTGTCCTGCTGGAGGGTTTATACAGATTGTGCTTTTTTAATCTCATCTAAGGTAATGGTGAATGTTCTCCGTGCTTGGTTTTGGTAAAAAATGTTTCCTGAAGGATGTTTAACTTAATTATACAGTTGTTGCTATTAGCTGTTCAACTATAGTTACTTCTTGAACCCCATTACTGTCACATTACCGTGCATTACTGAGGGCTAAACTGAGATTAGCTTCTTCTCTTGTGTACTCTAGAATGAGATTTTCCAAGCAGCCCTCATTTAAAGAGTTCAGAAATTGCTTCCCTAGCCTCTGCCCTCGCAGGATACCTGCTCACTTTATATGCAGGTAGTGACGGGCTTCCATCCGGGCTGCTTCGTTCAATTTAGTTCCCTGCTGAACTCCCTCGGCAAGGCGCACACTCATTTCCTGGATCTGGAGGCAGCTGGATGCTGTAACGAGGAGGGTCCTGTGGACTATATTTGTATTCACCACCAGGGACAGTCAAAAGTTTTCATGCAACAGCACTGCTGAGCCTGAACCAAAGAGGAAGGGAAAGTGTTCTCCATACCTTGTGAAAGGACGGTGATATGGCAGGGTGACCATAAAATATTAATTGCTTTGAAAACGCTAGCAGTCCAATTCTCATTTTCACCAAGGCCTCTTTATCTTGCACTGGCGAGGAGAAATGCAATTTATCATATCACCAATGTAACAGGACCTCAAAGCACCTTTAAGATCAAGAAATCATGCACTTTTAGGGCTAGAAATCCAGAGTTAGCACTGAAATCGCAACCTCAGCTCTGCCTTTGTGGCTCTGTCCTAACACCTCTCTCTCTCTCTCTCATGGTACATAAACAGCAAAATAAGCTTGAATTTCTTATACAACGCTCTGCACAGGAAGTTACAGATGCTACAGGAGTTGCCACAGTCTTTGGGGTTAGCTGGGTTCAAGTCTACCTCCGTCTGCTCAGAACAACATGCTGGAAGACAAGTCAATCAATACTTCTTGCAACCTCCCTTCGACCGGCTCATTAACGTGGGGGCTGCACAGGAGCCTGCTGGCTCCAGAAGCCAGCAGACAGCTGCATCAGGCCTGCAGAAAAGCCAGTGCCTCTGGACAAACAGGTCATCTTCCAACAGGCCTGCTCTTCTCATGACACGAGGCCCTGGCCCAGCTGACGAGGCCCCTGCCCAGGAGACGGCACCGCGCTCTGCTCACATGCAGGGCTGCGGTGCGACGGGAGGAGCGTGCAGGCGGGTGGCAGCCCCTGCCTCCAGCCATGCCACAGGCTCGCAGACGACCGGATGCACGGAGCGCTGCACGACTGCCAGCCTTCCCGAAAGTGCAACCTCATCCATTTCAGAGGGAGAAAGGCAGAGAAGGGAGAGGGCAAAGTGCACGCTATACATCTTAATTGCATCAGCCTGTACAATTGCCCCTAGCGGCCCAGGAGTGACGTCCAGAGGCGGCTGCGATAAAGTTCAGAAATAATTACCTGCAGCTCTCATACTGGAAGGGCACCTCCTCACCTCTCCAGATCCCTCACTGTCCCCGGTGCTGGGGCTGCTGACGCTCCTGGTAAGGTCTTTACATCCGCAGACCCTCTCCAAACCGACGCTGCTATTCCCTTCGGGCTCCCAGGCGGCACTGGCCGCCACAACAGCCACGTGACAGCAGTCAGGAGTGTGACTACGCCGTGGTCACCTCAATTTACGGTGGCTTTGGCTCCTGTTCACAGGGGAGACGATAGCAGTAATCAGGTCTTACGCTCAACAAGACGTACGCCATCTGTATCTGTGATAATCGCCACTGTTTATTATAACTCTGAACATGATCTTAAAAATGCCAATATTTTTAATTCCTCTAACACACAGGGCAAGGGAAAGGGAGCCTTTTTCACAGAAGGAAAGGCTGGAGGGTACCTTTTTTTTTTAAACCAATTCTAAAAGTTCCCACTATCACAAATTGCAAGGATGTTTTCTTTGTATCTCAATTATGCCTCACAACTTTTATGTATCTGATTTACCAAGGGAATTGTCCCATACTAATACAGCGATTCAAGATAAACGTGGATCCTAATAAAAGATCCACCTGAAAGAGTGTTGCACCTCACAAAGAACGTGCCCTTTTGTAATGAAGATTTTTGCTGATAGCAAATGGAAAGACCTTTGGAAAAAAGGTGCATTCCCTCTGCTATCTCTAAGAACTTCACCGCTTTGCTTTTGAAGTTATTCACTCTTTCCTTCCAGGCGACAGCCTTTAGGTGACCTTGTGTAATGTATAAAGGGGATATATAATGTACAGCCTCCTGGGATACCATTCAGTAAAATTTTACAAGCAAAGAAATTACAGCTAGTTGGTTTTTCAATCCATTCACACATTAATGTGCTAAAATGCACACTCAGAGTCATTAGGATCCAATTCAACACACACACACACTTTACAGTACTTAGGAGGAAAGCCATTTTAATTTTGCTAGTTGCCAGAACTTAAATTCCTAGAGGCAAAAGCTTTACGTAGGAAAAAACAAAGGAAATCATAATGGGAAAAATGTTAGCCTGTTCTCAAATCAAGGAAAAATGAAGGAAACCCTCATGCTGCATTCAGCAGCTAAAACTTGGAAGGAAGGAAGGAAATAGCCCATCTCTGCCTTAAACACAGCTAGTGCTAGAGCTGGCCTCCTGACAGCAGATGCAGCATCTAGTTCATCAAACACGAGCACATCCGACAGGAGGAGTGCGAAGCTCGGGGCCCCTTAATAGCATGCAAGGAATGTGCCCAGCAGGCAGACGATGCTCCTGGACGTGGGTGGTTACGGCTGGCGGAGCCCCCTCACCTGCGGGTATGCAACACGCCACTACCGCCACAGGATCAGCAGACCAGTAGCTACCAAGCTTTTATTTCAGAGGAGCCTAGCGAACCCACAGAGGTGCGGTGTGGTGTGCCTTGGAATAGCTTCCCCGCCATGGCTCCAGGTCCGGGGCTCGCGGGAGAGGCGGATGGGCCACACTCACAATCACGCTCCCGCTGCAGGACAGACGTGCCCCGTGGCCCTCCCTGGCAGCCGTGCGAGGAACCAGCCGTGGAGCTCACGCCTTCGAGGGGTCCAGAGACAGAGTCTCTCCGACCTTCAGGCATGATCAAGGACTATAATCATTCGGGACAGAGCCTTTTACTGATGCATTTTTCCTGAGCTCTCCTTGCTCTGCTGTAATCTCTGTGGTTTTTAACAACTGCACACATGCAACCAGGAGGTTGCAATCAGCACGTTTCATAAAATGGATAAAAAAAATTAATTCCAAGTGTTAAAAACCACAAACATTTTATTACGTTTTAACTGTAATATCAGAGCACTTGCCTGGAAATGCCTGATTGTATTTCTAAATGAGCGGCAATTAACAAAGCAATTTGATGATGCGCACGCACGAAGTAAACAAGGTCAGCACAGCTCTGTGGGAGGGAGATGAGCTCCTGCTGCAGGAGCCCCAGCCCTGCCAGGAGCCCCCGCGGCCCTCGCCCTGCTGGGTCCGAGCAACTGCATTTCAACCATCCGGGGAAATCGGATGCGCTGAGCATGGGGCTCCGTTAGCCGACTGCTCACCGATTTGGTGGGAGCACTCGTCCGAGACGAACGGTGTGTGCGGTGGGGAGGAGATGAGCAGTAGCACCGGACAAGAACATCGCTGACCAGGAAAGGAAGACCCGAGAACGGAGGCCGCAGGTGGGACAGCACCATCAAGAGCCCTTGCCTCCTAGTCTTAGCAAAATAAAGAGGTGCAGGGAAGGACCAAGGAGCGGAGAGCCTCCGCTGTGACGACGGACCATCCGAGAGGGGCAGCACTTCCAGCATATCGCACGTGAGCAGCACCAGGCGGATACGAAAGACGCAGCCCTCGAGGAAGTCAGGAACTCTTCCAGCAGCAAGGAGCGTCTGCCACGGGTGTCGTCGCTGCCAGAGCTCCCCTCCTTTAGCTCCATATCTGCCTAGAGCCAGCAGTTGAGTCCTTTGTCTACTAGTCATAACATATATTCTTCAAGCCCTGCTCTATGCCCAGGTTGTCAACGTTTTGCAGAGGAGAATGACCCAGGGACAGCGCCCCAAAGATCCCGCGTGGTGTTGGACTGCACCATCTTTTTCTCACGGCTCCGAAGTGCGTGGTAGCGGCACGACCACACCCGCTTCTACCTTTTCACAGAATCATCAAATCACAGAGAATGAGGGTTGAAGGGACCTCAGTCTAACCTTCTGTTCCAAGCAGGACCAGCCCCAACTGCATCATCCCAGCCAGGGCTTTGTCTACCCAGGTCTTAAAAACTTCTAAGGATGGAGATTGCACCACCGCTCTGCATAACCTGTTCCAGCACTTCACCACCCTCCTAGTAAGAAAATTCTTCCCAATCTCCAACCTCAACTTCCCTTGGTACAGCCTGAGCCCATTGCTCCTTGTCCTGTCATCTGCCCCCACTGAGACCAGCCCAGCTCCATCCTCTGTGCAGCCCCGCAGCAGGGAGGTAAAGGCTGCTATTCAATCCTGCCTTGTCCTCTTCTCCAGACTCAATCAGCCCAGTTCCCTCAGCCTCTCCTCACCTGTCCTGTCCCTCAGCCCCCAACCATTTTCATTGCCCTCCACTGGCCTCTCTCCAACGTGTCCACATCCTTTCTGTCATAGGGGCCACAGCTGGACACAGGACTCCAGATGTGGCCTCCCCAGTGCCGAATAGAGGGAAGAATCACTGCCCTCAAGCTGCTGGCAACGCTCCTGCCAATGCAGCCCCGGATGCTGTCGGCCTTCTTGGCACAAGGGCACACTGCCAGCTCCTGTCCAGCTTCTTGTCCCCTGTCCCCCCAGGTCCTTTTCTACAGAGCTGGTGCCCAGCCCCTCACCCCCTGCCTGCCCCAGTGCAGGGGATCGCTCCCTCCCCAGTGCAGGACTTTGCACCTATCCTTGTTGAACCCCCTGAGATTCCTTTTGGCCCAGTCCTCCCATTTGTCTGGGTCACTCTGAAGCCTAGCCCTATCCTCCAGCATAAAACACACACTTACACATAACTATACACACACACACACACACACACACACACACACACACACACACACACACACCCTCCTGTTGTGCAACACGAAAACCATCCTTTTCTGGGTGTGCGTGGGGGTGAGGGACATGGAGGCCGAGGAAGCGGCGGTTCTAAGGAGAAAGGCTGCATGTTAGCTGCACGTATCTGTCTTCCCGTTTTTCCTCTCTCCTCTCACTGCCTTTTGCTGAAAATGAATTTCAAATTCAGTGGGGGGAGAGGCAAAATGCAGCTGTGGGACGGCGGGCAATTCTCTCCATTACAGGGAGCGGAGAACGCGCACGTTAGGAGCACCCCTGAAGCAGCTGGTATCTTCTCTGCCTGCTTTCATAATACCTCAGACGTTTGAACTAGCATTAAAAGACATGAAAACACTTGGAAAAGCATCAATGATCAGCTCATTAAGTGGAAGAACAGAGTCCCAAGGAACTGCCAGAGCTAGATTAGTGATCCAGTTCTGGTTGGAGGACGCTGGCATTCGAGAACACGTTATGTACAGACCAGGTGATTCACGTGAAGTTGTTTGTAGCTCTTCTACCAGAGCCTGTTGGCGTTAATATTGTGCCCCCAACCCTGACTGCTGCAGATTCCACCCCCGAGGCAAACTCCATGCAACACCTTCAGGGGCGCATCTCCAATAAAAGCATCCTCAGGACGGACCAACGCAGCAATGCCTTCCTCCAGTCCCTACCACACCGGGCAGAAACTACATCAAGGTCGCAATGGAGTTGCCAAGGTCATTTCAGCACCTACACAAATGCCTCCCAGCACGTTATGGTTATGGAGCTCCAGTCTTCACGGCTCTTGTGGGCAGCACTGAGATTTGCTCAGGCAGATGCACGTGCCTGGGCTTGGCCTTCAATGTAGGTATCCAAGTCTGAGGCATAATCCATTGGCCTTCCTACCCTTCTGCTATAATTAAGCAACTTATCTGCCCCCAAGGTCCCACTTGGTTGGGTAAACACCAGTGTCCAGAAGCAAGACCAGCACAATGACAGCCTGTGCACACTCAAGTTCCACACAATTCCCTACCACTGTGTACCCACACACACACACCCTACATTCCCTGTGCATATCACACCAGTTTATCAGCTACTTGCCCTCCATGAGGGAGCACAGATGGTGCTGGGATCCCTCCGCTCATAGCACATGCAGCTCATCGACCCTACGCTGCAGCTGCAACGCAGACCGAGAGAGACAAAACTCCGACGGAAGAACAGCTCTGGACAAGAAGCATTTCAATGTGGCCAAGCTGTGTTTGCCCAGCCCCAGATCCCCAGCACCTACAAGGATCCTCCGAGCAGCCCAACTATGTCAACAGACGCGGACGTGCTGGACCCAAGAGGGAAGGCGAAGAGCATGTGACCACGGCAGAGACTGCGACACAGGAGCGGGGTACCCAATGTGACTAATACTGTCTTTACTGTCTAGTATGTTTCTTTACTGTCCGAGCCCCCAAGGTCTGGAACAGCCTGCCATCAGAGGTGGTTCAAGCATCTACATTGAACACCTTCAAGAGAAATTTGGATGCTTATCTTGCTGGGATCCTGTGACCCCAGCTGACTTCCTGCCCTTTGGGCAGGGGGCTGGATTCAATGATCTTCCGAGGTCCCTTCCAGCCCGAATGTCTATAAAATCTATAAAATACTGGTAAGCATCTGTTATCACGCCTGCTCCCTGCGGGGAGAAGTGCTGGCAGGGGAGTACTCCGTTTCAAAAAGATTCACCATGTATTCTTGTTATGTGCACGCATCAGAGGGACAGGCAGATGAGTTTCTTACTGGATGAAGAACACATTTCCTAGTGGTAAAATGACTGGGCTTTGGGTGGGAGAAGGGGACGGGGTAGGGAAAAATCGGGTACCACCACCACACAAGGAAACCCCACCCGTATAATCTTATTTATTGCACTTCCAGCTACTCAGCACCCAGCATCCAAGAGGAGTTAGGAGAAATCTTTTCTTCCAACTACATGGGCTCGGCAAAGAAACAATTGCACATTGCACGTTACCGCTGAAACGCAGGTGCAGAAAGCCCACCACAGTTACTGAGACACGCTCACACGGGGCAAGCACCACTGAAACAAAGAAGAGAGAAGATGCAATGTTTCCTGGCTGAAGGACAATTTTATGAGCCGGCTTCTATTGACCTATCCTTGTAAAAATGGGCTGAAGTCCCTGGGTGGCCTGCTCCGTTGGAAAGGCGCTCCGGAGGTCTTCGTTCTGGAGGCTGGAAACAACACACTTTCACCACCGTTTCTGAAAATGCTCCACTTTGAATTTACCAGGCTACAGGCAAGCTGGTCTTTATCTCGCTGGATAAGAATCCATAAACCCTCCTCTCCTCACCAGAGAGTGAGAACGACTAGAAAGAGCTAGTGCCTTCTCGCGTTATTGAATTCATTACATTAAAACCAAAAGCAATGTCATCTTAACTTGAAAGGACTTTTAAAAGAGCTTGAAGCAATTCTGCTGCTGCAGCATTTTTTGTGTTTTGGATTATCTACAAGCTTTTTAACCCTTCAGAGACTGGAAATGTTTCTATCCATGTCCTCCTAAGAAGCATTCAAACATCTGGAAAATGTCAGTGAGCTAAGGGTTAAGCTGTATGGTATCTAACTACTACAGCTTGCACAGAAGCTCAAATTACAAAAGTCCAAGGTTTAAATATTTTTGTTTGCAAGAAAGGACCTGCAAAATTCAGTAAATTAGCTCATATGTTCCACGTACATCGTTGACAATTTCTGTGTTAACATCCCAAGCCTGGTGGAGCACTGAGAAGGTCAACATTTTATTAAGACAGACAGTGCTAAAATATTTATTAAACCATTACCTTAAAACATTTCCAGTTAGTGCTAATATAGAAAGATTTCTACCTCCTGGGACTTTGCAAATTTATGATTCATACCAAAGGTTGTTTTTTTAAAGCTTCTTTTAAAACAGGACTCACTTAAGCTATTAATTGCCAATACAGAGTGTATCAGAAACAGCAAAAATAAAATTTGGTTGGAATTCTTTTTTGTAATGAAACATTAGCAAAAAAAAAAAAAAGTCCTGCCACCAATAACTGCTCCTGTTTGAAGCAGTTTGTCATTTTTCTGGCCAGCATAAAGCCTGAGGCTGCCGTGCTGGGAAAAACAGCAAAGCAACTCTTTAGTCTTTTGTTTATTAAAGCCCCAAGTTTATGCATGTGGCTTTGAAGTTTGAGCTATATAAGAACATACTGGGAACCATTCTGTGCATATGGGGGGATCAAAAATGTCCTTTAAATCTGTATGTCTAAAGAAAACGTATGGGCTAGGAGAGCTGCCACCTCCGCCCCTGAGTCTAGGGCTAGTGAGAGCATGCATTTCTCACCGGCAGGTCAGCCTACCACGCAGGTGCTGCCTGCAGACAACCTACACCAGCACACAAAGACACTTCCTCCACGTATCGCCGGGCACAAAGTCCGTCCCACTATCAAATGATAAACAGCACCCGATGCAAAGCTGGTGGCATAAGCTTCACATGGCTAAAGCTAACAGCCAGGCCAGGTAGCAGAGCGCTGGTACTTACTGAAGTCTGCATGCCAAATTAACTGTGCTATTTTTAAGAACCCTTTTTTGAAAGTTTAAGGTGACTAATTGGTCTCACAGTTCACCTAATAGGGAGAGAGTGAGATTTCTCCCTGCAACTAATTCCACCCAGCATGAGCCGGGTAGATCTGCTAATTGATTTCATGGAATCTGCTCGTCAGTGAGTTAGCAGCAAAGTATTGAGGAAAGAGAGAGAGAGAGAGAGAGAGAGAGAGAGAGAGAGAGAGATTACTGAATGGATATGTGGTATTTCATTACTAAATGACTGCTGACAGCTGGGCAGCCCCATTCTTCGCTCACTACATTCAGCCAGAAGGCCCAGCAGCATTTTATAGCAGGGACAATTGGGACGTTTTTTACTGCATTACTTTATTGCTTTCCCCCCAGGAACTCTTAATAGATGGAATAGGTACTGCATACCATTACCGTCTTCCATATTACAGTGACTCTGCACAAAGCCACTGAATGGCTTCGTGTTAATATCTGTCCCAGCAATCACTAATGTAGTAAAATATATCACAGGCTTCCTTACATTAACTGCGGGACACACGCACCATTTACAAGACAATCGAGGTACTGATTTAAAATGCACTTTTGAGCTTTCTTCTCTCTCTCTATCATATTTTCAGTGAAACACATGTATTTCAGGACAGCCTGTACAAATATTGCAGATTATAGATGGTGTGCTAAGCAATACAGGACTATTTTAGAAGGTACATAACCTCGGAAAGCAGAAGGTGGGATGAGGAAACGAAAATGCAGGCAATTCAGGCTCTACATTACTCTAAGAAGTGCCACACGCTCATGCTGCTCACATTAAACAGAGAAGCGGTTTCTATATGTAAAACTAATATCAAAATGAACCCCCCAGAGGCTACTGTACTATTATTCATTTTCATATTAAATCCAGTAAAAATATCCATTTGTTATTTAAATTAAGCTGCTGCAGAGTCCAGGGGCCTAGCCTCACAAGTTAGGGTGGAACATGCCATGCACTAATGGTTGCGTGTGCCCCCTCCGCAACCTGATCCAGGCAATATGGCTTATAAACAAAGTTTAATTGGCAGAAGACCCTGCTTGAGCCTTCCCCAGGCCGAGCACTGGGTTTGCATTCCCCTCCCTCCTCCACAGGAAGCTCCCCTGGAAAGTCGCCGCTGGTGCTGGCTGCTTGCAATCTGGATCCAGAGTCAACACTGGAGGGGAAAAATCTTTTAGCAGAAAGACAGCCTGAATGGCACGACTTACTTCAGTGCATCTTTGCGGCAAAGTGCTGGTATTTCAGCAGTGCCCACAATGGCCTGTCCAGCCTAATTACAGAAACAGAGGGCTGGAAGGAACAACTTGGGCTGTCAGGTGATCAAGCCAGGATCACCCCTATATAAACCGTCCCAGTCAAATGTTGGTTTAACCTGCTCTCAAAAGCTTCCAAAGATGGGACGCCACAACGGAAGTAATCTGTTCCAGTGCTGAACCAGGCCCAGACTTAGGAAATTCTTCCTAATCTTCCACCTACATTTCCCTTCCTGAAATTTAACAACATAACTTCTTGTCCTGAACCCTGTGGACACAGAGGATAATCCATCACCATGCTGCTTATAACACCGCTTCCGGAGGGGAGACTTATCAAATCCCCTCTCATCCTTCTCTTCTCCAAACTATAACCCCCCTTCCACAAACCTTTCCGGGTCAGGCATGTTTCCTAGCCCACCGGTCATTTTTGCTGTCCTGCACTGGATTCTCCCCAGTTTGTCTACATCTTGCTTAAAATCCAGTGCCAAACCGGACACAGGACTCCAGGTGAAGAACCATTTCCCACGACCCCTGTTGGTGCACCCCGGCACCCGTAACAGTTTTCTTTGCAATAGTAGCTCACCATTCAGCTTAGGGTCCTAGATAACCCCATTCAGCTTAGGTTCAGCTACTATTCAGCTTAGGGTCCTTGATAACAACCAAGTCTTTCTCTGCCCAGCAACAGTCCCCCAGTTTCTAGTTGTATAAGAATATAAGCAACATAAGAAAGGTGAGGCAATGGGGTACAATCCCAACATGCACACATTTTATATGCTAGACATTATAAATGGATTTTTTTTTTTTAAATAAGAAAGCATCAACTATAGCTGACTGCCTCTCAACTGATCCATTATTATTTGGTCAATGACAAGAAAAGTACAGGCTTTCCTCCCATTAAGTAATGCACTAATCTATTACAACTCTACGAGCAGTAGTAATTAATCAAAGTTCTATCATACCATATAAAATGAAAATGGCTCTAAGATGTGCCTGTACACATCAATTAATTATTAAAGGGGCATTAGCTGAAGCTTTCCACCTATCATTTAAAAAGTTAGGAATAAAATTACATGCCATTCATTCAACTAATGTTGCACCAGTTATCTGTATCTGTCAAGCCAAGACAAGCGGATCCCGGCGGTAAGACCATGCACTTTGTGTCTGCTGACCACTCCAGGCAATCCTCACAACAGACCGTCGGTGCTGATCGAGGCTCCAGACCCAGGGGATGGTCAAAGGGACGGTGGCAACCCAACAGGCAAAGCCAGAGCTTTCATCCTCAAAGACAATGATGGCGGCAAGGATAATCACGTGCTGGTCCAAGCTACGAACAGCATTTAGTCTTAACAGGAAAATGCAGAAAAGCCCTCAAACAGCTTTCCTCTGTGCTTCCTGAGGTTTAACCAATGGAAGTACCAGGCATCTCCCTGTCCAGACAATGAATTTTAGTCTGCTGTCCTGGCAGAGAGCGCAGAGAGAACAGATACCTAATTAGTGAAAGGCAAATACCTCCACACTTCAGAAATAAACTAGACCCATTGCAAAAGCAAGCAGGCCAGAAGTACCAGGAAGGGATCAGTGCACCGACTCTGGAAATCGTCATATTCCTACTGCTAGTGACCCGAGCTTCACACTAATTACACAAGTCGAAGAGTGATTATCAGCTATGTGGATGCTAAATGGCTTGCTGATGTAACCAGAACAGATTTGCTTTATTCAGAATGGCCACTTACAGCTAAACCTGTGAAATGAGAAGGAGCCAAAATAAAAACATTTATTAAAAACACAGAAAACATCACCTTGGAAATGGGGGAGGGCAGAGTAGTGTTGGCAATAATTCAGGAACCACAAGCTTTTAGCATTTAGATTTTCTAGAAATGGAGAGGCAGACACTTTTTTCACATAATACTATAAACCCGTAACAGTTCGCATCTCATCTTTTACAGTCTTTGAAATGTACTTTTATGAATACGAATGCTAACAAAATTCATCCCATCTATTTTAACATCAGGCATCCATATAAAAATCTATACTCCAATTTCATGAAAGATTCATATTTTTTTACTGGAAATGTTATAAACAGTTTAAGGTTACTAGAGTGCTGGGTCAAGGAAGGCCTATTTCCATCAACATCGGTTGAAGGGAATGCCAGTTGTAAGTGTAATAAATATCCTCCAACTGCCTACGATTTTATACCTCTTACAGGCAATAACCTTTCTAATAAACTACCCAATGAGCATTACTGTTTCTGGGAAATATTGCCAGACTAAAAATTAGACTAAAAGTTTAAGTATTTTGCTTCCTCTCACCTACACCCCTTTCACAGATGCTCCACCTTCTTCCAGCTCAGGCCCTCGCCTCCACTGGGTGGAGGGAAGCAGGTGGGGTGGCCGGCTGCTCTTCCAGGCAGTCCCCAGCATCTACGGGATACTTCCCCCCTGCCCACCCTCACATTCAATGCACTTTGCTTTCTAGCTCCTAATAGACTCTGACTTCAAAGTAACAAAGATAAATAACACTTAAGATATGCATTTGATTAGCAACCTGCATCATTCTGCTTAGTACATCATTCTGAAGTCTGACATAATAAGCATCTTCCAACAGACACAGTGGTCACCAGGCAAAAACGCACCGAACTGTTAACCAGTTATTTCCTACTCTGCACACAGGAAGAGATATCTCTGACCCCGGAGCGTGATGCTGCTACCATGTCAATGTAAAATGCAGGCTGGATGAGGAAGGAGCTTAACTAAATGCACGTTTCTGAATCGGATCTCTCAGTACGCTCCTAATTTTAATCTCTTGCTATGTTGTTCCAGAAGAAGCTTTTAGTTTTGGCAGTTCAAGTGGTCCATCTCCTGAAGAAAATGCATGTTTACAGCAGATGGAATATATCACCTATACATTTGCAATACGGTACGACACCCGTGGCGTGACACCGCTTCAGACCGAACGCCTGTTCTCCAAGACGGCTAGCCAAGCATCAGCAAACGCACTACGCGCCACGAGGCAGCCTCGCAAACGAACTCCTGCACCACCGCATCCTGCTGTTGGATCCCTTCGGCGCCTTCTCCTGCACTGCAGCTCACCAGGACCAGCCACGGGATCGCAGCTGTTTTTCTTCGGCCTCTGCGCGCAAGATGGCTCCCGGCTGTCTGACTTCAGCGTACACCTCTCAGGTTTTGTTTCGAGGTTCAAGCAAGTGATGGGGAAACACCCCTGCCTACAACCCCGCAGCCTCAGCTGAACTGCCACCACGTACTAGTATGTCCTCCCAAGCACCCTGCACCTGCTCTGGAGGTCGCACGTCGGCACCTTGCTGCCCAGGACAGAAAGCATCAACCCTGCGAAAGGCTGCACGCGCGCCAGGACCGTGCTGCACTTCTGTGCACGAAGGAAGGGCGGCACCGCGCATGAGCACGGCGGCTGTGGCAGTCCAGGGTCCAGCCCCAGCTCTGGAGCCGACAGCTCAGCTGCAACCTTGGCAAGTCCCTCCATTCCTCAGCCTGGCGCTCCCCATCTGCAACGCAGTGATAATACTTATCTAACTACCTGGGAGAGCTTTCACAATAATCAATTAAAATGCCTTGGACGTGGAAAAAAATGCTATACAACTGGCACATATTGCTACTGCTTCCCAGATGAAAGAGGGCGTGTGGGATAACAGGACTTACTGGAGACCTAGAAGGGCTCTGAAAGAAACATTTCTGACACTTCCAAGCATCTTCAAGTCTAACTTGCTTTTACTCCTTAACACCCTCCCAAAATGTTTATAGTTAAGGATGAAAATTTCCAGGTTGAATCACAGCTTAAAGGTGAATTTAGGAAAGCAGTGGGAGAAAGCAGATCAACTGATTTTTAGCTGAAAAAAATCAGAATAAATAAACCAACTTTAAACATCCCCCCACAGCCCTGGCAGAAAAAAGTGCTGAGGGGTAAAATATTGAAATGTAACATAATGGTCATCTTCCTAATCCTGATCACCGTACCAGAGTCATTATCATCATTTTCACAGTGCTTTCAGAATAAACCCCTCATTGTAACAGTAATAATGAGAAATAATCATTTCAGAAATACTCCCAGCCAAATCCCAAAGATCAGAAGAGCTCAAACGCCATTCCTGCGAGTTATCTACCTTCTTCGTACCTTCGCGAGCATCAGAAACGTGGCGCATGAGCAGAGGTGTCTTGTCTGCAGGATGCATCGCGCTAGTCAAACAAAAGCAACCCCCTGACGGTGCAGACATGTGACCCGCGCCAAGTTCACACTTCCTCTCTTTTGTGCCTTGCCACGGTTTCGCCAGGTTGCAGCATAGGATCTGGTCTTCACCGGTCTGTAATTGCACACAGACGCGTTACCGGGGGCTCGGTGGGATGCGCCTTTCACCTGTTAACAGAACTCATTGGAAAAAGGCAAAAACTAGATGTGGCAGATGGAGCTATATATTCTGCCCATCTCCAGAGAGCGGATTTGTAATGCAAAACACTGAATTCAAGATGCGACCCATGGATACAAGGAAGCAATCAGAACCAAACTGATTAAACAAGACCCAGGTCTCAGTATGGTACACAGCATACTAAACAGAAGCAAGGATACCTCGGAGAGAAACAAATTGCACGCTGAACTGCAGACCGGCGAGATTTTCATTACCAATATTACTGTCCTCTCCAGAAATATCAGACAATGCTTCTAACAACTTGCTAATGCCAAATACATCCAACTCTCCCAGGTAATCATTGAGCCAAACAGAGTCAAGAGAAGATATCACCCCTGCCACGAGTCCCGATTCCTTTTGCCTGCAGACCAATATGGCTGCACCCTGCATGCCTCAAATGGAAACGTGCAATTCTGGGATTTCCACGAGAAGAAAGGCTGGGACCAGCACCGTCCCAACCACCCACATGGCCCAAGCAGATCTCAGTCTTGGGTTCACCGGGCCATTCAGTCCAACCTCCTGCTCATCTCAGGGCCTGAAATTTCAGTAGGATTCCCCCTCTCCCCCAGCAAATGCACGTCTCCCACGATACCCAGCGCCAGAGAGACCACGGCCAGACACGAAGACCTCATGCCGTCCCGCTTCCCCTGGCTGTCCGCCTCAACAGTCGGACACTCTACACCTCCTTTCCTCCTTCAACTTCTCTGGCTTCAGCTCACACTCCCGGGCTCTCATTATGCCTTTCTCCACTACATTAGCGAGCCCTTTAGTCCCTGGTGTTTCCTCCCCTCTGCAAGCATGCTGCTTCCCCATAGCAATGTGGATCAGACTTCACAGACCTCCCACTTGTACTGCTTCATCAGCTAATGGGAAAAATTTTTAACAGTCCTCTGAGTTCTGACAATTGCTTTCCCAGTAACACCCCCACCCACACACTTCTAGTCGCCCTTGCTCAAATAGCCATCAGAAAAACTATAATTTAGACTTCCAACAGCTCCTCTGGAGAAACACAAAAACAACCACCCATAAAGCAGGTTTTGTTCTACTCCCACTCAACAGCATGCCCGGCCCCCCGACTACTGGAATTAGCCTGGTATTTGATTCTGCAGCCCTACAACTGTCTGCAGAGCGGATGACGTCAGAACGCTCTACTCAGACTTTCTGGCTCACGCCGGCACAAGGGAACCAAGACCAGCCCAGCCAAAAAACTCAGCACAGGTCGATACCCCACGTGGATCTGAGCCTGGGCACTGCCAGGGCCTGGATTCACCTCCCGAAGAAAGTTCACTTTTTTTGTTTAGGGTTGAAAGAGTAGGAAAAAAATCCCTTGCCCACCAGTGCAGTCCTGCCCACTGATCTCGTAAGCATACACAGTGCTAAGCTGCTGCAGATGCTGCACGCCTTGCTGAGCAAGGGCCTCGGAAAATGCCTGTCACACGCGAGGAAGGGGATGGGGGGGCAGTACCTAATGGTCAAAATAGAGCCCAATACACTTAAACAAGTACTTACTCACACCTTGGTCTGGATGAATTAACTTCAGATTTAAAAAGATGCAGTAACAAACCACTGATGGGGTTTTTTCCCCTTTAATTTACTGTCCAATATCAGCTATACCTCCGCCAAAACTTGACAATAGCTTCCTTTCTCCCCAAAGATTTTATCCCTTGTTATTTAGCAAATATTGATTTCCACCCCAACTCCTGGCCCATGTTTCAAATGAAACAGAAACTGTTCCAGGCTCTTTTGTTTAACAAAAAACTTGCAAAGCACTTTATCACACCACACAATCTCCAGTTTGAATTATATCAGCCCTGCTCAGTGTAGTGAATAGTATTTATTAGTTAACCATTGCCAACTGGGGGAGCTGGGAAAGTGCAACTACTCCTGTTGCGCCAACATCTGGGGGGGAACAAATACAGAGCTACCCTCCACAATCTGCCCGGGTTGCCACTGATCTACAAACCTGAAGGCAAGAACAGAGAGTCATTACATGATCATCTAGCCCAGGGGTGGGCAATTATGTGGGTCCAAGGGCCACATAGGGAGTTTGGATGAGCTGTCGTGGGCCAGGTCACCACCCCAACAGCTCACCAAACCTCCCTATGAGGCGCTGGGTGGTGTGGGGCAGCATTCAGGAGCAGGACAGGTGAGATCCCGCTCCTGAGCTTGCCTGGTCGGCAGCTGGACACAGGGCCAAGGCCCGCCTGGGGCAGCCTGTGCTGTGCTCCAACCCACACCTGCCCCAGCCCGGGCTCCAGCCAGCGCACGGCTACCAGTGGGGCCGTTCCCAGCGTGACTGCAGCAGGCCGGGCTCGCACCATCGCTGGAAGACACGGGGAGCAGAGCAGCACCTGGACGGTCGCAGCCGCACCGGAAGCTGCACGCCGGCCAGGGCTGACAAGACCGGTTTGTCTTCCTTCGCCTCCAGCGCCTGCTGCTCCCACTCCTGCCCCGCCGCGCTGCTCTGGGGGGCGGGTGGGGAGCTTCAGCCCGGCGGCTCCTGCGCAGCGCGTGGAGCTCCAGCTCTGCCTCCTGGCCACCTTCCACCCGCTCGGCGCGATGAGCAGCCGCCCACGGGTGGATGGAGCAGGGGGAAGGCGGCCGGGAGCCGGAGCCTCACTTGTGCTGTGCAGGAGCCACCCGGCTGAAGCTTCCCGCCCGCATGGAGCAGCTCGGTGTGGCGGGGCAGGAGCCACACCTGCAACAAGGGGAGCAGAACAGCCCTGCCGGCCCTGGCCAGCGCGCAGCTTCGGGGGGGGATGCTCCCAGTGCGGCTGCACCTGGCCAAGCGATGTCGTGCTCCAGGCGGGCAGGGGGACGTTTGAGGCCGACTGCTCCTGCCGGAGGCGAGGGAAGCAGAGGAGCCTCCGGCCGGCTGTGGCGGCGCTGGGAGCAGCCCGGCCAGAAGCTGCATGCTAGCCAGGGCTGGGGCAGGCAGGAGTGCAGCCTGGGCTGCCCCGCTGGGAGCAGGTGGGGCTCAGCCCCACGTACAGCACACCATGGGGGCCGCTGCGGGCCGGATCCAGACAGTTGATGGGCCGAAACTGGTCTGCAAGCCATATTTTGGCCACCCCGATCCAGTTCGACCTCGTGCAAAATACCAACCACAACATTTAACCCACTGATTTCTGCATCAAGCACATCACTTATGATGGATGCACACTGATGTTCTACCAACCCCTTAGTTATTTAGGTCCAACATGCCCAAGCCAGAGTCTTTCCCTGCTTCTCACAAATGAGAACCAGACCACCAGTCTTACTAATGACTTGAGTCCAATCTCCCGTTTATTTTTTCCTGGGGAGGGGGAGCAGTGAGATTTAGGTCAGGTGGCAATGATGAGGGAAGGCTGGAGACTGTCTCTAGTTCACAGAGGCCTTAATCCCATATAAACTGGCTCTCCCCAAGGGTAGGGCAAACACCGTATCAATAACCACCTTCCAGCCATGAATGAGCAAGCACGCGTGCACACACACAAATGCGTACACATTTTTAAAACTGAGACCTGTCCATGTGTTGATAACAAATTACACTGAGTTAAAAGGGGAGAGGTGTGGACTTACCACAAGTCGGCTCCTCCACAGTACCATATTTGCATCTCTGCTCCTATCCCACCATAAGGGGATACTATACCGAGGCAATTTACTGCTGCATGAAAGAGCTACTAGATTAAAGAGAGCTAAATATGTGTTTCTGCCCTCTCTTCTGCCTAACTACTGAATTACTATAGTTTGACTTCCACTTACCACAGAACAGTGCAAGTACACAAAATAGTTATTGCAGAGCAGCATATTTATTAGATTTGTTCCCTTCCCTTTTTTGATTCAGTATAACGTGTCAGTTTGATCACAACCACGTGGCTTTCAGCTCTGTTGGGCAAGTCGCTGCAATTCAGAGCTCTTCGGCTTCCACATCCCCGAGTGGGAGAGCTGCTGACAAAGCACAGGTCCTGTGCAGGGCTGTGGGGAGTCCAGTCTCATTCCCTTGGGGGTCTGCTATGGGGATACTCGGTAATACCGGTATTGTACGGGCTGCAGCATGCCACCTTTGCTATAAACGGTAGATCGTTTAACCTTTAGAAGCGTCAAACAGCATCACTGCACTGGGGGCATGCAGACCTCCAGGGGTTATTAAGGTTTTCATTAATTGTTTTTGTTCACTTTGTAATAAACCCAGGCCGTGAGAAAAAGCCTGCTTTGACCAGGAGCGCTGCAACAAAAAATGGTTTCAGAGTTTCTGCGATCGAGCACCTGCAGGTGATGTAAAAGTTCAGTTATCTGATATCTGGCAACATTTTGAACGCATCTCTTCCCTTCTTAAGGAAACTGGAAAAAGCAGGAAGCATGCCTCTTCCGGGAACAGGAACTAGACAACCAGCTGTAACACGATGCAGCCAGCCAAGAGGATTTGACGTCGCCTTTTTATTGTAGGTTTTCAATGATGAAAAAAATGAAATACAAGATACGCTGCCAACTATAAAAGTAACTTGAATAATGGAAGTATCCACTTGTTCTTCGCTATGTGTTCTCCTGCTCTCTGGAAAGAAGCCATCCCGTCCATTAAAGGAGTCAATGAAAGAGTGGATTCCTTGCCGCTGACCTTTCATCAGTGTCAAGTGACAGCCATCGTCCTGTTATCAGGGTACGCGACATCTAGATTTCGGAGCCTACCTCCTAGAAAAAGAGGTAGACTCATCAGCCCCAGCTGAAAAGGAGAATCTTATTTATACTATTTAATCATTCATGCTTAATTCATTTGGCTTCCAAAGAGCTGATAACTGTTAAACACGGAAGAAAAATCCTTTGACCAAAGTTTTACCCCTAAAGATTTACAACTGACAACATCACAAGCAATCAGCAGAAAAGACAACTGAAGGCCTTCAAAAAAGGGTTTACAATATTAACAAAACATTACTTGCCAGTCCTATACCTACAAAAAGAAGGTAAAATGAGAATCCTCATCTGAATTAATCCCAGATTCAGAATTCTGAGGCTTCTAAATAAAATAAGGCAATACTAGCATTAATCTTTTAACAGGGTAATCACAGCTTTGTGGAAGAGAGCTTTTAATTTCCTTAGATCCTTTGAACACGCTCCCTTAAAGGAGGAAGAAAGACTTGCATATCAATAGAAGCCAGCAGCAGCCAGGGTGCCATGCTTTTTAGTTGTGCAATTTAATATCCAATAGGTCTCATGGCAAAAACTGAATATCAGATGCATGCAAAAGTCTTTATTATTCTCCAAAAGATGAATTTAGGAGAGTTTTTTTTATTAATTCTCTTCCCCTCTGATATTACAAAGCAGAGGCTTTTTCTGAGGAACTGGGGTGCTGATTTCAACACTTGAGAAGGACTTGCAACAGTTTAAATTCTCCAGGGACAGACGCCAAGAAAAAGCCCGGGGACAGGTGTGCCGAAATGGGCAGGCTGCCCCTCCAGAGCCACAGAAGAGAAAAGCCCTTTGCTGCCTTTCCAAGCGGAGCCCTTCCAGGAAGTGCAGGGGATTTGGCAGAGCGCTTGCAAGTTGTCCAACCAAATTCTGAGTCAAAGTAACTGCCACATGCCTCATCACCCTTTATGACAGATTTTGTGAATAGGAAACTGAAGAGTTGAAGATTTACGGCTCCCCTAGACCGAGATCCTTCAAGCAGCACAACTACATCTGGATAAAAATCTATTAATGAGGACAGCCCCTCTTTGGAAACACACCATCAGGGATTCATCTCCTTCCTGAGCCGTACCGAAGATTGCGTGTGCCCTTGTCTCATTAGCTGATCCAGGAATCACAGTTGATTGCAGTAAGGAAAACAGCAGAATTTCGCAACAGTTGGAGGAGAGGTTTAATAGGCAGCAAAGCAGAAACAGCACTTGGGCAGCAAGCTGCCTTCTCTGAACTGCCTCGTACGCCCTCGATTCGTTCCAGCAGCGGTTACCAAAGCAGACATCCGCCTGCGGTCAGAGTCACCTACGCTGGGCTCCAGCCAGACCGGCACCTGGCAGCCAAAAGAATAGAGAGCGACTGCCCAGCAGTCCCACAATGGCCAACGAGCTCCGCTCTTTGGCTATAAAGCCCTTACGGCCTTGGGTGCGATACTAGCTGTCGCACACCTCCTAGACCAGGATGGGCTGAAGACACGTTGGTAAAGCTGTACAGACCTGTCCACACAGAGCATTTCCAAATACCTCACAGCTGGTTCAGAATCGGCACGGCTTATTTGGAGGTGTTCAAAGAGGGAAAACACACACAGATACTGCCTTGTGCAACTCCTAAAACAATTCTATCAAAAGTAATTTGATTAATTTATATGAAAGTATCCACCTTTATTAATTTACTCTTCCTGCCTAAGTTGCATGTTATCTGAAGTACTTGAGGGATGCTGTAGTGAAGCTGCAGGAGCTATGCGAGAGGCAAGGATTTCAGGGGGTGATCTCTCTTATTGGACCTGAAGAAGAATGCTTTGCATTTGAAAGCTTGTCTAATATCATCAGAAAACAGATGTGCTATGTCTGTCAGAGAGCCAGATTTTGACCACTGTTGTACATGCAGACGCAAGGGTAGAGAAGTAAGGACTAGGTGTATTTTAACATTTGAGAAGCTAGTACTCCTGGGACTTGGCTTTCCTTCCCCAAGCTCACCTAATTATTAGTTTTCACTGTATCCCTAGGGAAAGGTAACTTGCCTCAAGATCTATTCTGCACATCCCAGGTTTCGGAAACGCACATACTAAAATAGCTGATCTAGTAATTTTGCCCAAGGTACTACTTCAGTGGCAGATGCCATCTGGCCCAAGAGAATACTTCTCACTCAAAGCAACAAAACACATCTAAAAAACAGTCCAAATTTAGCACAGAAAATCGACCCGCAGGACAGGAATATTTTATGATGATATTAGATGGCTCTTTTGTAACTAATAAAGACGTGATCGCAATATTTCATACATCCTGACACCAGGTACAAAGGACAGAGTAAAATATTGAGATACGGATATATGTACATCCTACTCCGTGTGCCATCAGCTCCTGGAACCTCCATAACGGCCATAAATACAGCGGGAGCTGACAAGAAGTTCAATAGAAGGGAATGATATTCTCCCCGACTCCAGCGATGAGGAAGTACTCTCGACAACTACCTGTGGGACTGAAAATATCCTGTGTAGTAGGTATCAGGTGCTGCTGTGAATAATGCAGTGCCTGCCAACTCCCTCTGAATTTCCACTTGCAACCGTGCTTTGAGTGTGTCGACGTTTACCGACACAGCACAGATCTGCTCTCTAGGGGAAGCCAAAGCATTGCTCCCAGACTGGGGCTGGGCACCCTTGATAGTTCAAGAGCGTTATTCACCTGTTACATCAGCACCCTAGATAAGAGGCACTTTCGCCTGCAATCTCAAGAGCTGATGTCACTTATTTATCAAGTGCAGGTTGAATGCTCAGAGCCCGCAAATCAGCAGATATCGGGGGCCAGCAGGAAGTGACGAGAGACGCTCGAGAGCAGGCAGGAAAACGTCACAGGAGAGATGCCACTGTGTTGAGCCTCACGGACACTTCCTTTCCTATGCAGCCATGCTTTTTCTCTCCCTTTGCAGCACCTCCAAATTGGCAAATTTTCCTTTCCTGCCCTTGCAAGACTTGCTGCAAAGTGTGCACAGCTTGCCTTCACAGATCACCTCCAGGGAGGGCATGCGGTCGCTGCGTCTCTTGGATGTAGAGGGACCGTTTCAGCATTGTCAGAGTTAGGAACTGAAGCCCCACTTGCTACGCCCCTAATCGCATACAAAGCACACTGATTTATACAATGTAGGACCAATACGAAAACAGGCTTCAAATTATTTAAATGCATTATTTCTAAAATTAAACACCTACAGAAAGTGGCTACCAGATCTCACATTTGAGAAACGGTACGTTCTCAAGCATTAAAGACTGCATTACATTGCACAGGGAAAGGAGGCGGCGTTCTGATTATTAGATGATCCGTAGTTATAACAGTTCCTGCTCTTAGGTGCTGAAATTTGAATCCATAGCACGGACTGATGCACCTTTTTATTTTAATAGGTAAGCACTCCTATTCTCAATTGTCTTGAAAGTTTGCAAAGGGAGCTGAGTTTCAAATTGCTGGGCCTTACGCATTGCGATTATTCTGAATAGTGGGAAAGTGTACTCCTGACGTCATGGTAGCAAAGAAACAGCTTAGGCACTAAAAGCATGATTTGGACTTTGTTGCACGGGTAGCAGGAAAAGAAAGGCGATCACAATGCCTCCGTTGTAATCTTGATCCTGCTACTCAGTCAGACAGAAAACGACAATTAATTCATGCACCAAATCTTAAATGAATAATCGGGAAAGCAAGAGAAAGCATTAGCGAAACAAGACTTTGGTTTTTGTGCAACTTTTGTTCCTGCAACTTTTAGTACTGTACTAACAGCCTTAGAAAAGCCTCCCTGGGCAGCAATAAGCACGTCGTGGGACAGATGCCTGGCTGGAGTCTGATCTTTCTTCAAGCAGGTGATGTCAATATTACGCAACTGTCGGGTGTCAAAGAACAGCCCCATGAGGACAGGTTGGTGGCCCGCTTAAAGCAAGCTGACAAAGGTCGGGCTCTGCACCTGCTTCTTCGCACCAAGTCATTACTTCCTCAGGGCAAGCTGGGGAGCCTCCCACCACAAGAATAAGGTGATCCACTCAGTAATCGGTAAGGGCTTGGGGGTCCAAAGGCAGCCTGCAACCCACAAATGCCCTCTGAGCACAAGCAAGAGCAAGACAATGTATTCCTTAAAGTAAATTTGTAGTTCAATCGGAGATCAGCTGATAGCGGTCACACGAGGCAGCATTTTCCCTCCAAACCATGGCTCAGTTTTGAACCCAGCCTCTTGCAGAGAAAGGCACGGCCTCTCTCCAGTCAACCCTGTACTCTGCGGGGAGCAGGAAGAGCGAGCGAGCACGTGCGCGCTGTGCAATGCCGGTGCTTGGCGGTGCAGCGGGACAGGCAGTTGATCAAGTTTCAGTGCTCGGGCTGCTGCTTCCTCAATGGCACTTTTGTTCTGTTTAGAGATCGTTTTTCTTGCTTGCCTCCTCTCGTTAGGAAGTGCTGCACTACTCTATTGGTAGTTCATGGTTCAAACACTGCAAACCACTGGGGAAAACAGCCTGTGGTGTTAGACTAATATATGTTTATAGAAATCTGGCCACAGTGAACAAATGCTTTAGCTGGTAGCAGAACTTTTCACCTGAAAAATCACCCGTACACCAGACCCATGGTCATCACAGCTCGCGCTCTGCTGCATGCCCGAGTGGGCTGGCACGGTGCTATAGAAAGCCACTAGCCATGCAGCAATGCTCGTCTGCCACCAATTCCCCTGCCTCAGCAGGTCCTGGGAGACCTGGACATTAACACTGCATTGATCACTGGGACTTGGCTGGGTCAACCTAGCTGTGCATGGCCACTACCGAGGGGAGCCAAGGGGAAGGCGCCGAGCTGGCATCCCGACACTGTCTTCGGCACGTGCTTCCAGGAGAGCAGCAGCCTGGAGCCGCAGGCAGGACCCAGCTTCCCATCAGCAGTTCATTTCTGACCAGGCCGTTCACTCACTTGCAAATACCGCCGAGATGCAGCTAACGGTGCAGCGCTGCGCAATGGCACACGGGTAAACGTGACCCATGGGCCACGAGTTTGAAATGCCTCTCCCCTCCTGGGATGACATCTAACATCCACAACCTGCCAGCAGCCCCCAGCAGCCGCTTTCAAGAAAATAATCACTACTGCACCGAGGCCAGGAAATGTTTCCTCTTTTCCCTCAAGTGTAAAATCCCCTGCAAAAACAAATGCACTGCTTGGAGGCAGAAGACAGACAGCGTTCAATCTTCGGCCAGTAACAAGGATGAGGTCCAATATTTCTACCCACCAAGCCTAAGAGAGATTAGTTTTATCATTCACCACAGAAGCTGCCCGCAGTATACACATCCTGCCTATACCCTGGTACCTCCGGAGGCACAGGTCCTTCCATATCGTGGCAGTGTGCTGCGAGACACTATTTTAGAGGGCCTCAGAAATGAACGCCCCCAGTCTCTCTCCCTCTGAGGCGCGCACAGGTGGAGCTTGGCTCTACCGTACAGGAATACGAAACGTCTTCCCGAGGTTTCGCAGAGGGAGTCTGTGAAGTTAGGTACGTTGTAGAAATGGAGGAGTCTCACGGACCAAGCGACAAACCAGAAAGAGCAGCAAGTTTAAGGCTGTCTCAGCCGGCGGGAGAAAGGAGGCAGCCCCGCGGCAGCACGACCCCTGTTTCTTTGGCATCTGTCTATTGTCACTGGACCGCAGCAGAGAGAGCCGCAGCAAACCACAGCACGGCACGGCACAGGGGTGTCACGGTATTTGCCTAAGAAAAGGTATAACGGTTAACCCTAGCCTTCACAAACGCTTCATTTGTATCTGCCATCACTAACTGCATTGCAATCAGTGTGTGGGATGGTTTTATTGTTTTTTAAATACACTGTGGCGTGTATTCCTTAATTACACTTTAAACCAAGAATAAAGGTCAGGTGTACATACTTAGCAAAGGAGAGCAATAGAGACATCGTATGATCTGTAAACAGTTCTCATAATAACTTACTCAATTACCAATAGACCTTTAGACTTAAACATCTCATGGCCCCTTTCACATACGGAAAACATCATTAAAACTGATTAAAACTGCTATTTTAGTCAAACTGCTTATCTAATGGTCGAGGAAAACATGGACTTGCAATTCTCTCCTTCAAAACAAAACGATGAAATCAACTGTTGCCCTTAGACTCAACGTAGAAAGAAAACACTTTCTAATCAGAGGCTCCAAAATCTATCCTCCCTTCTGTTAAGACAGTGTATTTGCATAATCACAGGACTATTTCAAAGAAACATTTTTCTGGTGGATAAACATAGCAGTTGTATGTGTACAGATACACAGAAATAGACTGAATTCCTTAATAAGAAAAAATACAAGTGGAATCCAGCTTTACAATTAACATCTGCTTTATCTTTTTCCAAGATGACATTTAAGCTATATGCACGTATGAGAGTGCTTTGTCTCACAATGCCATTTTCCCTGGGGCGCTCATGTCTCACTTCACTAAAATATCAGTGCACAAGAGCTCAAAACAGGCTTTACCTGCAGCAGAGACAACTCCCAGACTATCCATTTCTAACAGCATTGGAAAAGCAACACAGAGCAATATTGACAGATGGCCTCTCCCACTCTCCCTGCAAAAGACTTCACTTTGGCACCACCATCCCCACAAATTAGTCTTTGGGGAATAGATGGATAACTATCCACTTCAGGCTTTTAAACCATCAAGAATTTGGTATTTAAGGAAAAAGTACACTCTAAATAGTATTTCCTGAAAACAACACATTGCCTCACAAGCCAGAAGCACAATTAATTCCTGTCTCCGGAACTACAACAATTGTGGGGTTTAGGCTGGCTGGATTTCTAAGCAATCTGTTCCAACTCTGGAGCTAGATTTTCAGAGCTTCGAAGCATCCCCAATGACAAATGAAATCAATAAGAGTTACTCTGGACCCTCCAGGCCACGTATACCGTTAAGTACTCCAGAGAGCTATGGTGCTCCTTCCTGCAAACCTGGCTCCACCACTGGAAATGAAAACGCACTTCTCAATACATGCACGAATGGGGGATGGAGTGGGGGGAAGTCACAATTATCCTCCCTGTGTCTCAATTGGACACGTTTTACTTCTGCCCGTTTTTAAAGCATGCGCGCGTCTTAAAGCAGCCACCTTTCACTTGCCATCCCCTCCTTACCCGCCGTTATGCAGGCAAGTCATGCAGGCAAGCGGTGCGGCTCAGGGACTGCACCAGCCCACGTCTCTTGTGAAACGCCTGGTGTACTTTTCGGAGCCACAAAATCAAAAAAAGCAACAAAACAGGCTTTGATACCAACATGCAGGTTAGATAAAGAGGAAAATGCAGATGAGTAGCTGGTATATGCAAATAGGTTGGTCCTCTTGCTGATGTGTTATGTTATTAAAAAGCTCATTTTAAATGGAAGGGAATGAAATTAAAAGTTCTTTCCATAGCAGGATACATCACTGCATGCGAACAACCACCACAAAGCAGCAACAGATATGTGCCCATACACAGGGGGGAAAAAACCTGGGATACCACTTGACTGCAAATTTAGGCTGCAAATTATTCAAATGTATTGGAGCGGAGATGCTTCAGATCTGGGACAGGCTTACCAGAGCCTCCAGGTACTCCTGACACAGGGACACCAGAGAGCTTTCCAACCGAGTAAGAGCAACAGATGCCCAAGTCCCAGCCCTGCGAGCACCATGGCCAAGCGCAGAAGGCTGCGTCTTGGCCTTTGCAGCACCTGGCCCCTGCAAACCTGGCTCCACCACTGGACAGCTCCGAGCAGTCGGGCTGTTCACTGCAAGTAGCAGAACGTGCCCGCCCTTTTCCTGGCAAACAGGCAGCACTATATGCAAGAGAGAAACAACAATATAGCCATTGTCTCACTCCAACAGGATAATATCAGCCGCCCGATTCCCACTCACCACGGGGAAGTCAGGGATGTACTTAGAGAAGAGACATCTACTCTGACATCATTTATGGACTGTGGATTTACCCTTGAGCCTGAATTTAAATTGAAGGCCAGCATGCGACTGTAATGGGAGTTCTCAATCTCAGGAAGTCAGTGTCCTCTGTGGCACAGTGTGTATCAGTGTGGGAATGTCATTACCAGGTGTGTTTAATTACTGCTATTACCAGCAATCAGGGAACGGCTGCAAGGCACTCGCTCTTCAGAGACAAGGCATCACGGCAGTGGAGGGTGTTTCTACAACTGTAAATACTTCACCATCTGCAAAGTCATCTCATTTAAACAACAACCCCAGAAAGAGCCATTTATTCTTCCTCGCCCAACACATGCATACGGGCACTTACACTGCCCGCGCTACTCTGGTGCCCAAGTGTGTGCGGCAGGAGGGGCCTAATGCACACACAGCACAAAGAAAGAAACCAGAAGAAATCCGCACAGGCAGGATAGGATCTCTCATGGATACGATATGCGGCACATACTTGCATAAAAGCAAACACCACTTCAACTGACAGTTGGCTGCATCTGATCTGTAAACAGCAGCACACCCAAAAAGTAAATCTAACATAATGCTTCCACTTTAAAACTAACCCGAGCCAACTGTTTATTGCACAGACACACCACCTGCAAGGAAAAATTTCTCCGGAGCCCAGAAGAAGAGAGGAGCCACACATGCAATTCAGGCCTGAGCAAACCGTAATTCCCATATTAAGATCCTTGACTATTCAAAGGGCTCCAGCAGAGATGAAGCTTTCAAAGTAATCAGTCCATCAGATAATGGTCGCAGCTGCTAATGTCTGCTCCCATGCCAGGAAGCGGAGCCGGCTCTGAAATCAGGCCTGGCATCGTGGGCAGAGCTTGCGCTGGAGATCTGAAACGCGGGCATCAGAAGCACTCAGCACGGCCTCGCACTGGAAGCCTTACCAACGCCTTCCTGGCAGCAACGCCAAGCCAGCGCTGAGCACTTGTGAGAGTGGTGCTCTGGAGCCATTATTCAAGGCAAAACAACAGACAAAGCTATGCCGCATCTCCAGGCTGCTTCACGCAGACCGCCCCAGCAAGGCAGCGGTTCCCAGGATGGCATCACAAGAGGAGGAGGCTCAACAAGCCGTTTGCAGGCTTAGTGGAGGATGGCAAGCAGAAGAGACTTGCACATTACTATCGCTTCCTTGGGGCAGCTGGGGAGGGCCGAGAAGCAAGGAGGAATAGGATGGCCGCGAGTCTCCACCCAGACAATGGCAGATCTCCGGGACTTCTCCAGGAAAGAGCACTGACCCCGAGGTAACGAATCCTTGCATCTGGTAAAGCACTCGGCCCCTCAAAGGGACAGCCCTCTGCTCCACCCCGCGCATCCATGAAGAGTCTCGCGGCCACGGCACACAAAGCCTGGTCCGCCATTGCTACGATGGACAAGGCTCTTTGGGTAAATGTGATCTCTTTTACTAGACCGACCAAATCGTTGGAAAAGTTGTTCTTTGCTAGCTAATTTGTTCTTCCCTACTAAGGTGGGAAGTTTGGGCATCTCTAGAGGCCAGTGTGAGATGCTGAGTTGATGCCTGTAAGTGCAGGCGTCACGCTGTGCCGGGCCGCTCCAAGCGGCGAGCTACCAGGAGCGTGACTTCCTCCACGGCACGTCTGGGCTCTTTGGCATCTCGCCCCTCAGACGGCTGCAGCGCTGCTTTGCTTTCTCAGCAGCCACAGCAACAAGGAGAGGACGGCATGGGGAGAGTTAATACAATTCTGCTTCCCTGGAGGGAACAGGGACCGTCTGTCCACTGGCCATGTGTCAGGGACCTGCCGCACAAGCCCTGCTGGTCCCCAGTGGCCTTGTCTACAGGGCGCGGCGCCCTGCTGGGAACAGACGCTGCAACATGTCCCCAGCTGCGTGGGGAAACCCACGAAGAGGCGGCTGAAGAAAGGAAACCGGGACAATACCATCTTCTACCCGTGGATGAGAAGTCCAGGATAGAGCAGCCACGTCCAGAAAGCAGGGAAAGCTCTTTGTGGCCCTTGCGCTAAAACCGGGTGGCTGGCACGGGAGAGTGTCCAGGAGGCCATCTCCCAAGAAGGGCCCAGACACGTAAATGGCCCTGCAGCTGTTTTTGGAGGTGAGAAACCAAAGAAGCGGCCTCTACTGTCAGAGCCCGTGGACCGAAGGCAGGGATGGGCCTCCAAGCAGGGGCAGCGGGAGCACCAGCAGGTCTGATGATCCACGGAGGCAAGACGAGAAGAGGAGACTCCAGCTCGGGAGCTGCTGAGTCCTGTGCTGTAGAGCAGGCTGGCGCCACGCGGGATCCAGGAACCACTGGGTGACACGGGGAAGGGCAGAGGCGTGTGATACTCGCTGTACCCCACGAAGCGCACACTTTAGATATGATGCCATACCATCCCTCCCTGGAGCCTGTACAGAAAATCCTCAAACAATTACAACCCATACTAGAAGACTCAATTGTTAAAAAGATTTTCCCAAAACCACCCATCCTAGCATTTAAACACACACCGAACCTCCCCAGTCTCATCACCAGAAGCAAACTTCCTACGGCCCAAAGCATACCGAACAGATCCAGACCATGCCGGGACAAGAAATGTAATTCTTCAACTGACACCCCTGATGCTCACCGTGCATCACGGGACACACTGGGGCAAGGGTCTCGGTTCTGGAGCCAGAGCAACAACCTGCTGTGAGCAGGTGATGGAGGCAGTGCCAAGGAGCACTTCAGGTGCATGTGCCCATCTGCTAGGCGCCAACACCACAGTCCCATGGTTCTCGACCTCTCGAAAGACTCACAGCACCCCTCAGACAATGCTGGCTCTTCATTTCCCCTCATTCTTTCACTAAGAAAAATCCCAGAGCAATTCTTCTGTTGCAAAAACTTGGAAAGACCCCAACAGGTCAGGACATTTTTCACACTACCGATTCCTATTGGAAAGCTCTGGGTTGATCCGTGAATAATAGGTACATGTTTACACACCTAACAGTGGTAATGTTGAGCAGCACGCTTAAGAGGCTCCTGTGGCACCCTGGTTGAGAATCGCCACAGCAGTCAGTACAAAGTGCCTGGACCAACACGAGGGTGGAAATGGAGCCGCATGTAATGAGGCACCATGCGGCAGACCAGCGGTGCCATCCCAGAGAAGAAAGGAGAAAGAGGGAAAACTACAAAGCCCCCTAAAGAAAAGGTGGAAGCGAAACTCTCGTGGGTACACGTGAGACACGGACAGACTTCTCAGAAGGCTGTCAGTCAAATGGCCGAAGCTGAGCGGTGACGTCCTACCCCAGGTGCAGGCCAAGGGCAAAGCAGGAACCATGTGCAAAGCACCAGGAGAACGGGGAGCGCGCAGCTGCTGGAGCAAGATGTCTCCAAGCTTGAGGACTAACAGTACATGCACACTAAGACGCAGGTACAGCACCCACACACGTCTGGTGCGGGACACGCAGGTGGGCACACAGCCAACGAGCAACCTGCTTTGCCCCTGTCTGGGTGCTGCAATGATGAGGAAGTCTCCAACGGGGCAATGAAGAGAATTCGTTTCTTTACTGAAAGCAGCCATAATTAGGAAGTGATGGATGTCACTAGTAAAAATGAGTGATGCTCTTCAGGACCTCTCTCATCTGTAACTGTACTGTTTTCAGATAAAATAACTCTTTCTGTCAGACGGTGTCAGGACCGTCTACAGCCAATCAGTCACTCCGCTATCCAGTGGAAAATATGACGCACTTGTCATAATATCTAGACCTTACGGTTTATAGACTCACTATCCTGGCACTCTGCATGTGCTTCCTGCTTCATCAGTTAGGCTCCATCAATCCCAACAGGTCGATGGGCGGCACCTCTGGGGTGAACAACCAAGCCAAACCACCCCAAAACAACCGTCCAAAGTTCTTTCCCGTACCGCACAAATGGCATGCTCCCCGAAACCACTGAAAACAGCGTTCAACATCTGGCAAGAGCTATAATCAAGCAAAACTCAATAGACACCTCTGCTCCTTGCCTCTGTGCAGTGAATGGTGGAGCAGACCCACAGGAAGAAAACACTTGGAAAAAACCACGGACGGTTAGTAGCAAGATTCATTTACAATTCAGCCAGACACCTCCAAAAGGAGATTCAGACTCCCACGCTCTTCATTATAGGGCTTTCATTCTGAAGGGAAAAGGAATACATTATATAAAACCATTAACCCAGGCCACACAGATGGTCCTCGAGTCTCTAAACCATGGCAGAAGCGCCAGGAAGCGCTGTTCCAATGGACAGGCAGGGCCTGCGCCGTGCTCGCGAGCAGAAGGAATTAGTCCCCAAAGACAGTCCCGGCTATCAGGGAAGGTAATCTTGACTCAGCCACACCTCCAACTGAGGTAGCCTCATTAATTTAATGGAACTAGTTAAAAAAAAAAAAAAGGGCATCTGTATGATTAAGAAAATGGGGATAGATGAACAAGACAGACAATTAGTCTTTGAGAATGTACAATCTGGTCCTCTGTCGAGAGCACAGCTCTGTTTTTAAGTGATTAATTCAGACCCTGAAAGACTTTAGTCTCAATTCCTCAATAATCTAAATCAGCAAAACCCTTTCAAGAAAAGCAATTCCATTTAATTGTTGATAAAAGTTCATGAAACAGAGAGTGCCTTTCATAAGGCAGAACTTACCACTTCCAGGAGCCTCCTTATAAAATTTCACTGAGCTAACAATCAAGTTTCAAAGGTTTCATTCCACAGATTCATTCTTGATCTTTAAACAGTTTACAAATATTAATATTTAACAACTGTGCAGCGTGGATTGGGTGTCACTGGAGACACTGGAAGCTCGTGGCTATCGGGCTGTTATGAGGAATGGGGCATCGCAGGCTCTAGTCACGTGCTTTCATGGTTTATGGCAACAGAAGATGAGCTACCTCTCTGAGCACGTACACATCGCACCGGGCTCTGTGCAGCAGGATCTCCACCAAACACTCGGCGCAATATTATGCAGACTTGCGCAGTAATATTTGGGTGTGATGAAACTGCACTTCTCTGGTAATTTCAGGGTATACGCGCAAGTGTAAGCTCACACCAAGACTGAGTGACAGCGTCCAAACAGCATGTGTGTAGATTGACCGGGGTGGGGGAAAATCAGCAAACCAAACACAGGAACATAACAGGAGATACTGTGCAGCACTTAGGACTCAAACATCTTCTTGAACACAGGCACCACCACTCTTTAGTGGGTAAACCACGTTCAAGAGGACAAGGGGGACTGAGCCCTTTGGAGTCACAGTGAGCCAAACCCACAGCAGGCCAGACAGGTTGTGAAGAGACCGCGACACGGACGCACACGTAGGAGCTGCGCTCCACAGGGGCTCGCTCGCACATCGCCACGGTCAGAGTCTCTGGGCAAGGCAGGCAAGGAGGCAGAGGGTCGGGATGATGTGCTGGTAGGGACACGTAGGAGCTGCCTCCTGGGGAGACGAGGAACAGGTGGCACGAATGCCGCTCCGCCTGAGGAGGAGCTGCCGGCAGGTGCGGTGCCCCCTCCACGAGTCCCGTGGCACACCGGCCTGTTGCCCAGGCTAGGCACCAAACAGGGGAGTGTGCAGCAAAATGCCAAAGGCCCAGACATGTGCATGCTAGTACACACTGCAGCACTTCCCGACACCATGCATTTGAGTTCACTCCAACATCGTTCCCAGGAGTGGCCCCAAAGGCCCCTGTGCTCTGCACAGACGCTGCCTCCTGTAAAACACTTAGCAGATTACGGTCTTTGTCGACAAAATTCAGGTAGCGCAAAGGGAACTCTACCAAGACTTTTGTTCACTTGCACCTATTTTTTTCATTACTGGATGATACTCTCCTTTGGCAGAGGCTTACTAGCTAACTGGCTCTTTGAACCCACATCTGTTTTGTACAAAAAGGCTGAAGAACTTCACATGCACTAAACTCACGGTGCTATCTACAAATACAAAATGGGAAGGCCAAAGCAAACTTCCAGCTGGAAAAAAGATTTATCTCAGGACAAAATATATGCAAGAAACTTTGTGTTCTGGTGCAATCAGCCATCAATAAGAGATGCCCAAACAATGGGAAGGAACTAATACTGTGTTGGTAATGGCCAGTTCGGAAATAGACATTATCTGCTTCAACTCTGTTGAGAGACAGTGCCACTGCAGCAACAGAAAATACCAGGAATAGTGCTTAAAAAAAAAAATTTCTGGAGAGCTACAAAGTTAGAAATGTCCCAGCTACTTGCGTCCAAATGAGCAAGTACATTAAACATACGCACTGGTACTTTCAATTAAGCAACACACTGAGTCTAGGGATTTAAAAAAAGGTGAGTAAACATCTATTTCCTCTTAAAGCTTGGTGCATAAAATCAATGTCATTATGTTAAATATAGGCAATATCCCAAAGGAGACAATCCTACAAAAAAAATCCCGAACCTCTCCATCTCTTACACTGGGGAGCCTGCAGTTGCTGCACAGCAGGTGATTGCTCCCAACCTGGAGCACAGGGATGGATCACAGACATTTGTCTGTCAGTATTGCGGTCAGCTTGTACACAGAAGGAGACAGACTTTATTGATGATCATAAATTAACCTTCAAACTGACAAGAACCAGCAAATTTTCATGGAAAAAGCCAGCCTGGATATGATGCAGAAACAAGTATGGCCCACTTTAGTTTCATACTAACAAGAGAAGAAAGGATCACAAGTGCCCCCAAGCAGGGGCAAGACGTCCCCTCGTCCCGGCAGTTTCGCTCGCTCCGATTTGATGAGGTCGAACGGTCATAAACTTCTGCAAGACCGTTTCAGGCTGGACATGAGGAAGAATTTCTTTACTGTCCGAGCCCCCAAGGTCTGGAGCAGCCTGCCATCGGAGGCGGTTCAAGCACCTACGCTGAATACCTTCAGGAGGAAACTGGATGCTTATCTTGCTGGGATCCTATGACCCCAGCTGACTTCCTGCCCCTGAGGCGGGGGCTGGACTCAGTGATCCTCTGGGGTCCCTTCCAGCCCTAATGTCTATGAAATCTATTTGCTTTGTGTTAACTGTATTCACCCCCACGGCCAGCCACAATCCCAGAAACGAAGGGCTGGAAGAGACCTCAGGAAAGGATTTAGTCCAAGGGCCTGCATAGGGGCAGGGTGAAGTATATCAAGACCACCCCAAAAGGCATTTATCTCGCTCTTTAAAACTTTCAGTAAAAAAAAACACCACAGCCCCCTCAAGCAGCCTGTTCAGTGCTTCACCATACTAACCAGTTAGAAAGTTTTTCCTATCCATCCTGAGTCACCTGTACTCCAGATTAAGCTGATCTTGCTTCCCAGTGGCTGGGGAACGCCGGATCACATCTCCCTTACAACAAACACCCTTATACGTAGTGAAAGGCTCACCTTGCCCCTCAGCCTAGACAAACTATACCAACCTCATTCCCTGCACCTGTTCTCCATTTTGTGCTGGGGCATTGCATCCCTCTTTCCCAAATGCAGACCTCTGCACTTGTCCTTTCTCAGCTGCATCTTGGGGGTTTCGGACCATTTTTCAAGATCACTTTTTATTCTAACCCCGACTCCCAGAGTCAACCCCTCTCAATGTGGGGTCAGCCACAAATTTTTAAGTGCGTTCTCTAGCGCAGAGCTCCTGGGCTGCATCTGGACCCCATCGGCTGTGGCCCTGCGTGCTAGATCCAGCCCGTAGCTCGATTCTGGCACGCGGGGCTGAGGCAGAGGCAGCGCAGGACCCAACCCCACTGCACAGAGGGCAGCAGAGGCAGCACGTGGTCCCAGGGCACCGGTCCTGGCGCGGGGCAGCGTAGGGCTGCCAGAACCTGATCCACATGCACAGGGCCGGGCAGACGTAGCACAGTGCCCAGAGGCCCCAATGCCCAGTGTGGCACGGCACCCAGTCCCAGTCCACAGAGCTGGCAGAGGCAGCACATGTTCCTGACCCCCAATCCCAGTGCTGGGCGTGGGGCTGGGAAGAGGCAGTATGGGGTCCAGGGGCCCTGACCCTAGCGTGTGGGGCCAAGCAGAGGTGGTGCAGGGTGCCAGAGCTCCTGTCCTGGCATGCCGGGTCCATGCAGTCTGGATCAAGGTGTGTGGGCCCAATCCTTGTGCTCAGGCTCCAGTCCGGCCAAGGCAAAGCCCCACACTACTCATTTGGCCCCCTGGGCCAAAAGGCGGAGCACCACTGCTCTAGTCCATCGTATAGTTAACAAAGATAATGAAGAGAATCAGGTCAGGAACAGAATCCTATAGGACCCCACTTGAAGCCTCCTCCAGTTTGACGGTAAAACGTACTTACTCGCAGCGTGGTTTCCCAACCAGTTGTGCGCCCACGTTGCACCAACGTCATTGTAACCACGTCCCTTGTTGGTTCATGAGACTGTCGTGCGAGGTTGTCACAAGCCTTCCTAAAGTCCACGGAGGTGACACTTACCGCTTCCCCTTCTCCGCGAAGCCGACTGCCACGTTAAAAAGGGAAATCGTATGACCTGTTCTTGACAAACAGCGACTGGTTGTTTCTTATCCCTGCACTGGGAGCTGGGGTGGCACAGGCACTATGGCACGTGGCCCAGAGATTGCACGTTTGAGGCCGTAGCAGAAGCGCTCGCGGTGCAGCCCTATCAGATTCCCAGACATCAAAAGAAGATCACTTCACTTGTAGATTCACAAACTAAAAAGGACCTCGCAAGATCATCAGGTTTAGCACCCCCTGCACTAGGCAGCAAAGACAACCGGGGTGAGGTCTCACCTTGAAGATTTCCAGGGTAAGTGATTGCACCACTGCTGGTGGGAGATTATTCCCATCTGGACACCCTGACCAGGAAGAAGTTTTTCCTAGCGTTAAGCCTGAAGCAGTCTTCCAGGAGGTGTTCGCCGAGTCTTTGATGTATGCCTCTGAAGTAGCAGTAAGCTGCTACCAAGTCCCCTCTCAGGCTCCTCTTCCTCAGGCTGAAGAGGCCCAAGTCCCTCTGCCTTTCCTGGTATGGTTTGCTGTGTACAACTCTAATCGTGCAGGGGGCTCTTCTCCGGACTCTCTCAAGCTTGTCCACATCCTTGTTGAAGTGCGGCGCCCAGAACCAGATGCAGTGCTCCGGCCGTGGTCTCACCAGCGCCGAGCAGAGGGGAAGAATCCCCTCCTTGGTTTTGCTGGAGACGCATCGATCGATGCATGCCAGGGGATTGTTTGTCCTTCTGGATACAGCATCACGCTGCCGGCTCATGTTCACACTGTGGTCTGTTATTACCCCCAGGTCCCTTTCGTTCGTGGTGCTGGTCCGTTTGGTGCCACCAAGCCTGTAGGCGTTGGGGGCTGCTGGTCCCGAGGTGGAGCACTTCACATTTCTCAACGTTGAACTTCATCAGACTCTGATCCACCCAACTTGCCAGCCTGTCCAGGTCCGCCAGTATCTGCAGCCTATCTTCAAACATGACCGCACTTCCCCATAACTTGGTGTCATCCACGAACCTGGCCAGTGAGCTCTTCACGCCCACATCCAAGTCATTGATAAAAATGTTGAAAAGCACTGGACCAAGCACAGACCCGAGGGACGCCACTGGCCACTTCTTGCCAGGACAACACAGATCCATTCATCTGAACTCTCTGGGTCCTGCCCCGCAGCCAGCTTCCTACCCCACCGACTGTCGAACAGTTAAGCCTGCAATCCTCCAATTTTCCCATGAGATCATGGGAAACCAGATCAAAGGCCCTTTGCAAGTCAAGGTATATAATGTCGACCTCTTCTCTCTCATCCAGGTGAAAGTTACCTGGCCGTAGAAGGAGATGAGGTTGGTAAGACCAGATCTGCCCGTGATGAAGCCGTGCTGGCTGTCGTTCAGAACCCTACCTTCTGCATGCGTATTGCACACAGACTCCTTGATTAATTTTTCCAGGATTTTCCCTGGAACAGAAGTTAGGTTAATTGGCCTATAGTTGCCTAGGTCCTCTCTCCTCCCCTTCTTGAAGGTGGGTACAATACTGGCCCTCTTCCAGTCTGGCCCAAATGCCATGGGTTTTGGAAGAGTTTCGCCAGAGGTCCTGAGATGACTTTGACCAGCTCCTTCAGCACTCTTGGATGAAAGTCATCCGGTCCTGCTGACTTATAAATGTCCAACTTTTCTAACTGATCACGCACCAGCTCAACGTTAACAGCAGGAAGGTGGTCATTCCCACCACGCCCATTCTGAACCTTATCTAGGATGATTTTCCCCTTAGTCCGGTGAAATACTGAAATGAAGTAGTCACACTGGAGTTCAGTTTTCTCCTGCATGTTGGTAACCAGCTGTCCCGAATTGTTAAGCAATGGTCCCATGCTTCCATTTCTTTTCCTCCTGTTCCTTATGTATCTAAAGAAGGACTTCTTATTGACCTTGATTTCTGTTGCTGGTTTAAATTCAGTTGTCGCCATAGCCTTTCTAATCAACAAGTGCAGGCCGTTGTTGTATAGTCCTCCTTGGGGCCTATCCCAGGTTTCCATGTCCGTATGCCTCTTCCTAGTTTTTCAAGAGGACCATGATATTCCTATTAAGCCAAGAGAGTTTACCAGCCCTTCTCGTACCTTTCCTCCACATGGGAATGGATGTCTTTTGGGCTTCGAGGATCGTGTCCTTGAGGAACGACCATTCTTCATGCACTCCTTTCACCTTCAGTCCCTGGTCCCACAGCACTTCCCTTACTATTGCCCTGAGCCTGTTGGAATTCACTTTTTTGAAGTCCATAACTACAACCCCGCTAACTGATTTGCCTGCCTTGCAACAGATAGCGAATGTGATCGTTTCGTAGTCGCTCTCGCCCAGACTACCCTCTACATTCAAGTCAGTCACCAGATCGTCTCCTTTGGCCAAGACCGAGTATAGGAGAGTGGTACCTCTGGCTGGCCCATGCACCTCCAGAGTCAGGTAGATATCTTCAATACAGGTCGGGAAGGAGCAGAACCGATCCGACTTAGCCAAGCACTCCTCCCAAGAGATATCTCGGCAATTGAAGTCACCCATGATGACCGTGTCCTGTGCGATTTTTTTAAAGACAGTTTTGGAAGCAATATAACCACTCTCATGCTTCAGGGCATAAAACCAATGAGTGACAAACGGGGGTTACAAGGAAACTTCCTCTGTAAATAGGATATTTGTAGGTGCCTACTACAAGGTTTCTGGCATCTTCTTCTTAACTGTCTGGCTCTAGCCCCTGCTGGAAATAGGGTATCAGCCTAACCAGACCACTGGTCTGATGCAGCCAGGCAATCCCCACTTCTCTATGTTCCCAACAACTGGAGATGCAGCCCCACAAGAGACTTTGGCAAAGATTTTCAAGCACAGTTAGTGATCCAAGTGCCTCAATGTCTAATAAGCCTAATTTGAAAGTATGTTAAGGAGACCAGTTTTCAAAGATATCCTGAGCACTTGGAAAAATTAGCAATTGTTTAAAAAAGCCTGGTCTCCATCCCACCTTCACCTTTGCACTCCACGGAGAACACTCCTCCCGTAGAAATCCAGCCATATCCTCAACAAGACCAAAAGGGACTTTTAGTGTCGTCATCCGCATTCACAGCGTAGCAGGTCTGTATGCTGCTCCAGGTGCACAAGATCACACTACCACCGCTGGCTCTGGAATATGGATCTGTGGGCACACTTTTATTACTGGAAGAGCTAGTAACAACCACGTCCTTTCCTCACAACATACTGAAACCTGCTCTCAGTACAGTCAATCAAAACCTGTTAGTTTTTACAAGGCATTAAAAACAAAGCCTGGTTTCCCAACTCATCATATCAAAAAGAATTTTTTACCTCAACTCAGGCACATCTTTATTTGTGCCTAATGCAGGGATTACCATCCATCACCCCTTTCACACTGTCCGTCTCTGCTGAAAACTGTCCATAATTAGAAGAGTCCTTGAAAATTATCTTTGTGCTACAACGGGTGAAGACATAAAGAAGGAACAGAAAAAAAGGCACATCCACTGAGATGCTGGTAATTTTCTACTCTTGTTGTTCCACTTCGCCACTGTAAAATTTCAAACGCTAGTCTAGCTGAGCCTGGGAACGGTATAACTGTTCAACAACAGTATGGCAAAACCTAATCATTTCAGGAAGCTTTAGGGATCCATGGTCTTCCTGAGAGCGTGTGAGGCACGTCCCTCTGTGCGTGGAGCTCTGCACCTGGAGAGCCCACAGCTGAGCACCGCTGCCTGCGTAACGATTCCCAGCTGTTGTCACAACACAACTAGAAAAAAAGCAGTGGCAATTTATGGCCCTTTCCTCTGTGTCTTAGAAACTGTCCTGTGTAGCTTTGCCACCGCACTCCTCTCTCGGTCTGTAACCCCATCCAGCAATGCTCTCAAGCCAAGCTCGAGCTCGTCTGGTATTAGATAACCAAATACCCAGAGTGTATTCCCAAAGGATGCCTCGGCACCAAAACGCCTTCTGTGCACAGACTTGTGCATCTTGTATTTCTAATGAGATCAGCATTTGTCTTGGGTTTAACACACACATATACAGTGTGGCAGCTATTTAAACCCACTGCTCCAGAGTGCTAGCAAATGCTGACTGTGTGATATGACACAGTTAAATTGCCAATTATGATGATTCTACAGTCACCTTTGTTGCATAACCTTCAGGTAGCAAAATTCATTCATTTATTAGGTAATATGACAAAACAAGCATCACCAACAAATATATAGATGAAACAAAAGAAGCGGAAAAGAACAAAAGATTAGCACTTGTGTAAAATGTTGTAAACGTGGTTAAATCTTGCACCCTCTTCAGAAAACAATATTAACAGGCATCCAAGATGTTCAGTTTTCAAAACACAGTCCCAATGTCAAAGAGCTAATCGCACAACTTCAGAGCAAAGATGAACTCCTCTATCAGTCAACTCCACTTCAAATTTGCATTTTAACATTTTTTTTAAAAACAGAACACCAGCTACTCCCCTTTCCATCACACATTATGTGAAACCAGTGATAACGCCACCAGTTCCCCCACCTTTGGGCACCAAACGCGGTGGCAAGTGAAAGAACTATAAGGTCTTGCTGTCAATACCTGCTTTCTAAATCCAAAGGATCTTCAACAGCCATGCAAAGGATGCTGGGATATGCCCATGGGTTCAGCTAATATTCTATGATATTTTCATTTGATGGCTGGCCAGAAGGTACTGTTCATCATATAACAGTCAAAAGTAACCAGCACTTTATTGTTTTACATTAAGTATTAATATGCTCCAGCCAATAAAGCATGTTACTGGTATATAATTGAGTCACTCTAAATTGATTATGTTGGGTACAGCGAGATCTAAGTATACAAATACACAACTAAACACAATCCTTCTGGGGGAAACTTGTTATCCAAACACATTCCAAAATCCACATCTGCCCCAAAAGAAAAATCCCTCGCAGTATTGAGAGGGGACAACGATTATCACTGTTTTGCCATTTGGAATCAGAGCTGGGAACATGGGTCATGAAGGGATGCCCCATTTAAAATACACATCCCAAACTTGCTGAAACTCCCAAACTCCAAACACCGCCATCCGCCCACGTACAAATGCTGCCCAAGAACACACATTTCTGAAGGAAACCCTTCTGCGATGTATTTTCAAACGGCGTTTCCATTCACAGACCTTCACTTCACTTCATTTACTCACTTCAGCACCACAAGCTTCAAAAGCAAAGTGCACGTTGTGACATTCCTGGAAGAGCAACAATGCGATGATTTAAAACAATGAGGAGAGAAGGCTTCGGGCTGCAATGCAGTCACCAGGCCTTACAAACCAATGTGAATTCTGCTAATCTAGGTTACAATTTATTTTCAGGGGCTCTTCTGTAAAATCACTCTTCTGCCTTGGAATCAGCCCAAGATGATCAGGAAGAAAAACTTTGAAAATGCCCCCTTTCTTTTTCCTATTCCCACTTATCTGAATAGCAAGGGGAGGAGAACGTGGGGATTTTTCCACTCAACTCACACTGGTTTTATTAAGGAAACAGTTTTAAAGACAAAAATACCCGCAGTTAAACTACGACCTAGATCAGCAAGAGCCTGCACAACTTAAAAGGTGACTTTTACAGCAACTCAAACCACACTTCCAGCCACATGCTACGCCTGCAAGACCTGTCTACTTTACCCACCATTTTTCTTAGATTCGCAGAAAACCTAGATTCACTTCAAGATCCAGGGAACAACAACTACTCCAGATTCGCAAACACTTCCAGCCTGGTGAGTTACACACGTGGCCGAGACGTACTACCAAACTGGGAAACACTTGGAGGCTCATATCAGCCGACACTTCGCTGAAGAAGAGGAACGCCACGTCTGGATAACAAAGGAAAATTAACACGGGATGCTGATTCAGACAGTGCTTGTAGGCTCTCTCTTGGATCACCCTCTCTCAAGAGCACCAACAGTCATTTTCGAAGTCGGCCGGGGGTGCAAGCTCCCCAAGTATAAAACTAGACTTGGATGACTAGTAGAACAAGGGGGTCGGGTCTCCCTCCCTCCCATGCTTTAGGGGCCTGCTCCTGGCTCCTCACAGCATACAATCCCAAACGCAGGCAGCACCGCTCCCCTCCGAATCAGAGAGGTTCAAAGCTCTCTGCTGCTGTGCTTCAGGCTACAACCATGCAGAGCAATCACAAGGCCAGTTAAAGACCTGTGGGTGCCACACACAGTGGCCAAGACTGGGCTGCACCACGGAGCACCCACGGCCCTCAGCGTTGTACTTACCGATCCGCTGGAAAGGCAGATGGCAGCACCAGCCATGCTTTGACTCCGTGCACACATACCCGAGCGTCGCTCCTCTCTACCAAGACTTCCTAAACTTATTAGACACCAACCTGTTAAACTTGGTCTCATCTAAGAAAAACACAACAAATGCCAAGCTTCCAGGGCTCCTTGCCAATACGCTCCCCTCCATCCCATTTTGTTCTTCGAAACGCACCATTTTTTGGCATCCACCGTCCCATTCATACCATCTTTAGATTACACTTTTCTGACCAGAACTGCATACACCAGCTTCCCAGTACTCTCTCCTACATCCTTTGCCAGTTGTCTGCTTGTACACCATCTGTTCCTGGCAGAATCTGTGCTCAAATGCTTGTATCTTGAAAGTTTCGACTCTCTTCTAGCTTCGCTGTTAACATACCAGACTCTTCTCACCTTCCCCAAGACAGCGCCAGCAGCACTTGAGAAATGCTTGCAAACACACGCACGCTATCAAGACCTTCCTCCCATAAGCACTCCAGATTTCACTTGGGCAGCTTGACCAATTTTGGATTTTACAGACTCCTACTTCTTTTTCCAAACAGTGGGAACCTATTTAATGAGCTTTAGCTTCCCAACTACACTCTACAAATACTGGGCTGAGCAGTGTATGTAGCCTAATTGACTGCTAAGGTCACTGGCCAACTCTTTAATCTTATTTAATACAGCTTGAGATAGTTTGTGAGTCAGTATAATTTTTATTCTTACAGACAGGAAACAACATAATGTATGTTAATGAACAGAAAACTATGATGCAATGTGTATATTTTACAGAATGTTAAATTAGAAAAACAGCCTGAAATGTTCCTCTTTTAGTGTATCATCTTTAATACCGTTGCTTGTTTTAATAGACAAATACGATATTAAATTGTGAGATTTTGCTGATACATTATGAATAGACATTTGCAAGGCTGACAGGTCCCAAAGAAATTTTTGAAGGCAATAAAAGTCACGCATTAAATACCAACTTGTTGAAGAAGTAAAGGAAAAGCTCAAGGGAAGCCTACACTGAACTTCCTCACTTTAAAAGAAAAGGAATTTTTCAGGCTGCTATCCATGATAGTTGATTTTATGATGTCAATCACAGCTGAGTGTGCACAGGTTGCTGGAACCGAGCAAAACTGTTTGAAAAGTATCAGTGTCACTAATCAGACATGAGATCCCACTTCTGGGCGAATTTGAGAGTGCAAAGCCAGGCATTTCAGATGGCCTGGAATGACCTCTGAAAAATAACACCAGTTAAACTACATTTATACAGAAACATGACCAAGAAACTTTGCACCTGCCCAGACACGAACGTAGCTTTGCACCGATGATGAAAACACCCAAGACAGCACAACAGGTAGCAAATCTCTGCACTGCTTTAAATGATTGAGGTAGTGATCAGCAGACACAAGGTAAACGCAGCACCACACACAAGCCTAGGCAGGTTCGTGCAGGAAAAACTGACTACAGAAAAACTCCAAAGCACTCCTGAGAAGACCTAGACATTTTAAGGATTTTATACCATACAAGCAGGCTTGTTGGTATTTTCAAAAAGATTCTTCAACTCATCTGTAGCATTATTAAAAGAGGTCATCAACAACCCTAACTATTTTCATGAGGTCTTTCCTATGCAGGTTCTGGAAAGCCCATCAGTAGGAAAGCGCCTTGGTGACTGAGACGACAGACTCGACGCTGGCAGTCAAGCTTCAGGGGCTGGCTGCCCTACAGATTTCAGGCATGAGACCTGCCTCGGTTCCCCGCCTGTAAAGTGGAGGCAAACATGCTTTCCTACCTCACAGGAATGTTCTGAGAATAAATCCATACATGCCCAGGAAACGCTCAGAGACTACGGTGACACAGGCCATAAAAATACCTAGGGAAAGAAAAGAGAGAAAAGTAAATCTCCTGAATGCAAGTGAACTTGCAGCGAAAAAGAAGAACCTCAGAGCATGACAGAAATCCCCCACCGAAGCCAGGTTTGGCGCAGGTCCCCACCCAGGCATTGCACGCTTATTGAGGCGGCGGTGATTGCCCGTGGATCTGCCAGCCAGGCTGCAAGTTGGCACGGCTTTGCCCTATAATGCAGGGACATGGGAATGGGAGGGACCGCCTGACACTGCACGCAACTGCATCGTAGACCAAAGCTGGCGTGCCTCGCTGCTCCTCTCCGAGGGCTGCAAGAGCCTCCCTCCTCCCCAAGGCTTAAGAACCTCTCCCTAGCTTCCAGCCTACATTCATTCATGACTAATTTATCCCCATTTGTTCCTGTGCCAGCACTGTCCTTGAGCTTAAACAGCTCTTCTCCCTCCCTGCTGCTTAACCTCGGCTTCCCCCCACAACTGCAGCGTATTTGGAGAGAGCAATCCTGTGCCCCCTGCCTTCATTTTGCTCTGCCAATCGAGCCAAGCCCCTTGAGTTTCTTCTCCTGTCCCAGGCTGAGCAAATCTTCCTTGAATAGAGGTGACCAGAGTTATATGCGGTATTCCAGAGATTTCACCAACATGTCGCACAACGGCGTTCCCACTTCTCTCTCTCTACTGGAAATACCTTGACTGGGCACAGACCAAAACCTGTCCACAGCTTACACCAGCTCCCACCCCGCGTGCCACAAGCAGCACCAGGATCAGCTGTGGACACCAATGCCCATCCGAGAACACAGCTTCTTAATCTTCACCAAGTGCAGAACCCGCCCTTCATGCTGCTGAGTCTCATGTCCCGAGCCTCCTCTGTAGCGACGATGTCCCTAGACTTTGTCACCAACAACTTTACAGTAGGCTCCTACTTTGTGTCCCAGAAGTGTCGGGCTCCTGCTCGAGGGATGAAGTCTGTGGACTTTCCAGATCTGCCCCTTTACAGCAGTGGCTCTCTCAGCCGTTTTAGACTCCAAGTGCACCCCATTAGACTCAAAGCAGCTCTTGGAAAGTGCAAACTCTTAGCTTCCGGTTATCGCTTGAGATGCAAAAAATAATAGCGCAACTCTTCTGTTGCAAAGACCTCAAACAGCCCACAGCAAGTCAGAATGTTTGTGACACTATGGATTCCCATTTGAAACCGCTGGGTAGTCCGGTGCATCACATGCAAATGTTTGCACACCTAACAGTTCTAATATTGCATGGCACCGGCACCCCACAGCATCTTTAAAAGGATCTTGTGGCACCCCAGGGTGCCGTGGTTCCCTGGCTGAGAATCACTGCTCTACAGGCATCCACAGTTCAGCTATTTTAGACCACTCTGAGCGTGAATTTATTGTTAACTGTTTGCTAAAATAAGCGAGTTGAGTACAGCTCTTGACAAGAGGAAATTGTTTAAAAATAAACAAACATGTAATCTCTTAATGATTAAGACTCAATAAAGCTCCAAGATATTTCCGGAAAAAACTAACAGCTTTGAAGACTGCTCAGTAACGTCCTTAAACTCAGATAGATATTCATTGTTACTTCTATTCAATATGATGCATACACAAGTGTGCTCACTGCTGTAATAGTGCAGAACCTGTTCGAAGCCATCCTGACTGGTATTTCGAAGGCTTGGTGCTACGCAAGCCATGGCTCATCATTACGACATAGATGCTAAACTCTTGCTCACGCTCTCATCTTGCATCTCAATGGTTGCAAGCTTTATCTCTGGCTTTGACCCATGCAGAGGGGTGCTGCAGGAGATTGTCCTCCTGGCCCACGGCTTGCACCACGCCGCCCTTCTCTGTGCATCCCCACAAGGCTGCCCCTACAGACCGCAAACTTCAAACGCAGCCTTTACCTTGGAGGCTAAACCCCGCTCCACGTACCTCCTGTTCAGTGGCAAGAGGCTGACTCTACGTCTAGTTGCCTAAGGGTGCCAACCTCCCACTTCCCTCTCAATCCAGCTGTTCAGACAAGACTGTACTTTCTCCCACGCTGTCCTGCCCTTTCAGAGGAGCAGCTCTGCAACCCTGCCACAATACGCTCCTCCAAATCAGTCCGTCAGACTCTGTTTTGCCTACAAGAAGCCTAGCAACAACTGGGCAGCTGGTGTGCCAAGGTCACCTCCCACGATGCCGACTCCTTGTACTGCCCAGCCTGTCTGTATCCACCTGTCGCCTCTGGTCCCGAGCCTGGAAGCTCCCAGGGACAGGAACCGTCTTTTGGTTCGGGGTTTATACAGTGCCTAACGCAGCGTGGTCCCGGTCTGGGACCTAGGGTCCTGGACTCAAATGCAAATGATAAATGTGCCTTTCTGCAGCCCTGAAGCACCAGCACGGTGACAGAGTCAGTACTGGCCCTGTTGCAAACACGACTGTTGTGAAAGTGGCAGTCAAATCAGCATGGGATCCTTCCAACCACATTTCAGTCACTGAGTGGTTTGTTAAACCCTGGGATGTGTTATCTGTGGGAAAGGATACTTTAGCTGTTTATACTTCGATATGGCAACCCTTTATTAAATCTGTAGAAAATGCCTGAAATTTACGTAAGCCAGCAATTTATATTAATTTCCTCTCTTACTAGTATCAATCTCTGCTGTTAACTCTGATACCATTTTTTATGCATTTCTTTTGTATTTATGTTCTGGACACCCTATGGAATTTTCTGTAGGGCTAAGATATGTAATTGCAATCTCTTATTATATACCTGCACTTACTTCAATAAAGAGATTTTTTAAAAGCTTAAGTAGGTACTTTATTTATGCAACAGGGGCAGCTCAAGGCAGCTACTCTCCCACATCCCACTGGCATTTCTTACCCAGCCTACCACACAGGATAAAGAAAGCATGCTCCTAAAACCTTTTCAATTTTAGAAACAATAAAATAAAGAAACAGAGAAGAAACAAGACATTCAGAGTTAAGGCTGGTGCCTGCTCACTCTCACACCCAGAGTTTGTAGTACCCAGTCTCAGACCCCCCTGAAAAACACCCTAGTACAACAAGACCTTTTAGGGTTGAATCACACACTTCAGTTTTGAATTTTCTGGCTTTTGTTGGTTTGAGTCACAAACCTAGTATTATGTAATTCTGTGGGCTGCAAACGTTAAACTGATTCAGTTCTTATGGATGCTGCATCCAGGTTTGCAGAGAGCAGGTGTTTTCACTTGCAGAGAGGTCATGCAAAACACTACACATTTACGATTTGGGATTAAGCTTTAACAGGAAGTGCAATCAGCGGTGAGAAACGTGGCAGTGGCGAGTTCCCGGCACCGCTCGTGCTGGCTCGGAGCAGACTGCAATGACGGAGGCAATGACACCCTGATCTCCCTTGTGTGCTTGATACAAGATTCCCCAAACCCCCAATATTAAAAAGTTACATGAATTCAGAATAAAAGCTAGACTTGTTTCCAGAACTGTGCAAGTCCCATGGATTTATCATGGAGAACAGCACTGTGAGCTCCAAAACTAATGACTAAGGGGCACCGAGAAGTGAACCGAGAAGCGAACCGAGAAGCCTTCAGAGCTAAAAGACCAGTCTCAACAGATGCAGGCAAAGATTTCCAAGGCTGAGGGTCGTACCAGGCCCACCTCTGCCAAGGACTGGGTGGAGACAGACACCAACAGCACATGGAGCACTGGAGTTAATTAAATCTCTGTATTTCTTTCAAAATTTTTCTGAACAAAAGAGTATTCATTGCAAACCATCCACAAGTTTTTTGTTCCATACATAACTGCCGCCCAGCGTAACATTCCTCACCTCCCGGGAAAGATCCCCGACCCACAGCTCGGACATTGCAACAGGCCAGCCACCTCCTCCCCTCCCAGCCACCGAGGGAAAGGGAGGAGCAGGACTAGAGCAAGGGAAGGGAGAACGTGGAAAAACCTGTAGCGCAGGGTTAGCAGGCAGTGCAAAGCCCCGGCAATACGGCAACCTAACTCTCAGAGGTTAAAAACCGATTATCCTTTTCAAATGGCAACCTGGAAAATGCCTGAGAGACAGCCCCGCCCCATCCAGAAACAAAGCAGACCTTCCTTTTTTGATTCTGCAAACACAAGCCACGGGGAGCATTTTAAATGAAAGTATTATGAAGATTACGTTAGGCAAGTTTGATCTACTGTAAAACACTCGCACATAGCGTTGAGAGAGAAAACAACCTTTAACACCTGCTTTCACTTCAAACATAGCATTATCTGTGCATGGCCTGGCTCTTAATGGGATGAAATCTCCAGCTAAATTGCATGGCTTATTGTACCAGCAAAGCATATTTAAGATGTCTGGGCCCTACTGGCCCACTCATACCCAACTACCAGGAATATTCTTCTCAACAATTAAGCGCTGCTGATCTGCAGAGCTGGCCGGCTCCCAGCAACATAGCCCTCCGCACGGTGCCGGGCTTTCACCTTTGTGCGAGATGTTGTGACATGAGAGGAGACATGGCAGCTGGAAAAGGATTGTGTGATCCAAGCAGCCCTAAAAATCATCATCATAAATATTCACACACAGATTGATTTGTTTTCTTATCAGTAACACATTGTTATTCACAAATATTAATTAGTTTCTAAATACCACCTGTTACTCAGTTCTCCCCTCCCCAACAAATCCGCGTGCCACGAGAAGCTCTCGCTTCCTGGGCTCGGAGAGTAATGACAACCCAAGTCACACAGCTCGTTCAGCTACGGGGAGGAGAGGCAGGGAATAATTACTGACTTCTGTCACTCAGTGCCAGCCCCTCCGGAGGATTAGAGGAGCAGCACTAACGGACTCTGGAGGGAGCCGTCCTCGGCGGGGAAGGCGGCGAGGACGTCAGGCCTGCAGCTGCGTTAGAGACAGGAGCCCCCCTCCAAGCGCGCTCCGCCGGGGCCCCAGGACTCGCACACACCACACGTCAGACGGGGCCAATGCGCCTGGGATCCTCTGCTGCATCCCTGTGACATTATAAGCACCAATATACATAATCTAAGCCTCCAAAGAGGAAAGCTGTTCTAACACAAGACATTTCCTGCAGATTTCTGTACTAATCCCTCCAAGGATTAGCTCGAACAAAAGCACACAGGTGCAGGGGCCTGCTCCAGGTAGACAGGATTGGTCTCCCATTGCAGCATCCAAAAACGTGCTCCCTTCTTCACCCTGGGAAGAGACCCTGGCCACCGCCCATGGAGACGAGAAAGCTGGACAGGGCTCCCTTTGTCCAGACAAGCTGATAAAAATCACCTCGAGGTGCAGAAATCACGGTGAAGCCGCATTGGTCCAAGGACACAGGCAGATGAGGTTCTTTGGGTAAATCCGGTATCTTTTATTAGACAAACTCAAATAGTTGGAAATAATGGGCTCGCTTTTCAGAGAAGCGTAACCCTCCGAGTCCCACACCGCTCCCTCTCTCTCTCAACACGCATTTCCTGCCCGGGCCAATCCATGCTTGAACACCCATGCCGTGCCATGCCATGCTGGCGCCCTTATTCCCTCCCTCCCCTCTGTCTGCCTGCTCCCAAACCGTTTGGATTTCACCCTCACCCTCAACACATGGTCTAACCCCTGCCCTGACCCACTGTTGTCGACCCCTCCCCTCGCACCAGTTTTCCCCAGAGGCCCCCCCGCAGCCTTGTCCTCCTATAGCAGACTTGTAAGAGTACATGCTAAATAAAAAGCCTTGGTGGCATCTTTTGGGATCGCAGCATCCCGGTCCACTCTCGTGCACGTTTGGATGCTCAGAATACAAGCAAGAAATAATAATTAGCCAGGGTCCTGGGCCTGTATGGGCAAGAGCCGGCTTGCACAAGTATTGCTCACTTGGTTGGAGCTCTCCTCTCCTCAGAGCGCATCCCTGACAGCCAGCGAGGGGGTGAAGGTAGACTAGCGCAGAGGTGCCCGCAGCCCGAGCCGAGGAGCCCAGCAGCAGCTCCTGGGCCCCGCAGGAACCACTGGCTTACACAGCTGCAGGCCCAGGCAGCCTGCCCAGAAACCTTGCTCCAAAGGTCACAAACAGACCATCAGACTTTCTGGGCAGTTTAGTCCCACCGAAATACAGCAGGATCCTAATTCATATGATTTAGGGCCCTGGCCAACCAGCAATGACCAGGAACTGCTGACAACTTGCAGACAGGATATTTTTAGCCTCCGATATAGCAAACAGGGGGCAGGACAGAGGTGTTGCAGCTGCTCAGAGAAGTGGTGCCCTTTGAAGTGGCGTGCGCAGCAATGGGATTAACAGCTCATTCTTAATTTAACAACCAGCTACAAATGAAGCAGGTGGCATGCCATCCTGCGATGGAAAACCTGGGTTCTGCTGCGTGGCAGCTAACAGGCTTTTTAGCACCAGTGCCCCAGGGCCAGGGAAGTAGTACACAAGGCAGGAATTGATGTCAATGGCCGGGGGGTGACAATCAATACAGCTTTGGTCAGAAACACCCCGTCTCTATGGAGCAGAGGACAAGGGAACTGGCCCATCATAAGACCTTCAGGGCTGAGGGATGACCATGAAGGTACCGACACCAAGAGCCCGAGGACCCAGAAGGGACGCTGCATTTCACTAACGCTGCACTCGAGCTCTGAACGTCAGTATGCGCCGAGACAGGAACAGGAAAGTTTGTGAGAACATTTTAGGAAGTGTTCCTGCAGGTAAACGAGGCACGTGTGGCTATTTTCCAAGACACAGAAGGCAGAAATAGGAGGCAGGATGACCTGTGCGGCAGGTCTAACACACAGCATGCTGGTGCACACAAGGAAGGCCCCCTCACAACGGTCCCTCGCTTACTGCAGCAGGAAGCGTCGCGCAGCAGAGAAAGCGGCGGAGGACGCCTGACGCTCTGGCCGTACAATCTGGAGAACGGACAAACAGAAACCAGGTTGCCGCTTGAAAACTTCCTCATCTCAAGCTCATGATGCTTCTGCCAATGTCGCCACCGCCGAGAGACCTGAGCTCCAATTTTGGAAGGGGGCGATGTTCTGACTACCGCGCCCTAAGTACAGTAACTTGCCAACTGGGGAGATTTTGATATAAATAGAATTAGAACTAAACATATTGCGAAGCTAAAACTGACTTTGTGACCGTGAGCTGCAGCGTTGCTGCAGCTCGAGAAGACGGCCACTGCTCTACAAAGAAGTTCAACAGGCCTGCATTTTAGGCCCCTTTCAGGCTGAAACGTCTGATCTTTTCTATGGCCGAAAGACCGTTGCAGTTCATCTGCAGGAGGGCTGGGGGAAAAACAAAGCCTCACACACATGCCTGAGTTGAGAGCACGATAAATAAAATGCATCTTCAGATAGATGTTTTGCATAAAAATATTTGTTTAGAACAACTTAAACATCTTTAAAAGACTTTGAATTTGTTGTGGATGTAATCCCCAGAGAGCTCTGCTAACAAAAAATGATACAACAGAGAGTGCTTGCAAGTTGTGCGGCACATGCGCCACACTATTTAGCCAAATCAACCTTCTACACACACATCCGCATCTGAACCACAGAGATGCACTTATTCTGACAGTCGCACACTCAGATACAACTGTGCATATAGTTATAAGAAGAGTGAAATAAATATTGAAGCATGTACTGTATTTATTGCACCCCGTGATTCCACAGCTGCGTGCGCTCTCTTAAAACGCACTACAAAATTGAAGGCAACATTAAACCTACGAATGTTAGCATCAGAAAATAAAAGTAATGGCCATGTTTTATATGCATCTTAAGGGATAAATTAAAAAGTACAGAACAGTGAACTCCATGCACAACCGCCAACAATACTGGTATAAAAAAATCTTTATCCACTTTAACCCTTGTACCACATTTACATTGACTAACCCTCAAAAGTCTGATTTTTTTCCTTTCCCATTAGTGTTGTGGGTTTGTTTGGTTTTTGATGGGGAAGACAGGGTGAAAAAAGCTAGGTTTTATTTAAATTATTTTTAAAAATTAAATGAAACATATTCTTCTCTTCAAAGACCGACCTATTTAAAATTAAGCTAAAAAAGATGACAATCTATTTTAAGAGCTAAACTTATTATAACCTATTTATATTATTGAAATTAAATAATATTCAAACAGCAGTGTTTGCTGCCAGCATTTTAAAATAGCAATGTTGGTTGCAGTCACTGACTAAGCACCTGGAGCCAGAGCATGTTGCAATGCTAAGCCAGCTTTTGAGAGCAATAGTCTCTTCTGCAGGTGCAGGGGAATATCATCTTCATTTCAGTTTATTCAGCTAATTCAACCCAATGACTAGTTAAGGCAAAGTTAAGAAAACCACCAGGAGCCAAAACAGCAAAATAATCTTGCTTTCTTCTCCCGGTCTATGAATAAAAACCTAGAAGTGAGATGATGGGATCTACCAGTTTTAAAATTATGAAGCATACAGACAACAGAAACAATGGTTTAATTCACTAGCTACAGAAATTATGTTTTGTTTAATATAAAACAATTTTAAATGCAAAACATGCTTTAATAAATTTGCTGATTTTTCCTTATGGGCCCACCATATTTAAGATGGTTTTATTCATCTAATGAAAAGAATCATGTTGTTTTGGGGGTTTTCAATTGAATTCCATTTTTCATCTATACAGCAGTCAACACAACCATAATCATAAAAAGTATTTATCTATTAAAATGAAATGAATCATTTACCATCATAAAAATATAAAAACTAAAATTCTAGTTATTATAGTAAAAAAAAAAAAAAGCGCTACACTTAATGTAAAAGGCTACATCTGGTAGCAAATGAGTATGTCTTCACAGTTACTAATTTATAAAAATAAGCCTCCCTTTAGGAGGAAAAACAAGTTCAGGAGAGGGCAAAGCCCCTGTGCAGCCAGCCTTCACCGCTGGGGCCAGAACTAGCCCATCGTGCACTTGTGGAGAGATACAAACGATGCTGCACATCACCCCTCTACAAACTAAGAGGTGGATTAAAAACTTCAAACTCCGTTAACGAGGAGGCTGTCACTTGGCTTTGCAGAACTACATTCACTAAATAAAATAAATAAATAAAGGAGGAAAAAACTATTATTATTTAGAGGCATTATCTACATCGGTACATATCGTACCAGTACTGATAAAAGGAAAATTGAAATTTTTGGCAATTGGCTTTTTTTGGCTGATGTGGCTGATAATGTCACTAATAAAGGCTGTATGAATGTGTGCAGCCACAGCATGCATGTGGCCAGGAATGCAGCCCAGCAGCTTGGAGAGCAGTGTCTGCTGGCCAGTTAAGTCTGTGTTGGGGAAGGGATGGAGGGGGCGCAGATCAAGGCCCTGTGGTGAAGGAGGGAGTGGGGCAGGGCCAGGAGTAGGAGCAGGAGCAGGTGCTGCCCAGCTGGGGCATGATGTGGGGGGGAGCTCCCGCCACTGTGCACCTCCCCGGGGGATGTATGGGGGGTATGTGTCCCCTGGGTCTGTGTGTGGGGCAAGGGCGGGCTGCCCGCTCGAGACCTGGGGCAGTGCCAGCCTCTTCCCAGCTGAGGCTGCGGTCAGGGCAGACAGTGGCAGTGCTGGGAGGGAGGGGCTCTGGTGAATTTTGGGGTCCTCCCAGTGCAGCCGCCGCCTCCCTCCCCCATACCCCTTCCTCCCCAACAGACTTACTAGCCTGACACTGCTCTCCAAGCTACCAGGCTGCATATCGACAATCGGATCAGTATCGGCCGATACGGCTCGTTAATAATCGGCCAACAGTATCGGCCTAAAAAACTTTATCGATGCACCCCTATTATTTCATAGATTTCATAGATATTAGGGCTGGAAGGGACCTCAGGAGATCATTGAGTTATTGCTGTTGTTGTTATACCACCTCTTTGCCCAATCAAACGGGCCTTGTTGAGAGGTATGGGAGATTTAGTATAAAGTAGAAAAAATGTAAGACCTCTCAAACTCTGGTAAGCAGCTGTTTTTTAGGGGTGTCTATTGAGCAGCTTCTTGCCCAAATCACTACAAATTAGACAGGAAAATTTTACTTTAGCAGCTTATCTACCCCACCAATTTTATGAGTGGCCCGGTTTGATTTCAGAATGCAAATGGGAGGACAACATAAGGCTTTTAATTAAAACTCAGCTGAAACCTTAGCGATAGCATGGCTGCTGCCATCTCATATAACGTGATTAAAATATTACGGCAGTAAGTGAGAGAGGAGAAAAATATTAACCTACTGATATTACACTGCACAAAGAAAGCTCTTATTTAGCATTTCACCAAAATGATTGCAGCCATCTGCCTGTTATACATTGGATTTACTCCTTCAGTGATCACAGAAGTTGATTTGCTCATACTTGATTGAATGTTTTAAAAAAAGCAAGCACCAGAACCTTGTGTTTGCACAGTTGCATTTTGGAAGGCTCAAGACACACAATTTAATACGAAGATAAAGCTTCTTTTAAATTTTAAGAGGAGCTAAGATATTTGTAACTTCTTAGGGAACAGAAAAGGCTCAGCTGCTCAAGGTCACTTTAAACACATTTGCAACTGGCTGGTGAACAAAGACCCAGGTCCTTTCTATTCATGAGTTTACTTACTAAGGAGTAACACTCAAATAGTACTTCAGGGCCAGGAGTAGCATTAGCAAAACATCCTGCAGCTCTGCCACAATCTTTCTTACCTGTGGAAGGGGTAAGCAGAGAGGGCCACCTCTTATCTCAAGTCATGGTATTTTTTCTTTATTACCAGAATTAAAGAATGATGAGAAATGTACAAAGTTAATGCAGACAAATGTATTTTTTTTATCTTGCTAGTATTTTAATTAAACCCTTTTGTCATGTCTGCTGAGCAAGTTCAAAGTGTTGCAATGCAGCAGCAATGGGAACACAGGAGTCTTGTTATGCTCAAGGAAAAAATGTTTTCAACTTTCACCAAATCAACCACTGTAATTACTATAGGAATAAATCAAATTTATAGCAGGCAAATACAAGGCATAATCATTTCTGTGCAGCAGTAAATGAGTTTATTTTTGTTGCAATGCGATAAAAGTTTAACATTTTCTGCATGTCAGACAGAATATTCTGATAATATTCTTTACATTTCCCCCTTATTAACGAGATGAAAAATTTACTGTTTAGATATGCAAGTCATCTCAATCCATCTTGCTACTGGATAAGCTTCAAGAAGACCTAAAAAGCACTTCTGCCAGCTACACTAACACAATAAGCACATCTACAAACCTCTGGCTTTAACGTTTGACAATATTCTGCTCTTGCAAAATATCAACAGTTGAAATGTGATGGCCTAGTAATTTGGTTAGATTTTCAATTCTGTCCAGAATGCTACTATACTGAAGACAAAGACAGTCCTAATTTTCATTATTTCCACAGTTTTTTCAATTTAACTGAATGTGAGGGAAAATGCTGCCTTTTACCATGCCAAAGACTATGATGCTTCTAAAATGCATGTTCACACCTCCCCTTCCGCCCCTAAGCCTTTCTAGAAGATGAACAATTTCTGATTGCCAAGCAATTTATCATTTGCCTACCTCTGTCCACAACAATGAGGCATGTGAGATGGCAGATGTAGGGAATTATTATATAGTTTGAATAGTTTGCATTCATAGAATTGATTATGGAGCTGCAAAATGTAAACGTAACATCGTCAAAATGCATGATGACTTCTGTATACAATGGTGTGGCCAACTGCAGAACAGCACTTTGAAACTGGTCCATTTAGATCCTCATTTCAGTTGAGCCATTCAGCACCTTATGGACACAAAATAATTTGCTGCTCGTTCAAATGCAAATTTGTATTTAATATGCACAAAGGCATGCATGCAAACACAGACACGAGTCCTGCTTCTGTAATCAAACAAACCTTACAGCTCCTACCTGCACAAGCCATTTTGGCAGAGCAATGTGCTTGGAAGCAGCTGAGCAGTGCTGAGTGAGTTAATTCAGGAATATCTCCATATTTACAATAATCAGTTTCTCCTCAACTTGGTCTGGAAAATTACCAGAAGAACATACAGCAGAAAATGCTTCCAGTAGGCCGCCACTCTCTGCCACGAAGACAGACAGCTGAGCAATGACAAAAGAACAGGAAAGATGACTGGGAACATTTCTGCAAGACCTTTCCAGAAAGACCTTTACCAGGTAACGACTATAAATTTACTTTCTGCAAAGGAACCTTCTGGCAAAATGTGCAAGGAATGGACGTAGAAAGCAATTTATCTGCCACTGAAATAAAAAAGTGAACCTGGAAACAGCAGAGGCAACATATTTTGTTGAAATATGTGGACAGGCCATTTAGATGTTAGAGCAGGCACCCATCTGACACCAGCAAGCGAATGTTCTGGTACCCACGGATAATCTCTGCTCCACATCACACCTTCAACTGGTCTTCCCTTCACAAAACTAGTTTTCAAAACATTTGCCAGTCTTGTTTTGAAATAAAAGGAGATTATGCATTCATTGTGCTATAGCATGTGGTCTGCATTGGCACCGACTCAGATGAAAGCTATTTTACAGATATACCATAATGCAGCATGTGGGGCGATGTGATCATTAAGGTGGTGGCGTTCCCCACTCATTTTACTTGCACATGAGCCACCACCACGTCATACAGACCTCTAAGCTAGGGACAGAAGTTACACACAAACCAGTTTAACTCAACAGAAATGGAGTTAAACCTGTAACAGAAGCTCAGTGCACACAAACCAGTTTCAAAATGGCTGAAACTGATTTAAGATAAATCTAGTTGAATGTAGTATCAGACTTAATTGATTTGGATCAAACCGGTTTATGAAACTTCTGTCCCAGACCCCTTCCGGATTTAAGTTAAATCAAAGTCCCCCAGCATCCCAGCATGCTTTCCAGCCTTGGGCTGAGCTGGGCTGTCTGCTCCAGCAGAGAAGGGGTGGGGACAGAGAAGGAAAGGACTGTTTCCGCAACCCCCGGCTAGGGTGTGGGGCCAGGAAGGGGGATTAAACTGCTCTTCCCCCAGTTAAACCCCTCCTTCCCCTGAGTATGGAGCTGCCCTGCCCTGCTAAACTTACTGGTGGCTGCAACTGTGGACTACAAGTCCCAGAGGCACCTGGAAGCAGGAAGAGGAAGTGATGAGCAACCCTGCAGAGTCCTGCTTCTGTGACAGTGGCCTGCAAATCCCTCGGGGGCATCAGGAAGAAGCAGCAAACACATAGTCCATGCTGGTTGCATGCCAGAGAGCTGTGCTGTACCCCCCCACCACTCCCCCTGCCCCCGGCTTCTGGCCTGAGGCACTGCAGGCATGTGTCTGCATTTCCTGAATTAAAGGAAATGTGTGTCCAGTTGCTTCTCAGTCTAATCTCTGCATCTTAGACTAACCTGCAAAGACCAAATCGATTCAGCCTCGGGCTTTTTGACCGTCTGTACTTAGCCCTACTGACTACAGAAACAAGGCTGCCTGAGCTAATACTATTCAGGGTTCTTCAAACAGACCAACCGCTGCAGCCTGTTCAGGGTGACGAATTAGAAGACCTAGAGGATCTCTATTACTGGTAGAATCACAGAAGGCAGAAAGATTCCAGCCCCACGACTGCTGCAGGGCTACAGTTCAGATATGGAAAATACCTTTTTTTACTCATAAGCAGAGCAAACTGTCAGATGCCATGAGGGAGCAAACAAAGCCCTCAGTTGCAGACCCAATGAAGAGTACTTGAAGCTTGAGGGCTTACCTGCCCTTTACTGCAACTATGCAAGGCTGTCCAATAAAGGTATTACCGCTCAAAACCCAGCAGGGTCACACCACAGCATCACTTTTTCCCTTCCCATTGCCTTTGTGTACAAATGGCTGTAATTAGCTCTTCAGACAGGTGACTACATTTTGGGGGCTCTACTGACTAGTCAGCAACAATGGCCCTCTGTGCTGCAAGCAGGATATTATGAGTTCCTAAGTAATTTGTTAAATAAAACCTTTAATGTATACCAATACTGTCTCTGTACACAATCACAATATCAAAGGGAGATGCAAGCTCAACCTCAGACAAAACTGGGCTCCATGTGCGCAATGAATATATTCAAGAACAGAAACATGAAGATTAAACAGAACAGAATAAAGGATTGTAATGCAAAAACTTTTATACTACTGTATACATATACATGTTAATAGAATGCTACCAAGACATTTTTAAGTACTCAAAAGTCAGATTTTTTCTATTTCCTGACTTTGGAGTACTTACAGCTCTTAAGTACTCAAAAAATCTGATTTTGAGCACTTCAAACTGTGTCGTTAGTGTCTTTAGCATACCATTAATGTAAGTTTTTTTATACTTAGTAGAAAGAGTTTGTGCATTATAATCCTCTTTTTCTATTCTATTTAATCTTCATATTTCTATTTTTAAAATATACACCAATTGCCTAAGCCTCTGGGTGTATTTATATTAATTAAACACAATGAAACAAAATGAAAACCCTTTGCACTGTTTCAAAGAGGAGACCACTTAGAATTTCTTTCAATATAATTGAGATCTGTAGGATACATCCCTAGAGTAATTAAGTCAAAGACAACAGTTGAGCCAATGGCAATTTATCTGCATTGTGAAAGAAAATATTTAACAGAATATTATTATTTAACATTTGTATTGTGTTTGTACAAAGCATCCCTGATCAGACTCAAGGCCTCATTGTGTTGGTGATACACACACCATCAGGCACACACAGAGGCTGACTCACAAGAATCTAACCATCAACTCTCCAGTCACACTAATTTAACAACATCAGGCACCATCTCTATTCTTGTCCAAGAGGGGGTCTCTGCATTTGGAGACTTTTTTTTTTAAACACGAGAGCTTCTATATGTGCATATTTTCTCACTGTTTTTTTTTTACATCAGTCTCAGTTCTGTACAGCAAGTAGATAGTGCCATTCAAACTGTGAAAAGGTGAAGATAAAGATATAAAAAGCTCTCTCTCCCATATCTACCAGACACACATCAGCCTTCCACACTTCTATTGTCTCTTTTTGAATACACCTATTTATTTAGTCGAGTTGTGCTCCTGAGGTGAGGACACTGATGTGAAGCTCTAATGCTGCATTAAGACAATGGCCTTCAAAAACCTTTCAGATGGCAGACAACAAATTTCTTAAAGGTCTGCATAAATGCTGGGGAGCTACATATGGTGAATACAACAGCATTTAAGTAAGGGAAAAGTAATAAATTTGGGAACTGACAGTTTAAAATTACCTGTCTTCAAGCCCCAGGGACTACACCTCTCTCCATACTGATCCCAAAAGTTTGCTAGTGCTTCAGAACATTATTCCACTCCA